>NW_028324172.1:4281866-4592957 GCF_054372755.1 Phalangium opilio | reverse complement strand
AAGGCAATTTAAAGTAGTAATTATCGGGAATATAAATAGTATTCTTTATGAAAAATTATCGGGAATATAAATAGTATTCTTTATGAAAAATTATCGGGAATTTAAAGTATTATCGCAAGTATTGATGTAGACTTAAAATGAAGCAATATAGGGAAATTAAATTAAATTATCGGCAGGCTACGTATTAAATAAAACGTATCTTTAGAACAAGAATTGGGTAATTGTACGGTAATACGAATTTTTTGATTAATTTATCCTTACATTTAACGTTTTTCTCCATTAAAATGGCTGAGAAAACGTTCGTGGTGAAATACCACCCGTGGAATATCATTCAAAGGGTTGCTGGATGTCCAGCACAGAAGTGGCCACGATATATTTCAAGTTTATTTTTAAACAAAGCATCATTTATCCAAACCGGATATCAGTGATAGGCACGTTTGGTTATTTAAACGGGATTCACCTCAAATAATGTGCGATGCCCTGGTGTTCAATAAAGTTACTCATATTTATGACAACCCCGATAAAACATTAGTTTTATTGTATCAGCTGTCAGACAACAGTTCTGATGTTAAAATGTCTATCGGGAGCTACTCCTTGCAAATTAATAATTTCTGTTTTTTAAATGGCAAGAGGTAAATAACTTATGTGTTAAGACCACGCAATTTAACTATTTACTATTTTTTTAATAGAATTCCTTCTGATGATTTAGAGAAAAACGCTCGTTTACTGGGCATTTACGAGACAGATTTTAGAGATGGGCCGATACCAGTTTAAACCGATACCGATATGATCCGATACTTGGGAAACCGATACGTACCGATACCGATATTTTACCCGATCCTTCGATTAAACCGATATCAAACCGATACCGATATGGTACTTGAGACTATAAAACTGGCTTATCATACGAAAAACCCATTTTAGACACTAGTTACGTTATCCAAAAATAGATGAAAAACTGTGCTGTCTCAGAGTTTAGGTCTTAAGTATTTATTTTCTTCAAAAAATATCGGGTAGAAATATCGGTTCATTTTTAACCGATACCGATATATCGGTTAAAGCCAAATATCGGTACCGATACCGATATGGTATCGGTATCGGCCCATCTCTAACAGATTTACCTAAATCATCTGAAATGTAATGTTTTCAATTTCACTTTTATGCCTATAGATCCGTCGCCTACTTAAGTTACAAATGATTAGCTTTGACATTTAATATTTTATATGGTTTTCCCTTAACTAAATAAAATCATTGGGCAAGCTTATTGCTGTTCACTTAAAAGGGACGACGGATGTATTCGCTATTATTAAATGGCTTCATTGCTCTATAGTTAAATTTTAATTTTACATGTACCTTATTGAACAGAAATCAAAGCTCGCCGGCACCTGAAATAGTTTAGGATTCCGATGAAATTGACGAGGCCGATGAACTCAAGTTAAGCTCTTTCATCAAAAAGTAATTTTGGTGGCAATAGATGTTTGTTTGAATATTATATATTGTCAAATAGTTCATAAAGTAAAATGTTTGGAATAGTTATTTTTAGACATGCCTTAAACAGCGTTAAAGTTTAAAAATTAATATTCTATTCCTTTCTTAATTTTCAAGTAACGAAGAAATGTTTGATGTGGCTGCTGGTGGCGCTGAGTCGTCACCTGAAAAAACTGAGGAAACTTCAGTTCACCAACCAAACACTCCTTGTAAAGGAGCGGAAAAGGCTGGTGTAATCAGCACACCAAATAAAACTTCGGTAAACGAAGAAGAAGATGACGAAGAAGATGAAGTTTTTTCCAGTGGAAATTAACGTAAAAATTATTTCAACTAAAAACTGTTTGACCTGTTATTAACGATTATAGAACGATCTGAACTTGTCGTTTTTATTAAGTCTAATGCATACAGTTCTGTACTAAGTGTTTCAACTCGATTATTTACTATATTATTAGCACATTGGAAACCACACGGAGTAATGCAAAATTATTTTTGCCCAAGTAGTAATATTATTATAATAACAAGGTTATATTATTTTAAAAAGGATTCAAACTTCTAGGGTTGATAGTTTTTTTTAAATAAAATTATTTTCCAAAGTCAAATGATGGATTCAGTGCTAATTTAATATATCTTAATGTCTTGAAATTTGAATGAGGGGTGTAACAGTCTGGTCTATTAAATAAATAAGAATCAATTTCTTAAAGTGGATACGGTTTTTTTAATAAACATAAATTTCCAATGTCAAAATTTTAAATTCAGTACTTACAACCGTTTTCTAAGGTAAGAAAAACCGAACCCACCCTCCTCGTCCAAAAACATGGCTTTTAGAGAGAAATAGATTAAAAAACCTAGACCTCTTGAAACAATTTTCTAAGACTTGTAAACGTCCAGAGGGCCAGATGTCTCGAAAGCCTTTTTGGTGATGCAAGCCATTCTGTCCATAATCAAACTATTTCATCAACACCAGAGCAGTTGAATTACTCATAAAATGAAGTCTTTCATTAAGAACGTTTAGCACTAGCGAAATAGGTATCAGTAAATGCTAATGATACTGATAGAACAGTAATGCTAATGTAAAGTCTACCACACAAGAAGCTTCTAACTGTCATCGAACAAGCCGAGGACGGCTTCGAGGAAGCATTTTTATTCTTGGCTGTCATGAAAACTAGTATAATATCCCGACTAAATCTTTGTGCTTTTACCAACAGCAACTATTATTGTGATACTTTTTCCCAACGTTCTTCAGTTAGTTTCTTAATCCCCAGAACAGGTGTGTTTTAGGCTTTTGGGACTAGAGTTTTGTTTAATTAGAAGATATTTAGTGTCATGTGTAAGCAATATGTTTGTTATCGGAAAGGGGGTGAAAGTACTAAAATTATCATTTTGACAAAGATAATTAATTTTGAACATTTTTAACCATTTTTAGAAATAATAGATTGTAACACACCTCTCATTAAAATATCATGTCAAAAGAATCAATGGGACAGAAGATCTGACCAAAGCTCTACCTCCTCTCATTGAACTTAATGTTAATTTTGATTTCCTTGGAACTTTCCGCCGGTAATCCAAAATTCGCACTTTTTGGCCTATTGAACGAGTTCTATGGCGCGATCAGTTTGAGTAGTCGAGCGCGTGATGAAGTGGGCTATGTGAAAAAGAACGTGGACCATCACATGATTAGAAAAGCTATTCTCGTTTTTTGTTTCCATTAACATCATATCCGGTTACAAGGATGTAAATAACGACTTTCTCGAACGTCAGTCGAGCGCGTGATGAAGTGGGCTATGTGAAAAAGAACGTGGACCATCACATGATTAGAAAAGCTATTCTCGTTTTTTGTTTCCATTAACATCATATCCGGTTACAAGGATGTAAATAACGACTTTCTCGAACGTCAGTATTAAATCCAAAGGCACTTTTACTCATCCAAGCTATAGACAATAAGAGGAAACATGATTTGATGGGTTTCCCATTTCCTTTACCAAAAACTTTAATTTTTTCGTCAATTTAGGCCTATTGCCTCTATTCGGACTAAAGATGCTCTAGTATAGCTAGATGGGAGTGAAAAATGTTTTGACCTTATATCTCACCTATTGTCGCTGCTTGGACTACGAGTTCTTTTCGTTTTATGATTTAATATTCACGACTTACCCGCGCAAAAATGCGTACAAAGCCGTAAACAGATGACAGGATAGAAGCCAATGTGTACATATTAGTGTGCAAGTGGAATAAACGATATCCAGTAGATAATTGAGTCCTGGATCTGAGTTGGAGGCACCATAGAAAATAATGCGTTCCTCATTTCCTTTCCCAAAAAAATAATAACTTTGAAAGCATATTTGGCCTATTGACGCTACTCGGTCTACATATACTCTAATCTATACAATAATGAATCTATTACTAAAAAAATGTTCTTGAAAGGGCTGTGTTTTTTAACGCTATACCCATAAAGGGTATAAAGCTGAATGCGAGGGATATTTGGTATCATTCTGGAATTATCTTATCAGCAGTGAACATTTAAAAATGGTTAAAGTTTCCATCAACTTCATTGAAGGAATTACGCGTTGCCGTCGAGGGGGAAAGCGAGGGGGAAGGCGAGGAGAAAGGCGTGGTAGTAGGCATTGCACACGACTGTGCTATGCTTGTAGGCAGTTTGGCCATATGGCTGCCAACTGTCCGCTTTTAAGAGGTAACGACTATTGTTTTTATAGATTTTATTAGCGATAGGTTAGTGTAATATGGGAAAACTAATAATATTTTTAATCATTAATATATGTTCAATAGCTATACAACAGCAAGCGCCAACCCAGCCAGCAGCCACCCAGCCATCGCCCACCCAGCCAGAGCTCTCACTGCCTGGTTTTCATAAGGCAAAATAATTACTGGTAATTGGTTATGAACTATGTTTTCGGGCTATTTGAATAGGTTAATGGTGAATAGTTAAGTTTTTAAAATTCCTTTATCAGAGATAATTATTTTGCTTTATTTCTTTTTTACCTCTCCGAGTGACGATGACGTCACGGAGAGGTATTACACTGGCCGTGTCTGTCTGTCTGTCTGTCTGTCTGTGTGTGTGTGTGTCTGTCTGTCAGACCCCACGTGACCGCGTTCGCAGTTTACAAATCGGAGCAAGCAAATACCCGATTTCCGGAACGCGTTCGCGGTTCACGGAAATTTGGCCATTCATCTACCAACACCAGGCTTTACTAACCGGTTTCTAAGGACCACAATCAGCTAGTCTTTGTCCATCCCACATGGACACTAGTCTGTACTTGCTTGCTTCCAAGCACAACCATCTTCTGTTCTTCGTCAATTTCACCTTGACACCAGTTTCTATGCACCACCATCTTATGTTCTTCGTCAATTCCACATTGACACCAGCTTCTATGCACCACCATCTTCTGTTCTTCGTCAATTCCACATTGACACCAGCTTCTATGCACCACCATCTTCTGTTCTTCGTCAATTCCACATTGACACTAGCTTCTATGCACCCCCATCTTCAGGTCTTTGTCCATTCCACATGGACGCCAGTCAGTCCATTCTGGCTTCTTTTCCTTCGTCATCGTTTGGTTTCAAGATATACGCGGCGATCGGCTAGGGTTACGAGAAACGTCTAGCCTCCCAATGGCAGGGCTTCCACCATCGGTTCACGCGAATGCGCTTTTATCTATTATTGGTTTCAAGATATACGCGGCGATCGGCTAGGGTTACGAGAAACGTCTAGCCTCCCAATGGCAGGGCTTCCACCATCGGTTCACGCGAATGCGCTTTTTTCTATTATTGGTTTCAAGATATACGCGGTGATCGGCTAGGGTTACGAGAAACGTCTAGCCTCCCAATGGCAGGGCTTCCACCATCGGTTCACGCGAATGCGCTTTTATCTATTATTGGTTTCAAGATATACGCGGCGATCGGCTAGGGTTATATTATTATATTATTGTTGATGAGGAGGGTACGCGCCCTAGCACCGATGCCAAAGGCATATTGTGCATCCTCGTAATCAGGCCTTGAATATGCCTGTAGCTGCAGCGTAGCGAAGAATTCGCTCCACCGTGAGAGAGGAGACCCTCGAGGGTTCCAGGGTGTGTGAATCAAAATATTCTAATCTAAGCGAGGCGAAGTAGTCGCACTCGCAAAGTACGTGGGCGGATGTTTCTTCCTTCTCCTGACACGACCTACAGAGAGGGTCGTCGGCAAAACCCATCAGATGGAGGTGCCTATTAAGCCGGCAATGCCCGGTCAAAAGACCGGTGGCCAGCCTAATATCCCATCTGCCGAGCGAAATTAGGTCCCTAGCACGAGACCTGCAGGGACCATCGACAAAGAACTTTGTCTGTCTCTGGCCCTCCATGCTGTGCCAGAGCTGATTTTGTATGACAGTCAACCTGTCATGCAGACACCGTTTGACGTGCCTGTAGGGGATGGGGACGGCCGGCTCCGGCCCCAAGAGCTTGGCCTCCGCACCCCTTTTCGCAAATCTATCGGCTTGCTCATTGCCATAATATCCGCTATGCCCTGGCACCCAGTACAGCAGAACCCTGTTGCAGGATGCCAGTCGCGCTAGCAGGTCGAGGCAGCTACGCACCAGTTGAGAAGTAATCTGACACTGGTTCAGAGCGTTCAGGGCAGCCTGACTGTCAGAATAAATTCTCACAGTCCGTCCGGTATACCCTTTGTTAATACAGTAATCTGCGCAATAACAGATCGCGGCAATTTCAGCCTGGAACACACTAGCGAAGGTGCCCAGGCAAGCAGAAAAGCCGACCCTTGTGGTTTGACAGTAATAGCCGGCGCCAGCGCCGGAATCAGTCTTGGAGCCATCGGTGAACCAAATGGTTTCACCCCCAGTGCCAAGAGGCAGCAGGTTAGTCCACTCTGCCCGACTGGGGAAGTGGATGCTGAATGGCTTAGTGAAATCAAAACTGGTAACGGTTTTGTCAGAGCACATCGTAAGCGACGGCTCAAGTGCGGCGTACTCCCGAAAGAGCTTCGTATGGCTGTAATCCCAAAGTCTTGGAACCCAACAGCCACTAATGTTGAGCCTGTAGGTTCCCATGACAGCCTCCTCCTCAATGAAGAGATGAAGAGGAAGCATGTCAAAGAGCACCTCCAGGGAAGCAGTTGGGGTCGATCTCATGGCCCCCGTAACACCAATGCAGGCAAGCCTTTGAAGCTTGCGCAGGGCAGCCTGCACCGTCTTAAGCCGGACCCTTGTCCACCAGACAAGTGCCCCGTAAGATAGTATGGGTCTGATGATCCCAGTATAGAGCCAGTGTACAGCCTTGGGGTTGAGGCCCCAAGTCTGGCCGACAGAGCTCCTGGTCCTCCAGAAGAGCATCTTGGCCTTCTTAATACACCGATCAAGATGCGGCTTCCATGTGAGTCTACAATCAAAAGTCACCCCCAGGTATTTCACCTCGGAGGACTTTGTCAGGACCTGGCCAAAGAAAGAGATATCATTGAACAGATCCTTAGTATTCTTCCTCGTAAAAGGAACAAGGACAGTTTTATCAGGATTAACGGTGAGGTTAACCGCCTGGCACCATTGCTCCACGCTAGAGAGAGCAGATCTCATAAGCGCGGTGACAGTATCCGGGAACTTCCCCGTAAAGACTATCGCTACATCGTCCGCATACCCGAAGCAGCAACAGCCCTCAGCACCCCCGAGCCTCCCCAGGAGTTCGTCCACCACCAGGCACCACAACAGGGGGGAGAGCACTCCACCCTGAGGGCAGCCCCTGCTGGTAGTCACCCCTAGAGAGTCCCCAAGGAGGGACGCCGACACCTCGCGGTCGGTAAGCATGGACTTGATCCAGCGGCCAAGAGTGGCGCTGATGCCAAATCTCTCAACAGCTTCAGTAATAACCGAGCTAGAGACCTTGTCAAAGGCCCCCTCGATATCGAGGAAGACAGCCAGTGAAATTTCCTGAAACTCGAATGCCCTATCCAGGCAATTCGTAAGGCCGTGAAGGGCCGTCTCAGTGGATTTGCCTTTTTGGTAGGCAAATTGTGAAGAAGAGAGAGGAGTTACCGAAAGTACCTCGTCTCTGATGTACCTGTCCACCAACTTCTCCAGAATTTTGAGGAAGAAGGAGGTCAGGCATATGGGTCTAAATGCTTTCGCCTCGAGATAGGAAGCCTTCCCGGGCTTGGGAATAAAGATGACCCTAGAGCGTTTCCAGTCACGAGGTATGTGACCGAGAGCAATGCAAAGTCTGTAGATCTTGCATAGCGGAGAGGCGATGTGGTCTAAGCCCTCCTGCAAAAGCAGAGGGAAGACCCCATCGGGTCCCGGAGACTTGTAGGGCTCAAAACAGTTGACAGCCCACCGAAGCTTGGGAATCGTGACAACCTGTCTGGCTACAAGCCAGTCTTCCCTCTTAGCCCTGTGCAGGACAGGGTAGAGAGAGTCAAGGTTTGTTGGATTGATAAAAGTAGAATCAGGAAAATGGACCTCCAGCATGTGCTTGAGAGTCTCAGCCCCAGATTTAGTGTACACACCCTCCCGTAGCTTAATAGCATTAAGTCGATGTGTGCTGTCGTGCGCTAGAATCTTCATGACCCTAGCCGTGGCAGGGACATTGGAGATTTGCTCACAGAAGGTCCGCCAGGAGTCCTTCTTAGCAGCTCTAATGGCCCTGTTGTAGGTGTTAAGGGACTGCCTGTATCCAGCCCAGTCACCCGTGCGCTTGGCTTTGTTAAAGAGCCTGCGCGTGTATTTACGAAGCCGGCTGAGATCCGCGTTCCACCAAGGGACAAGCCTCGAGCGGTTGACGGTCTTAAGTGGGCAGTTCCGGTGGAACGACTCCATGATGGAGCACTGTAAATCACCAGCAGCCCGATCAAGATCCTTAGGTGAAGTAAGTTTAAGAGTGTGACCCCCTCCGTAGTGTAGGATTAGGTCTTCCCTATAGCCGGCCCAATTAGTCCGTTTTGGGTTGCGTATCTCCGTCCCCGCCGGGACAGAAGTAATCGCGACAGTAAAGCAGATGTGCCTATGATCCGACAGAGACGGTTCATTTGACACATGCCAGTTAGACACGGAAGACACGAGGTTTTCTGTGGCTAGCGTGAGGTCAATGACCTCCCTTCTATTAGAAGTAACAAAAGTAGGTTCATTGTTTTGATTAAGAATATAGAGTTTACAACCAACTAAATATTCTAGTAAATCATCACCCCTCTTGTTGCAGTCAGAGCTGCCCCACGTGATGTGATGAGCATTGGCATCGCAGCCAATGATTAGTTTGTCCCCTCTCTTTTCACATTGATTGACCAAATTGATCACCTCAATTGTCGGGAGAGAATCCGCGTCGTGGGCAAAGTATGCGGAGGCAGCCGTGATAGTCAACTTGGCATGCCCAGTGGCCAGGACTAGATTCACGGCCGCCGTGTCCTGGGACGTGTACAGCGGTAGAGAGATACAACAAAGATCCCTCCGAACCAAAATACATGCCCTAGGTCTAGCAGCAGTTTGGTCATAAAATAGTGACCCCGCCGCGTCAAGACCGAGGATTTTGCCATGGCAAATCCATGGTTCTTGTATGAGGGCCAGATCAAGACCCTCTATAGCAAACCTCCTGCAGAGTACCGCAGAGGCCGCCTTACTATGGTGCAAATTGATTTGAATTGCACGTAGCGTCCCCATGGTCCCTAAGAGAGGGGTTCAGAAGGGACCTAGCTACACCTCATCGGTCCCGAGAGGGCTAATGGCACCTCCCCCCCCGACAGGCGAGCTCCCAGTCCCAAGATCCTCCCCCTCACCAGGACCACTAGAACGCTCATCGGCTGAACCCCGAAGGGTCCCATCCGATTCTTCCAGTAGGGTGGACTCATCCATGGAAGAACAGACTTCCGAATGAGCCACCCCCCCTCCCCCTCTGTGCCTAGAGCGACACCAGAGAGCTCCTCCGCGAGATCCCCCATCTCGCTAGTCCCACCCCCCGCCGCAGACTCGGCTACAGTGGTTTTAGTGGTTTCCGTGTTCTGAAGGAGTTTGAAGGAACCCTTGTCCACTCCAGTATAGCCCACGAAACCAGCATTCTTAATGGCTTCCAATGAGGAGCCATCAATGAGCAGTACCCAGTACCGTACGGCCCTGTCCACGTACGTCCGGATACATTTCCAGCGTTCAGTGGCAAAACCTGCATTAAGGGCCTTTAGGCGCCGAAACAGCAACGCCGGCTCCTTGGTGATCTGGTCCTTGGTGCGGAACATTACCTTAAACGGCTTAGGGAGTTCGCTAGCTCTCATTACTGAGAGCACCGCATCCCCCACCACCGAGTAGGCTAAGTTGTCCTTCAACCATTGCCCAGTGAACGAATCCTCACAGGAGTATACTAGGGCCCCGGTCGTCAGGCTAAAGTTCGCAAGGCGCGGTAGAGGGCTCCCCGAAGGTATCCCATCCAGCGCCCTTAGAATCGCCTTCTGAATTGGGCCCACGTCTTCCTCCGTGATGACCGCCGTCGGATAGCCTTTTTTGACAATGGCCATCTTTTCTGAGCTGGCGGCGTCACTATAGGACTTAGCCTTTTTCGACGCCGCCTGCGAGGTACTTGGTGAGGGAGTCGAATCCTCCGCTCTGGGCCTCTTCATTGGGTTGTCACGAGCCATCGCACCCCCAACGGGGGTGGAGACCGTTTCAGACCCCGATTTGACCTTTTGCCGAGCAATCCGTCGTTTGAGACGACGACGCACGGTACGTTTCGAGGGCTTGCCAGACACACGCACCGATAAATCGGCACGAGTATCGCTGGATACAAGCCCTTGTAAAGTGGTATCAGTGTGGGTTCTGCCTTGAGCAGACCCCTGCACCGTAGGTTTGGTAGTGTTAGAGATGTTTTTATTAGATTTATCCATGGGAATCCCACGAGTAAGGGGGCAAGTAAAAGGTCACCACCCGGTAGTCCCCCACCCGGGTGGAAGGCTAGATACAACGGGGTGTCGCCCGGTGCCCCGAGGGGATCGTTAGCGATACCGTAGTTTTACTTCCCCAGTACCATGGTCCATGCAGCCCTCGGCACGATGCCTCAACACCTTGGCTTGGGAAGGGCGCGTATCCGCTTAGCCCACACAACGTAGTGGTTAACCAGCTCTCACCACCGAGGAGGTGTGATACTCCGCATCGATGAGGACCCAAGCTAGCGTGTGTGAAGTTAAAAACGCGAGCGGGAAGCCAAAGCAAGGGGGGGAAAAAGATACACCCCATCTAGCTTGCGTCCCCAACTTCGAGAGCCATCGGCTAGGGTTACGAGAAACGTCTAGCCTCCCAATGGCAGGGCTTTCACCATCGGTTCACGCGAATGCGTTTTTATCTATTATTATAATGGAAACGAATCGTATATATACCCCAAAATTTGAAGAAAGCGGGCAAGAGGGGTACCCTTCACTTTAAACGTCAATATTAGCAAAGTTTCGAAAGATAATAGGAACAACTTTATTTTAAACGATTTAACTATTTTTAAAGTTATTTACTGGCGATTAAAATAATTAATATCATTTATATTTAATTAATTATTTAAGATAAACTTATTTCTATGTAATGACACAAGTGAGAGTTAATATAGAACGAGTAATGTAGATTGCATCCGAATCGAAACACTACACGCATATCAAAGTTAATATAAAGCGAGTAGGATGATAAGATCTCCTACAAAACGATAACATTTCCTTTTTGCAGAATATTAAAAGGAAATATTTTAAATATTTTTCGGCATTACGATTCTTTTAGTAGTTGTGTAGCTACAAAGCTCTGTTTCATCTCAATATTCCAAGAACATCTTTTGATATTAACATTTCAAATTTGGTGTTTACTTTTTAATTCAGCTTTACTACATTTAAATATAGTGTAAACGCAACTTATAATTTCACTACATAATATGGCTTTTAATACTTCGTCTCTCTATAAGCGTTGAAGCGATTTAGTCTATAAAATAAGATACCCTATTTTAAGCCAGAATTGACCTTGTTTCGTGTCCTCTTACAAGAGGTCTTAACGGTTCAGAGTGAGCCGAAAGTTAAGTACACACTTAAGTGATAGATATTAGGTGCTCATTAGAATTATGAGAATACACAGGGAAATGTTAAACGATTAAACCTTTCGCAATATCCCGCAAATTTGAGCTACGTATTTCCGGTTTTTCTCATTGGCTGGTGGACCCATGGACGAAGTAATACTGAAGAACCAATGTCAGCCCATTACTGCCCCCATTACTAAGCGACTAAACAACCAATGTAAAGCTTACTTCCCCCTTTTCAGCCCCAAAATGGAGGGGTTTATGAAAATGCGGAGTCAAATCCCGGAAAACGCTAGCGCCATCTAGACAAAATAAGACTTTAACTGCTTCCCTCGTTAGAACGTTGATTCCCCACTATCTGGTTTGCTACTATCTGCCGCTAGAAGGCGAATTCACAAGAATTTTTCAACTTTCTCCCTCTGCCATCCGTCCTTCAGTATTTTTTCGTCCATGGTGGACCTGTGTTTGGAAAGTAAATTCGTCTCGACTCGGAGAGGTTTATTTTGGTTTCCCAACTTGTTTATATATATAGATGAAACCGAATAAAACATTGAATTAATTCTGAACACGTTTTTGTAACCCATTATTTTGCAACTTTTGCGGTGTAAAAAGGGGGGGGGTAGACAACACTCAGCATATCGGGGCATATAAGGGGAGGTAATCTAATTTTTCTAAGGCTCAAAAGGCTAATAAGGTTATGTCCCCTTTACTGGCTTCTATACACCACCATCATCTGGTCTTTTGGTCCATCCCACATGAACACCAGTCTGTACATACTGGTTTCTATCTCCATCATCATCGTTTAGAAAAATCCAAACGGTTAGGCATTGGTACATGTGTAAGCTATTTGCAGAGATGATAATTGTTTTACATGTTTTAAATAAGAGTGAAGCTTCCACTATTGTGTTTATGCTCCTTGTTTGTTTGACTGAAAACCATCTAGGAGTAGATAACAGTCAGACCAAAAATTTCAAAAATATATATTTTAAATCTAATCAGATCCGCCCACCTAGTTGAAAATAGACCTATTAAATTTGCGGGAGCCATTCTTGAGAATTTTTCTTTGCTTGTGGGTTGTTAATTTATCCACCAGAAAATATTTGTGTTTGGAAGTTGGATATTAAGTCAAATTAAGTGGTTGTAAAGAGCCAGCAGGTTTTTGCCGCTTCTTTTTGTGAGTATTTGATTTTTGTATGTAAAATGGAGGAAGATAATGTTGAGGGTAAGGATGAAATGCGGAAGCGCAAATCGAGGGAAAGGATGAGGGCAAAAAGGTCGACGTTTTCATTGGATACTTAAATTTATATAATCATCTCGACACGGAGAGGTAATATTTTGGTTTTCCCAACTTGTTCTTTTTAAGAAAGAATGAGGGAAAAGTATCCACGATGCTTGAGATTCTCATTTTTCTAATATCTGTTCCTTTTATTGAGCAAGGGCATTTAATTTCCAAAATCCCCTTTGTAGCAGCGCCTGGGTCATTAATTATTCCGTCACCACTGGCTCCAATAAATCCATATGCTGGCACTCCACAGAAACGTTGAATTTCTTCTCGTACGCATCCCTGGCAATGGGTTCCATTTTTTGTCCACGTAATATTGCTGGTGGTAAATTGGCATAACTAAAGGAAGTTGATTACCTTAGATAAAAATACTTCCAAGTTCCTTATTAATTAATTACTTATCAAGTTTTGAAGGGTTCAAAATTGTATCCACGAGAGAAGTTGGGAATCGTTTCCCTCTACAAGCTAAGATTCGCCCAAATAGAGAACTAGTTATCCTCCCTCTTTGTAATTGTTTCCACAAGCTATTGGCTGACTGTTCTTTCGTTTCACGTTCAATTAAGTCAACCACTTCCTGACTTAACACTTGACTATCAACAAACTGCTGGCGCACATTCTCATCAATATCTCGGTATATCACAGCTTTAATTGATTAATTTGATGAAATAATTATTTTCCGTATGAACATGCATTAAGCCAACGGAATGCTGCGACAAGCAAATAATTCTATGTTCCGATGGCTATGGATTAAGATTGTAGAACAACTCACCAGGGTTATAAATGAATTGATGCAAAAGGGAAATATTTGAGTCAGTCTCATCATCTCCATTCTGTTGAACTGAATATTCCACTTAAATATTGTCACCAGACTGAACATTAATTTCATAGTCATCAACGTCCCAGAAGTGTGCAGCCCCTGTTTTAGGGTAAATTTTCTTAAGGTCCAATATAGCTTGTTTTAAGCGTTGCGGGTCTGTAGCTCTGTCGTCTAAGTGCCTCGGATCAAATTTTGAATAAAGATTGGTTTCAAAATTTTCCGGTGTTTCATATTTTTCCTCATACAATCTGGGCTTGTTGAAGCTGATTTCTGTTAATGGTTTGCAAATAACTTTTCTATTTTTGGGCGCATTCCAAGCACACGGATTTGAAGTACAAGCCACTTGAAATTCATCATTTTCCATTCTGGCATAGTTTTCTACATATAGAAGCAAAGCGCCAACGTGACTGCATATCCCTGATTGTCTTAAATGAAAATAAAAAATATATTTTCAGTCACAAGTTTAAATAATAAACTATGGATGTGTTACTCGCTTGCAAACATTACAGTTATTAACGTATCCAATTGTGCATTCGCAAGCACCACCACAAATTGTACGGTCTAATGAGTCCTGAACCGCAACAACGCTATAACTCTCGGACTTCATAGAGGCATAGCATCTGGATCGTATGTACTGAAATTGATCACACACCTGTTTGAATTTAAGAAGTAAGGGGAAGCTATTAAATCTGAGTAACTAAGACGAGACAAATCAATGTAAACACAAGACTTGATTCCATCACTCCAATAATGTCTTTAGCTTTATGGTGAGCCCAGGGCCGGATTAAAGTGGGGGCTGAGGGGGCACTGGCCCCCGGGCGCAAGGCTTGTTGGGGGCGCATTGAGTTCCCCATCCAACCATACTAAAATCTTGGAGGTCCAGTAAATAGGGGCCAATTAATTGAGGAAAGTGTTCACTAACATACCCCCTCCATAGGAATATCATTGCACCCAACTTTGGAGGCTCAAGATATGCCCCAAGGCATATTAACGCTTTTTGCAGTGTGATATTGTCTTTAACGAAACCCGAAATTAGGGATATTCACACCGGCAACGTCAGTTCGAAGCAAAGGCGTGGAAAAGTATAGGAAAAGTATTGATAGCTTAACAACAATCCGTATTGGCGCAGACGTAAAGTATCCGCATCCCACACCGGCGATGTCAGTTCGATTCCCGCTACCTCCGAGAGACCGCAATTTCTCGTCGAAAATATGATCGAGTTTAGTATAGATTTCGCTAGTGCGGTGGAGAATCAAATTCCGGCGAGCTCTGCCGCGTAATTTAAATTGACGATAATGTAAGCGAACGCGAAACAGCCAGCCGTCCTGCCAGCTAGCCAGCCAGCCGTCCTGCCAGCTAGCCAGCCAGCCAGCCAGCCTGCTTCCAGGGGTCTCCGTATAAAGCTTTTGCTATGGGCAAAAAGCTTAAAAATGGTTAAGAACTGCGCGTTCAAACATTGCCGAAAGATTTCAGGTACCTCAAACGTACTCTCGATTCATAGGTATGATTAATTTTCTCCCTTACTTAAATATAGTGTAAAAATTTGCATATCATTCCTTTCTCCCTTACTTAAATATGGTGTAAAAATTTGCATATCATTCCTGAAACTGTAGGTTTCCGTTTTCTAAGCCTGATTTACTCCAAAAGTGGGTACAAACCATAAACCGTGAAAATTGGGTCGCTTCTAAGAGTGATTACGTTTGTAGTCAGCATTTCTTAGAAAGTGAAATTTAACTACAAAATGGCAAACGGTGCCTTAATAAAAACGCTTTTCCATTTTTTTTGTCTCTAAGAACTTGCACAAAGTTGGAAAAGAAATACAGGGCGACAGTCCTACTTTGAATTTTCACCACGGAGCATCACGCGTAGGTTTTTGGCATTGAGTATTCATTGAACTCGAGCAGAATTTCTTTGGTTTTAGCGGTTTTAATTAGACATATTCTTGATTAGATACCCTAGTTAATCTAGAGAAATACGGTTCCGTAGTAGAGATTCGGTGGTTCAAAGAGGAAGAAGTTCTCTAGAAGCACATAAACTTAAAAATATTCATAACAGAAATCTTATGGTAAAAAAATACGTCACTTGATGTTGATATTCCCGTTAGGAATGAGAATAAACCCGCTGATGTTCAAGTTCCGGATGAAAGATCGTTTCTCAAAGAGTTTGAAATTGAACGTAACATTGGTATTAGCTCGAGCTCACAATCGGTTCAGGAAATGACTCGCGACTGTCGCGAATTAGATCAGATCCTACCAGGCGGTGAACCTGTTAAATTATCACACTCGGAACTCGAAAATATTCCAATTTCGGTATATATCGCGGCAAAGTATTTCTAACAAACAATCAGACCAAAACGGTAACTTTTATCAGGGCACTGAAAATAAAAACTTGGATGATTGCACTGTATTTCTGGAGAAACAGCGGATCCCTACGACGCTACATCGGATTACTCTAGTCTTGAGAACAGCACCGCTTCGAATACGTCTGGTGAACTAGATGATGTTATGATACGTTTTTGGTATTGCTATAGTCTGTACTCTAACAATACACAGACATATTAACATAAATATATAAAGCAGGATTTATTTATGTAGTTAAAAAGCAATTGATTATTTTTGTATAGTTGGATCATTCTTACCATAGTGGAGACCCGGAAAGTTTTGTTAAAACACTAAAAAAGAAAGTTTAAATTTTTGAAGGAAAAGAACCAAAATCTTGTCAAAAAATTCAGAAGAGCCGCTAAGAAACTCGCTAGACGGGAACAAAAAATTACAAATTTACAAGAGTTGCTAGGACGGTTGGAAGACCAAAATGTTTTACTTAAAGAGCATCTTGTTAACATCAATGAAATGTTTTCAACTACATCCAAAGCTCTATTCAAAGAACTAAGTGAACTCGGAACTAACAACCAGAGAAAAAGGCCCTTCTCAGATGAGTTAAAGCAATTCGCATTAACCCTTCACTTTTTTTCGCCAAAAGCTTACCAGTTTTTGCGTAGTCATTTTTGTCTACCACATGAAAACACCATCAGAGAGTGGTCCGCTAGGATCGATGGAGAACCTGGTTTTACCAGCGAAAAATTCGAGTTTCTTCGTCAAACGGCTAATAAAATAAATATATAACCTTAGCCGTTCTGGACATACACGAAATGTCTATTAGAAAACATGTAGCGTGGTGTGGGGATAAATTCACTGGGTTTGTCAATTACGGAAAGGTCTCGGACGATACCCAAGAGGAACAAACTATAGCTTCATCTGCCTTAGTGTTTATGCTTGTGGCCGCGAATGGAAGCTGGAAAATTCCTTTGGGCTATTTTTTTGTACACGGTACACCAGGCTGGCTTTTGTCAAACTTGGTTACAGAGTGCTTTTGTGGCATCTTTGAGACGGGAATTAAATGCATTGCATTAGTATGTGATGGGTTAAGCAGTAACCTCACCATCGCAAAAATCCTGGGAGCAAACTTGGACCCCGAGGTTCTTAATCTTTCTTTTCCTAATCCAGGAAATAATTCAGATCCTGACGACATAATTTACCTGATGCTGGATGTGTGTCATATGATTAAGCTACTGCGTAACCTCTGGGCCGATTTTAAAAAGATTTACAATGGCTTAACAGATGAGGTGAAGGAAACATGGGATCTTTAATATTCTAATTTTCGGCGGTAAACATAAACCTACCGAACATGCGTGACTTCGCCAACCTTCTCAGTGCATTGAGTGCTATAGGAAGTCGCGCCTGTTCTCTAGGTTTACGTTCACCGCCGAAAATTAGAAAGTAAAATCCACCCCTACAATAATTCCCACAAATTAATTATTGCCTTTAGATGTTTTGATATCCTGAACTCACGGTCTCCATTCGCTAAAGGCTACAAAGCTCCTATTAGAAAAAATAAATTTGAGCTTACCAGAAAATCTTTAGAACAAACTAAAGAATTACTTTTAAACTTGAAAGACGAGGAAGGAAATCTTTTCGTTAAAGGCAAAAGGAAGACTGGCCCATTAGGGTTAGCAATTTCAATCACCAGCATCCTGGCAATATCAGAATAACACCTCATGCCAGAAATACCTCAATTAGATTAAGCAATAGCACATGAAAATGAAAACATCTACATTAATCATTTAAATGCAACACTAACCAAATGTTTCCTTCCTTAAAGTTATTTACTTACCTAAAAGGTTTCCCAAGATCACTTGAATTATTTTTTAACACAATTCGTGGAAAAGGAGGCTGGAATAATAATCCAACAACAAAAACAGTTTGAAGGCGCTTTCAAAAGATCTTTTGCGACTCGCCTTACTCCTCCTTTAACCGGAAATGTCACTGCTCTTGACGAAACTGAAATCCCCAGACTTTGCAATGTTCGCCGTTACCCGGAAAATGACACTGAAATGCAAGCGTCAACAGTAAGAGAATTTCAAAATCAAGAAGATGATGAAATTAAAGAATTTTACATTCAACAAGAAAATTCATCCATTTTCCGAGAAAATTCAGTTTTCTACATTGCTGGCTTTGTGGTATCGCGTCTTTGCAAAGTCATAAGCTGCAAAATCTGTCTCCAGGCACTCGAAGAGCCCCCAAACGAGCATAATTATGCTTTTAATTTGCATTCGCGGTATACGCAACTGAAAGACAATGGTTGGTTGCATAGACCATCAAAAAGTGTTTTTCAGCTATGTCGTTTAACGGAGTCCTGAATTCGTCAAAATGTATCAGTTTCTATGCCATGCAAAAACATAACTTTGGCCATTGAACTTGCTGTTCTACGAACAATTGTAGGAGTGGACATTTTCTCCGATCTCCATGAACACTTATTTGATGCTGAAGTGGGTATTGAACACCATGCGACCACTTTAATTAAAAACTATTAACTTGTACTGCAAAGCCGGGTAGTTTGATTTAAATCAGTTGGATTTAAATCACTGATTTAAGAGATCCCGAAAAAGCTTTTGAACTACCAAGTACCAACTGTTCAATTTATTAAACTTTTTCGATTGTCTCAATGCTTGGTTATTAAAATATGCGAACGATTGGAGCCAAGGCTTAGCTCGAATCACTGCTCAACCTGTTGATTCAAAGGTAAACACAGTGAGCTATCACAATTTTGTTTATTTTGAAATTCTGAAAAGTGAAAGATGCGATGAAAAAATTAAAATGAAGCTGCAATTCAATCGAGCAAGTAGCACTGGCTTATACATCTCAGTCTCTTAAAAATTTTCTTTAACCTAGTTCACAAAAATAAATGTAATCCAATATTTTAGATCTTGATTGCAGTATGCTTTTATGCGACTGGATCATATCAAACTGGCATTGATCAAGAGCTTCTTCTTGCAGTTAGCCAAGCAACTGTCAGTAGAGTTGTTCGAGATGTGAGCTTCAGTTTGCTTCGGTTTTGTCTCTGACCAAACTATGATGGTTTCTCAACAAATGTATACTTTTTGAAAAATAAATGTTTTATCCACCCAATTGACGCTCGTTTCCACCCAATTGTAAGCCCTCTAAATTGTCGTTCACCCTCTTGTCAGCCCTTCAAATTGTCGTTCACCCAATTATCTGCCCTCCAAATTGTCGAACACCCAATTGTCGAACACCCAATTGTCGAACACCCAATTGTCGAACACCCAATTGTCGAACACCCAGTTGTCGTCACCCAAATGTCTTTCACCCTGTTACCGTTGACCCGAGGACGGCGTATTAAGACGTTACCCCATTGCATAAAAAATTACGGGACTCTTTCCAAAGTTAATAAACGACGAGTAATGATATCAGTAGTTAATAAAAACAGAGTAGGCAAGTCGATTTATTATAAATGTCACAAATTAAGTTTGTTGTGTAAGAGAGAGAAGATTGCTTGGTCGCAATATAGGAAATCAACAACCAAAGCTACAGTGTGGCACACTTAGAACTTATTGTTCTAACTATTGAGAAACTTCGCATCTCAACAGTTCGTTGTAAAGGGTCCAGTTTACATTCCTCAGGCCAAACTCTCCTTACTTGACTTAACTTGCGCTTGTATGTAAGGTTTCTGATCTCCATAAAACATTGCTACGGATGTTCCATTGGCATTTTCCGTGGAGTAATTTCATTCTATTAATATATCCTTAAATATTGCTCCATGGTCGTAGATTGCTAGTAGCCAAGAGATGTTTTTTAGCGATTTGTAGGGAGGATATAAGTAATCCTAATTGTGTTATATGTTTTGCGTTTTTTAGTGCTCCTAGCGATTACAAAAAGGAATATGATTCTTAAAACACCTTTTTTCCGAGGTCACCGTGGAGTCAAAACTTATCCTTATGTTTAATGTATCGAAATAAAGATAACTTACATTGGTTATTTTGTATAAACTTAATTAAATTTAACTAACTTGTATATTGGTAAACTTAACCTTAATTATGGCCTACTCGGACGATAAACAATCATGGAGATCACCTCAAACATCTGAGGATGAGGAGGACGATTCTACCTTACATAGAAGGGAGGATAATACGAAGGACGATCTGTTTGCCTCCATGGGAGACGATGGCGACACGCTAGCACCGCCAGAAACAGATAATCCTTTGGAGGGTTTTAACCGGATTCTTCGCATTGAAGAAGAGAAGAATGAAGAAGATACTAATACGAGAAAGAGGACGGCCGCCTCTTCAGTATTGGGATTTTCTCCCTATCAACTCTTCCCTCATAAGAGCATTCCTGCTCCCCAGGGAAGTTCAACTCCCTCAAATTTCCCTCCTCAAACTGGGATTGATTCCGTTGTTCCTCCCAAATCAGCCTAAAGTTAGTTTTACAACCACATTACCTAATCCAAGAGTTAGAACTATCGGAACCCAAATGTCTCCTTCTCGACACGTCCCTCGATTGGGACCAGACACGACTGACGAGGAATTAAGATCCCAGTGGTGCCGCCAGAGGTAATCGCGGTAAGCGACTGCTTACTTCAAATTTTGAAGGGGGCCTAATTTTGGAGGAAGGGCCTCATTTACAAAAATACGATTTTACTGAAAATATTCAAAATTTAGTCCTGGAGTCGCAGGTGGAATACCGCGGCGGCTATTACAGGTTTGGCCGACTTTTATCGCTATCATAATGGGATCGGGTTAGGTTAGTAAAGAATGCGCTTTGGGGATGGGGACCTTTAGTCCTACCGGGCCTAGAAGTGAGAGGCGAAAATACTTTCACTTGATCGAAACCTCCTTCTGGTAGGAATTTATTGGAAGCGAAAGAGGTAGCTAAACCGAGCACTTTTCACTTCGACCAGCTCTATTGTGTTACTTTTTTGTGTACTGATAAGGATCGTCAACGGGACGGCGCTGACTCGAGGATTATTATTAGAGAGTTTATGCTGCACTACTTTTAGGCTTCTACGGTGCATTTGTCCAATGCACTGTAGAACCTTACACGTATTGCAACTTAAACTCTCTACTGCTACTTCTTATTTCGAAATAGTAAATACGAAGAGGAGAGAAAGAGGGAGATAGAAACGCGCTTTATAAAATCCGCCGAAAAATGGGAAAATAGGGGGGTAGTAAAAACAATTTTCGGTACGTTTAGTTTTAGGACGCACATCCTTTGCGCAGAGGGGGATTGACCTCCTCGCCCTATCTCTGTCATCCTCTACGTCAACTGTGCGCGAGAAAGCAGCGCTCAGGCACCGCGGTGTACCTTAGATTTACCCCCGTTTTCACCACGCATGGATCACGGCTGGGTAGGGGGCCCATACACAAAATACCGCTTACCCCGCAAAAGTTTCTAGCGGCGCCACTGTAAGATCCTTTATATTACCCTTACTCCAGACATTGGCAGAAAATTCTACCACCCAGGCTAATGCAGTAGCCCAAAATGTAGCGATAAATAAAGCTATAGCTACTAGTTTGGATAAGTTAGTTAGGGATCTACCCAGCTTAATAAATAGAAGTTCAATTCCTCAGACGGCAAAAGTCCCAATTGAACCACCAGAAAGGTTAGCTTTCATGGGATCTTCTAGCGATAACGCCTCAGAGTTTTTAACTGTTTTTGAGGAGTATGCAAAATTTCACAAGCTATCAAATGAAGACAAGTTAGCGGCATTGCCTCTCCTTTTACGAGGGCATGCCTTGTATTGGTACAGGGATTTACTTCGTCAGTATGACGATATTTGCAACTCAGACCCTGCCCATCCTCATTTAGCTTGGAAGACATTTAAAAGGCATTTTAAAGCTCAGTTTAGAGACTCCGAAGCTGATTCTAAACTCAAAATAGAGATTTCCCAAAGGAGTCAGAGAGATAAGGAATCAGTAGAGGAGTTCTTCGGGGATGTAATGAAGTTAAACTTAGGGATGACCCATCCTCTTACCGAAAAGGAGTTAGTTCCAATTATAAAAAGTAATTTGAAATACGAACTTAGAACTCCCCTTCTCTTTTTGCAATTCACTACAATGGAACAGTTAAGGAATTCCTGTAAAACAATTGAGAAGGATATTGAAGTTAGGAAAAGGAATGCCGAGAAAAGGGAAAAGAGGAAATCTCCCCCTCAACCTAAGGCAACTGCAAGGGCTGAGTCCCCTTGCCCAGCTAACAGGGGCTCCTCCCATAGTCATTGTTCTCCCGGGCATTGTCAAAGCCCTAGTAATCCTCCTGCTTCTCCTCAATGGGAATATCCCTTACAACCGTTGGACTCTAGAGCCAAAGATAGGGCTAACAACTCCTATAGAGGTCAAAGATCCTTTACTAGGAATAATAATCAGAGATCAAAATCTCCGGGTCGTCAATTAGCTTTAGCCTACCCATCTACACGTGTTATAACATGCTTTAAATGCCAAAAACCAGGTCATCTAGCACCCGACTGTCAAGAGAAAAAGATTAGCAAGTCGGGGGAAGCCCAGACGGGAGAGGTCCCTCGTGGTCCCTCTCCCGGTGCCCAATACACAACAGCAAACGAATACGCGGACGACAACGCCTTAGTTGGCGCCGACCAAGACTTACATAAATTGATTACTCAAGTGGAATCGGATCATGCGAACTTAAAAAAAGGCCTTAATCCAGAAATCTAAAACCATATTAGTATATAATTCATGAAATTACTCTTTAAATTTAATTGTTTGGTATTATTTTTAGTACTTAAGCCGTTGGATCATACTCTGTAAATATCGGTATCGGTAACCCGGTAAAGGGTTAAGCCGGGTATCTGCCATATCTATTTAAACAGTTTAAAACCGCGTGCTTTTTTAAATTTTCGGAAAAGCTCGATTTTTGGCAGCCCTTACGCGGGGAGGATGTAGAGAAAAGAAGAGTCAAAGAGGAAAGGGGATGGTTACTTAAACAAGACAGTCCGGTATGCATCACGAGCGCACCTACCTCGACGCACAGCAGAGGAGCCAGACGTCACATGATCCGTTAAGGAGGAAATTCAAAAGGGTTAGAGTTAGAAGGTCACACCGGCTTCCTGAATGTCCGTAAATTGGGTAGGATTTTACTTTACCTATCTAACCAAACCAACACGGGTTTCTGTTTAATTAGACTACGTGGAGTTCTAAAAAAATAGTGAAAAAAATTCTAAACCCGCCGCAAGTTGGTAATTTTTTTTTTTTTAATTTGAAAATTGTATGTATTTACCACCATTAAGACTGTTGCCCGCCCTAAACTCGTTCTGAAATCAATTTTGAAAGATTACTAAGGGGGTAAACATAACAGCAAGGACTCGCGACGGAAATATAGCTATGAAATTTTAACCCCCGCTGAAACATTAACAATTCTCATATTAGGATAGGAAAATAATTGATGAAACCTTCAATTTTAAAAATAAACGATAATTTGCTTAAATGCGTAAATTATTTAGGAACGAAATGAAGGTAAACAACGAGATTTTGGAAAGGCGTAGCATTATTTGGGAAACTAACTAAATTTAAACATCAATATTTTGAAAAGGTATAATATTATTTGGGAAGTAAATGAAGATAAACAACAATATTAGGGAAAAGGTGTGATATATTGTTTGGAAAACTAAATAAATGTGGCTAGGAAGAAGGAACTGGTCGGGTTTTTATGGTCGTGAAAATATTTATTAAAATAGTTTCCGCGACTTAAATGTAATTAATTATCATATAATTAACCTCCAAGAAATGATATTTATTGAAAAAACTTTATTTTGAATGCGCGAGCTAAAGTAAAGTTTTTCCAAAATTTCCTTGGCTTCTACCTCACGTAACCTCAGCCTTCACCGCGGCGAAACGTCTTACCATTTTCAATGGTGATAGTGAATTTGCAGCTCGACCGTTGCCTCTTTTATGTATCAAGGCCTGTGCACTGTGCTATTTTAACAATAATAATAATTCGGAATAGGTAGCAATATTAAGGGGTAAAAACATATCCAATTCAGTAAAATTTTGGAAAAGAGGGAAATTTATTCAGTTGTTAAATTAAAACTTCATAATAACAAAAACATGCGCACATTTAGCCGCTCATCATTTAACATAAATGACCCTGTTTATCTACAGATTTCTGTGTTATTTGGAATATGCGCGCTTTAACAGAAATGGTGCATCACTACCTCCTATATAAGAATCATATTCTTATATAGGATAACTTAATATTTCCTGAAATATTCCTAACTTACAATGGTTGCAGGACACTGTATCTCTAGAACCTTCATTCCAAAAAGATTATAGAGTGCTGTCAGTTGTGACGTTGGATCCAAGGTTAAACGTCATGAGTCTACCTTTAGCAATGGGCGGCCAAAACAGTTACCGTTTTTTCTTTATGGAAAAACAGCATGGGTGACGTCACACCGGCGCTTCTGACAGCAATCTATAGTCCTTGATGGGTGGCTGCCAAAGTAGAAAATAGACTTACCCGGGAGTAATCGAAAGGGGATACTAAAAGGCTAGCTGAAATTCTCATTGCTGCTGCTCTGGTTCGGGTCCACTTCCATTTTCTCGTCGCTGCTGCTCGGGCTTTCATCTCTTCTATGGTTCTTGTGTACCTTTTTCGTATTTTTTTTTCGCATTTTTTTCTTTTTTCATTTTCGCCACTTTTTTTAAAACGAAAACTTCATTCACGTTAGGAATCCGCGATAAGTTTAAATAAGTATTTAACTCACATTTTTTTTCTGGGCAACTACGGGCGAAATGCCCCGCTTTTTTGCAATTTGAACACATTTTATCTTCTGGCCGCAAGCGCCCCGTACGATATGGTCCTCGCCCTTCCCCTTCTCGCGCTCCACCTCCAAAAATATTGATATTGACCTGGCACCAAAGATGGCACCCTTGAAAATTCATCTCTGGCTCCATTTGTCTAAGCCTAAATCAATAAAGGAAATTATTTTGAAGTAAAACATACAATTTTGGAAAAGGGGGAAATTTATTCAGTTGATTTAACTTGATAATAACAAAAACAGGCGCACATTTATCCGCTCAAATAAAAACTTGAAGGTCTTACCTTTTCTGAAAAATTTTGTTGGCTTTTTTGGAATATTTGTTGATTTTGCTGCATAAATTTTGTTTACCTTTCTGGAAAATTCTGAAATATAAGTGAGGCCTAACAATTTTTAATCGCGCGTGATTTGAAAACGCGCTCCTATTATCACGTGACAAAATGTAAAGGCAACGTTGTAACATGGCTGCCAGATTCCTTGGAGGGTTTTAAACCGGATTCTTCGCATTGAAGAAGAGAAGAATGAAGAAGATACTAATACGAGAAAGAGGACGGCCGCCTCTTCAGTAATGGGATTTTCTCCCTATCAACTCTTCCCTCATAAGAGCATTCCTGCTCCCAAGGGAAGTTCAACTCCCTCAAATTTCCCTCCTCAAACTGGGATTGATTCCCTTGTTCCTCCCAAATCAGCCTAAACTTAGTTTTACAACCACATTACCTAATCCAAGAGTTAGAACTATCGGAACCCAAATGTCTCCTTCTCGACACGTCCCTCGATTGGGACCAGACACGACTGACGAGGAATTAAGATCGGAAAGGTCTGGCGGTATCCGATTCACTCGGAAAACCGCTGGAGGATCTGAGAATAAGGCGAAAGCGTCTGGTTCAGATTCCGCAGGTAGATCTGGTACTTCTTCCGAGGGAACATAAGAGGATCCATCATCATCCTTGGATGAAGATGAGGTTGAGGAAGAGGTTTCTCCAGACGACTCAGTTTGTGCTTCTTGGTCTCTCAACAGTCGTTGTCTTTTTCTCGTCGAGTCTCACGACGTTCGTCACCAGTACTGACTCCAGCGTCCTGAAGTATAGGTACGGACTGTGACGTTGTAGAACTTGACGTTGAAGATGACTGGCTTCCGTCCGGTTGGCAGACATCTTTGTTTGACCAATACAGCTTTAAATGAGCGATATTCTCGATCCCTTTCTTCTCTCCAGTCTCTGGGTCTTCAAACTGATATCGCAATCGGTCGATCTTCTTTGCGATTTTGTAGGGACCATCCCACTTGGGACATAACTTAGCGGCGACGTCACGTGCCGCTTGAGACAGGGGATGCGTCTCCTTCCAGACAAGCGCACCAACGGGAAATTCAATTCCTTCCCGCCTTTGATCGTAGTAGCGTTTCTGGTGTGCTTGCTCTTTCTTGGCTAGTTCTTTAGACAAAGCAAGTTGCTTCGCTAAAGCTGAGAGCGATGCGGACCTTTCAACAAATTCCGCTACTGGCATACCCACGTCCAAGTCCCAGGGAAATATCGGTTCCCTACCCATGTTTAGGTAGAAAGGAGTTCTTCCTGTTGTGGTGTGTGTAGTCGAGTTGATGGCGAACTGAATAAATGGCAAGTTCTCGTCCCATCTTCGGTGATCTCGATAAACGAACATTGAAATAATTTCGCCCAGAACTCTGTTTGTGCGTTCCACGATGTTACTCTGTGGATGATACGGAGTGATGTATCGTGGTTTGACTTTGAACATCTTGAGAATGTCCTTCCAAAGTTGAGAAACGAATTGTGTCCCGTTGTCGCTCACGATGGCTTTCGGACATCCGTAGCGAACTATCACGGAGACGAGTTTCTTCGCACACGTTCTGGCGGTGATGTTCTTAATTGGGTACAGTTCGACAAATTTGGTAGCATAGTCCGTAAAAACCAGGAGGTATTTATGATGGTGACGGCTTCTTGGTAGAGGGCCCATTATGTCCACTCCCAGCAAATCAAATGGCTCAGAAATGGCCGTAGGCTGCATGAGACCTGGACGTTTTCTATTGCGGGCCTTGTGCATCTGACACAAAGGACATCCGCGGACGTACTCGGTAACGTCCTGCCGGAACGATGGCCACCAGTATCTCACCCGAACCTTATCGAAGGTACGATCTCGACCTCGATGTCCAGATAGAGGGTGGTCATGGAACAAGCGGATGGCGTCCCGCCGGAACCGCTGTGGCAAATATATTTTTGCGGGTTGTCTACCATAGGCCTTTCGATACAAGACATCGTTCTTTAGTTCGTAGTACCGATGTCGTTGAGGATTATCTCCTGATAACTGGACTATGATGTCATTGGTGGCTTGTTCATCTTGTTGGGCTTTTCGTACTTCTTCCAGCGTGAAAGAGTGGTACAATGCGTGATTGGTGGGAGGAGCAAATCCGCTACTGGTTGAGGACGAAGTCGACGTCATTGAAGAGGATTCCGCTGGACTAGAATCTTCTGACGAGGACGGTGAAGTCATGTCTTCCAAAGACATGGCTAATAGCGAGACAGGCGCTCTTGATAATGCGTCCGCAACCTTGTTCTCAACTCCCATCTTGTGTATGATCTTGAAGTCATATGTCTGCAGGTACATTGCCCAACGAACAAGTCGAGAATTTGGTTCTTTCAAAGTGAATAGCCACTGGAGCGCTTTGTGATCGGTGATCACAGTGAACGGTATATTCTCCAAGTATGGTCTGAACTTTCCAACTCCCCAATAGATGGCAAGACATTCCTTTTCCGTGGTGGTATATCTTCGCTGGACGTCGGTCAGTTGTTTACTGGCATAGGCAATAGGTAACTCGACGTCATCTTCAATTTGAGACAGGAAAGCTCAAAGTCCGGCGTCGCTAGCATCCGTTGTCAGGATACACGGCAACTTAGGGTTGTAAGCCGCTAAAGGAGGCGCCATACAGATCGCATCCTTGATGGCCTGGAGCGCTTTCTGCTGTTCTTCTTTCCACTGGAACGGAACGTCTTTCTTCTTGAGATGGTTTAACGGGGCAACGATTTTGCAATACTGCGGGATGAATCGAGAGTGCCATCCCGCCATGCCCAGAAATCTTTGGATTTCTTTCACGTTCTTTGGGACGGGAAAGTCTACGATAGCCCTAGTCTTGGAGGGATCAATGTGAATCCCTCGTTCATTAACTATATGCCCTAACACGGTCGCTTCGCTTTGCGCAAAGCGACATTTCTTGGTCTGAAGCGTAAGTCCCGCTTCAGACAGTCGGTGAAAGACATATTCCAAGGCTTGTAAATGGTCTGCCCAAGTACTGGATGGAATGACGATGTCATCCAGATAGACACAGATGGAAAAGTGATGTCCATCCCTGAAGACTTCGTCGATGAGTCGTTGAAACGACGACGGGGCATTGCATAGACCGAACGGAAGTACTTCGAATTCGTACTTTCCCGCATGCGTGATGAAAGCAGTCTTCGCTTTCGCCTGCGGATGGAGATCTATCTGCCAATAGCCGCTCTTTAAGTCCAGTGCTGTGATGAACTTTGGGGCACCCATTTTTCCTAATATTTCTTCTATTTGCGGTAGCGGATACGGATCTTTCACGGTCACTTTATTCAAAGCGCGATAGTCGACGCAGAAACGTATCTTTCCGCATTTCTGGTGGACAAGTACCACAGGCGACGCGTAAGGACTAACGGAGGGCTTCACGATTCCGTCGCGGATCATTTCGTGAAGATGATCTTCAATTATCCGTTTTTTCTCGTCACTAACATGATACGCGCGTTTACTAACGGGAACATCGGTGGTAGTGTGAATCTCGTGGTAAACTAAGTTCGTACGTCCCGCTTTTTGGCGAAAATAGTTTTGGAAATCGTAATAATAAAGTTTTTAAGTCTTCCATCTGTTTAGGACTCAGTGTAGGCAACGCGACAGCTTGTTCAATATCCTCGATAATCTGAGGTGTTGGAGTCTTTAACCCAGGGAGATTAAGCACGAATGGAAACGTTGTTCCGTCAATCTGACAAGTTTTTGTGGCACGATGTTTGTACAGGAAATTTTTCCCCAAAATAAAATCGTTTGGCAGTGAGGGAACTACGTGAAACTCTTGCTTTAGTTTCAGCTGTCCTAAGCGGAAGTCTATTCGCGCGCGTCCCTTCGTGAAGGTATAACGTCCATCGCCTAACACTATGCATTGAGTCTCTTCTTCTTCCGGAAGTACTAAGTCTGGTTTTAATGTTCTGACTAAATTACGCCACTGATATAAGCTGATAAAACATGCATCAGCGCCTGAATCTAGTCTAGTCGCGAAAGTCCCATGCGAATACACAGCATCTATGGCCACGGGAGGATCAACCTCACAACGACGCACATCCAGAGAGCCAATTTCCATACGGGGCTTTACTTTCTTCGCGCGGCGGGAAGACGATCCCCTTTTGGTCTTCCCGCTTTCGCGTTGTCCGAAGCCTGTCTTTGCGCGACTTCTTGTTTGTCCGGACAGGTTGTGGCATAATGCCCTAAGAGTCCGCATTTATAGCACTCTGCACGACTTAAGTCGTTTTGCTCGGGCTTAACCTGTGTCGGAGTCTTTGGTCTGTTGGTATTTCTTGCTTTAGGTGTCGCAACCTTTGATTTTGCCCCTCCCCCCGGCGGTCTAGTAAAAACCGCGGCGGTGGGAGAATTTCTTCTCCCACTGGATTCACGCGAGATAGACTTTGCACTGTCTCTAGGATACAATGAGCTAGAGGGGGTCGCTCGTAAAATTTCTTCTGTTACGCGGCCCTTTTCTATAAAACTGCGCATTGTCCTTATGTTGTCGTTGACGACATGGATGCGTATTTCGGGGAGGATATTTCTCTTGCAAATACCAACAAGTTCGGAGTCAGTGTACGGAACGCGTTGGTTCTGATTCATCGTGGTAATACTCGCGATGTACGCGTCAAAAGACACACCGGCGGGTTGTATAGACTGCGCTATTTCAAGGCGGAGAGATTCCTCCGCTCTAACCGAAAAGAAATAGTCTCTATACTATTTTGATCTCTACCAGAGTGCGATTCACCCCACCAATTGATTCAGACACTTCTCTAGTTTCCATCTCCCTTCTCAAGAATTTCAAAATGTGATCTACATCCCAATCCTCATCTCCATTTTTGGTTCTACTATAATAAATTCTAATGTCTTTTGGTATTTTTTCTAATAGTTCGGGCCCTAGACTGAGACTATTTTCTTTCATATTTACCCCTAAATTTTTAAAACTTCTTATACTTCCATCGCAAGTATCAACTAGTTTTCTTTAAGCCCTTTGTATCACTAGATTTATTAACTTTTGGTACAGCTTTTAAGGCGCTCATCAATGAATTTTTGATCATATCTTTTCTCCCAAATCTACCCTCTAACATTGTTACAGCATCATCGTATGCCTCATCTGATGCTATCATATTGTCTAAGGAACTAGCCGCTTCACCCTCTAAGAAAGAAACCAAATACGTAAATTTGTCTACCTTTGACATGTTAGTTCGGTCGTCTACCGCTGATTTAAAATGGCTCCAAAAGGTTGGCCATTTTGTGAAATCCCCGTTGAATTTGGTCATCGTTAAAGTTGAAAGCTTGGTTGCTGATTTTTCTGAGGAGTTTGATCCGGAAGTAGTCGATCCCCCGCTGGATGTTTGGATGACCGGTCTCGATGCTAGTTTAGCAAGGATTCGGTTGACCTTGGATTTGGTTCCGATAATTCGGTCTCGGTTGTCCATGGCTCTGGTGACATCTTTTTCCCTTTCATCGGTGTTGGTGGTGAGGTTCTTCACTCGTTGATCGATCTCGTTCATTGTAATTTCTTTTGGCTCGATAATCGCTAATTGATCTTCTAGATCATCCGTGTTTATGGTTGTAGCTTTCAGAAGTGAGTCTATCAGGTTACAAGTTCTTGTTACCGAGGTCCTTATTGCCTTTTGCGAAGCTTTTAGGGCCATAAGTTACTGAATGTTGGCGGGGGCTAACGCCTTTGCGGCCGCTGTAGCAGCTTGCTCTTCCGCGGTCATTTTTTAGCACGCGTTGGATAAAGTTTTTTCCGTAATTTAATTTTTTTTTCACGCAAGTAGCTGCTAACGCTTCCTTTCTAATTCTAGTTTAATTTTTCGTTTAAATATATTTCACTCACGACTAATTTCTTGTGATCCCGGGTTTCGGCACCATTATGTGGGAGATTTTTATGATTAGTTCGGTTCGCCCTACATAAGTTTATATTTTTTCGTTGATAGTTTAAGTTTTTAGTTGGAACTATAAAAGAACTGTCGCAAGTTGAAGTTTTCAGGTTTAAGTTTTCCGTTTATATTTTCCGTGTTAAGGAGAGACAAAATCTCGTGCTACTTGTTACAATTTTATTTTTTAACTGAACTTATATTACAATGGGTAGTTTTTTTTTTATTCCTTTTACTGAGTAAACCTTGCTATTAAGTCGCCAAAGGTGATTTCCCTTTTTTGTGTAGGTAGGAGAGTTTTTGGGGGTATGCCCCATCCTACTTATATTTCTTCCAAGCGACTCTCGTTTTCATTTGGAAGCCTGTATTTTCATCTTGGGTGGTTTTTTTACGAATAGTACCTTTCCATTCATTTTCCACACATTTTTACTTTTCCCCTAGGTCATTGGTATTTTTGGTGGATGGAAAGGTACTAAAGGGTTTTTGAAGTGCTCCAAAATGAAAACTTTAAGCCTGGGTTTTTACATTTTTAAAAGAGAATAATTCCATCAATAAATACACTTTTGATATAAAAATATTTATCATAGATTGTAGATCCGTGGAATTTTTTCATAAAAGTAAACATAATACGAAAAAAGTTACATCCTCCTTATACATTAAAGTCAGTATGAAGTATTATCTAAGAGAGAAACCGCTCTCATAGAATAACTATGTTTATTTCACCGTTACTCAAGTAACTAGGGTGCTTTCGCGGTTACTCAAGTAACTGGGCTACTTTATCTGTTACTCTCCGTAAAGTGTTAGTGAACATTATATTTAAAGTAACTTGGTTACTATCTCGGTTTCTTAAATATATTGATTAATTTCACGGTTACTCAAGTAACTAGATTACTTTCGCGGTTACTAGAGTAACTGGGCTACTTTATCTGTTACTCACCGCGATCTCTAGGAGAAAAGTTACTTGAAAATTACTGGGTTGCTTCCTCGGTTGCTTAAAGAACTAGGTTAATTTCTCGGTTACTGTCCGTAAAGCGGAAGTGAAAAGTAACTTGAAAGGAACTGGGTCACTTTCTCGGTTACTTAAGTATTTGGGTCACTTTCTCGGTTACTTAAGTATTTAGGTTACTTTCTCGTATACACTCCGCGAACTATAGGCGAAAAGTAACTTGAAAGTAACATGGTTACTTTCTCGGTTACTCTCCGTAAAGTGGAAGTGATAAGTAACTTGAATGTATCGTCAAAATAAATTTGTAACATTCTTCAATTAAAAAGAATATATTTAATATACAATAAATTTCTTACAAAATTAATTTAGTAATATTTTTATACACTTTTTAAATTGTGATATTTGTACTTTTTATAATAATGCACTGTCTAAATTTTACTTTTTAATTTTTGGAATTATTTCCAAACCACTATCTGAGTCTGAATTTTCACTCTTACTTTCACTACCGATGAAATCATTTTCATTTTCTACTATGTATTTGAGATTATCGTCTATATACAAGGAATAATATTAGTAAATAACATTTAGGTAACTAATAATCTCACCCTTACCATTAGACTCTTTGCTTGAAATTGACTCCTCACTAAAATCGTCCAATTTTTCCTTTTCTTCATTGTCTCTGGAGTTTAGTAGTTTATCCTTTTTGGCTTTATCCTCTTTGGCCTTTTGTCCTATTTCCTCTTTTCTCTTCTGCCTTTTCTGCTTGTCTTCCATTTCTCGTTTTTCCTCTTACACCTTTTTTCTTTCTTCCTCTTGTAACTTCCTTCTTTTTTCCTCTTGAATTTTTTGAATTTTCTCCTCCTCCTTCTTTCTCTTGATAGCCTTTAGTTTGATTTTTCATTTTCATGGTCATTTGCAATTTCGTTTCTTATTTTTCTGGAGGTTTCTGTTGTAGGTGTTGCTTTTCTTTGTTCTATTGTGATCGAGCAACTGGGTTCTCCCAAACCTTCTTCTTTAAAAATATGTACTTGTTAGCGTTTCTCTAAATAATAGTAAGTAAATCACCAACCTTCGGAATTTCTTCCAGGAGTAGCTGGAATCGAAGAATCCTCACTTTCACTTTCTAGAATAATAAATATAATTAAAAGAATATAAAGATTAGAGAGTATAAGTATCCTCTAAACGCGTTCGTGTAGGTACATTCCACAGGGCATTAGACCTATGAACAGTCAAAGTTACACTTACGCGTGTTGCCATCACCTAAAGGCCTACATGTATCATTTAACATTGCATTGGTCCAATGCATTTTCGAATGTCTAACTAACCTGAATCAATAAAAAGTCCTTCATTTACAGCAATTCTTTTTAAGGTTCGGCAAACATTTTCGTCGCCGAAATGAACTTTCATTCTGCCCAAAATGTCCAATACTTTCGGAAAATCAGAAGGAGTCATGGACTCTTTCACGAGAGCCCCCAACCTCTCGTTCTCTTTTTCTTGAGCAACTTTTTGCTTGAAACGTTTGATTTTATTTATATTAGATTCCATTTTTTCCTCAATCATTTTAACTTCCATCAAATATTTCCTTTTATTTGCTTCTAAAAAAGCTTTTTCATTTTCCAATGCGTCTATTATGCTTGGAAGTTGGGCATAAGGGCCGTCTACATTTACCTCTAGCAATTTCGAGATTCCTCCTATTTGCATAAAATTATTATTAACGAGATGAGATTTACCTGCGCTCGCAATGGCGCTGTGGCTGACAATTGAAGCTGAAAGATCAGTCTCATTTGATGGTTTCTTCTCAGAGTTTCATCATTCGTAAAAAACCTCATATAATAAGGTCCATCTTTCAGCTTAAAATTCCACCGCCTTTGCGAACCCTGAAATTCATAAAGCATCTAACCTTGGACGCCAAAACGCGGTTCCAAATGAGTTGAATCTCCGCAATTTGGGAACATTTTTATATAATTTGAAGGCAGACACAAGGGCTTGGTCCATAATGGCTCTTTTTTGCAAGTGTTTTCGAAACACCGAACCACGCTTTCGGGTAAATGGTCGTGAATATTAAAACCGACTCCCTTGATCCCTTCTATAATTTAGTGTAGTTAGCTATATATATACTTGTTGCACTATATTTTTAAAAAAAACCTAAAATACTTACGAAGAAGCTTGACAATTAGGGCTACGATAGTGTAGACAAATGATTTCCGTTGTAGTTCTTGTTCTTCATTTAAGTAAAATAGGATGGAAAGTTCTTTGAGAAGTCGGAAATGGCTTTAAACCGCAACTTCCTTTGATAAAACATATATTAAATTAAAAAATTTCATAAAATAAGACAATAAATAGCACTCACTGATTTTCACAAAAAAAGTCTTTTTGTGAGGAAATGGTTCTCTGGAAAATATCTTTCCAAAAAATGCAATTTCTGTCTATTTTGCAATATTCCTTATCAACTTTATCTCTACTTAGAAATAACATTATGGAGCATTCGTTGCTTCCTTTAAACTTTTCCCCAAAAAAATTGACTAAACCGTCAGTTAATTCTGAAGCGGTAAAATATTTGCTGACGGGTAAAGGCTTCTTATAGTTCTCAACCAAAATGCCCTTTATTGTTAAAACTAATAAGACGGTTTAAAAATAAACAATGTTTATTCAAGTCAACTTAAAGAGTGATTGGGAAAAATACAGTGGAGTGAATGATATATATAAAATCGGTTCGAGTTAAAAAAGGAGTCACTGATAACATTATCATGGATAGAAAAAGATAAGCTTTAGGTCTATTTGCCTACAACGTAATTTAACCTAATTTACAACACTCCCCCTTAAAGTACGGGGTTAGCCTAACTATATCTTATTTTCAATGAACTGGACTCCAAGGTTTTGAATACAAGTCTGATGTTTCGGTGCAAAGAGTCCCTTTGTTAGTACGTCGGCCGGCATATCATTTGTTGGCATGTACTCCAAAGTGATTAATCCATTTTCGTGTGCTTCCCGGATGAAATGGTGACGCATGTCAATGTGCTTCGTTCGTGAATGGAAAATATGATTTCGAACGAGTTTTTGTGCCCCTTGGTTGTCATTGTAGATGTTCACGGGATTCGCCGTTAGTCCGATTTCCTCCAAGAATTGTCTCAGATAGATAGCTTCTTTTGTGGCTTCCGTCATAGCCATGTACTCGGCTTCTGTGCTCGAAAGAGCGACCGTTTTTTGCTTCTTTGCCTCCCATGTAACGGCTCCTCCTGCCAGTTTGAAAAGGTAGCCAGTGTATGACCGTCGGTCGTTAATGCATCCTCCCCAGTCCGCGTCCACAAAACCTTGTATTTCTTGACCACTTTTCTTAAAAAGTAGTCCGTGAGAAGTAGTTTTTTTTATTATTATTATTATTATTAGTACAAGTAACGTAGAACTCGTTTCCCTGCCTTCCAATGTTCTTGATTGTGACTTGTGTTGAACTGGCTTAGGTAGCTGACTGCGTACGAGATATCAGGGCGTGTAGAAACAGCTAAATACATCAAGGAGCCGATGAGACTTTGGTACGGGATATTTTCCAAATCTTGTTGAGATGAGGTTTCCGGTTTCTTGAGTTTACTGTTTGCATCCAATGGCGTAGAAATTGGTTTAGAATCTTCCATAGCGAAACGTCGTAGTACGTCTTCTATGCACTTTGGTTGTGACATAGTTAATGTTCCATTTTTTACATTTTGATGGAACTCGATGCCCAAACAGAAGTGAATCGGGCTTCTTCATCTCGAATTTCTTTTTAAGTTCGGCCTTCATCTGTTCCATCCACTCAATGTCGTTACATGCAATGTTTAGGTCGTCGACGTAAATGGAAATAAGTAAGATGTCTCCGTCATTTTTCTTTAGTACGTAAATGCAAGGATCAGCTTTCAAAGGTAGCATCCCAAGTTCTCTCAGTCGTTGATCGAGCTTCTTGTACCACTGTCTCCCAGACTGCTTTAATCCGTACAGAGACTTCTGGATGCGGCAGACTTTATTCGTTCCTTTCAAATCCGACATCCATTTTCGAGACGTATTAATGATGTCTTCGTCGGCTTCATTTGTTTGAACTATGTTCCGAAGAGCGTCTTCCAAGCCGTCTGGGACCTCCATGTATATCTCTTCCTCTACTTCACCATTTAAGTAAGCCGTTACAACGTCCATTTGATGTACTACCAAGTCCAATTCCACCGCCAACGCCATTAGGAGTCTAATTGAGCTAGATCTTACGACGGGGGCGAAGGTTTCATGGAAATCCACTCCGGACTGCTGAGCGAAACCTTTTGCCACTAGCCGAACTTTTCGTCGCTCAACTTCTCCGTTGGCGTCATACTTGGTACGGAAAACGAGACGGTTTCCGATGGTCTGGCGATGGTTAGGCTTTTCGACTATTTTCCATGTCTTGCATTTTATTTGGGATATATATTCGTTCATAGTTGCCTGTTTCCACTCGTGAGCGTCTTTACTTTTCAGGGCTTCTTCCATATTTGACGGGTCTGGAAGGCTGATCAAGCTAGCTGACTCGTCTGGAACGTCTTCGTTTTGAACTTCACTTGGGGCGTCGTTACTCGGTACCATATGGTAAGTTTTCTTCGGTCTTCCAGGACCTCCAGTGCGAATTAATTTTGGTCTTCCAGGTCCTCTTTTCATGGCCACTTGTTGTACATTTGGCTCGTCGGTTATTCTCAGATTTTCAGTAGGTGGAATCAATGGTATTGCGATGCTTTTGCTGCTGGTTGCTTCGTCCGAGTATTCTAAGTCCATTTCGTATTTAGTGGATGCCTCTGGACTGATAAAATCGGTATAGTTGCTATTGAGGTGGAATTCGTTTAGAAACTTGACGTTGCGGCTTCGTATGATCTTTCTTTCTTCTGGTAACCAGAATCGATAAGCTTTCGATTCTTCGGAGTATCCGATGAATACGGCTTCATTACTTCTTGGATCGAATTTTCCTTTTGTCATGTTCTCTTTCAAGATCAATGCCCTCACGCCGAATGTCCGCAAATGGGTTAGGGTTGGTTTTCCTCCTGTCAATCTTGTGTACGGTATTTCGCCATTTATGCTGCGAGAAGGACATCTGTTTCTGATATAGTTAGCCGTAGCGATCGCTTCGCCCCAAAACGATGGTGGTAACTTGGATTGGATCATCATACATCTAGCCATCTCTACTAGTGTACGATGTTTTCTTTCCGATATTCCATTTTGTTCTGGTGTCTGGGGTATAGTTAGCCTTCTCGTTATTCCGTTTTCTTTCAAAAACTCGTCGGAATTCTTGTTACAATATTCGGTTCCGTTGTCGGACTGCAGAGTTTTGATTTTTCTTCCGGTTTGTAACTCTACTTTGCTTTTGAACTCCTTGAAAGAATCGAATACTTCATTTTTCTGTTTCAGGAAGGCTACTTCGCTCCAGCGTGACTGGTCGTCCGTGAAGACGACGAAATACTTCGCTCCACCCATGGTTGCAACTCGCATGGGTCCGCACACATCGGTGTGTATGATCTCCAATAATTCAGTTGTTCGGCCTTCCACAGATTTTGGAAATGGTTTTCGAGACTGCTTTCCCATGATGCAATGTCGCAAGTTTCCAGGTTTTCGTCCTTTTTCAGCTTTAGGCCGCGAACCATGTCCTTCCGTGCCATGTCTTTCAAATGTTTCTCGTTTACGTGTCCTAGTCGATAATGCCAGTTCTCCAGGTTCGATTTCGGGCCTATCTCGGTTTGCGCAGCGTTCGCTACTTCTGAATTTTTTCTCAGGAAATATAAATCTCCTATACGATCGGCAATGGCTATCGTTTCTCCGTCATTTTTCTGGATGAATGCGTTCGACTTCTTGAAGAGTACGTCGTAACCTTTGTCCGTAATTTTCGATATGGACATTAAGTTCGTTCTAAGATCCGGTACCAGAAGTGTCTGTTCCAAACTCAAAGTTCTTCGAGTCTTCCCATTCGTTGCTTGAATTTTTACCGGTCCGCCGCCTTTGATCTTTGTGGAATCATTATTAGCTAAATTTAGGGCCTTGTCGACTTCTTGAAGACTTTGAAAGATTTCTTCCTTTGATGTCATGTGTGAAGTAGCTCCACTGTCCAAGCACCAGTTGTCTTCTTCATTTCTGTCGGTGTAAAAGGCGAATTCTTCGGAGTCCTTCGTGCATTCAGATACTGCATTTGCCTTCTCTTCAGCTGTTCCGGCTTTTTCTTGAACGAATTTGAAGTTTTTCGGGCATTCCGATGCTTTATGACCTGGTTTGCGACAACGATGGCAGTTGTATTTGAATGGGACTCTGTCTGCTTGCTTGCAGCTTGCTTTCCATGGTTCAACCTTTGCCTTCGTTGGCTTTCTACGAGGATTCTGCTTAAACGCCACCAGAGCATTTTGGACTGTGTCGCTTTCTTTTGACTTCCTTGCGTCAGCTTCTTCGATGATTTTGATTTTCAAGGCTTCAGGGTCTGGAAGATGGTCGCGCGACTCGATTGCGCACCTGAAGTTCTCGAAACTCTCCGGTAAGCTGTATAGAAGCATAATGGCCAGAAGGTCGTTGTTTATGCTTAATTCCATTTCTTCCAGCTTGTCAACCGTATCGAAAAACTGCTTGACGTGTTCATTGACATCTTCGCCTTCTTTCATTTTGTTAAGTGTCAGTCTTTTAAGTAGCGTCGCTTTACGTGCTGGACCCCGCGATTGGTATATGGATTCTAGTTTCAGCCACACCGATCTAGAAGTTGCACAGTTTTGACTTGCTTCAATTCTGAAGGACTAATGGCTAGGATTAGATCAGATTTTGCTTTCCTGTCAACTTGATCCCATTTCGCAACTGCTTGTGCATTTCCATTCGATCCCTCTATTAATGTCGGTCTTGTTATACTTCCGTCCACGTAGTTCCATACATCATTCTTGACTAATAACGCTTCGACTTGTAGTTTCCAGGTATCGTAATTTTCCTTATTTAGAGTTTCGATCCTTACGTGACTTCCTGCCATGACTGTTCTTGGTTCAGTTGTTATAATTCCGTAAAGACCTTCTAAAATGTGACGCACTTTTTCGTAAAATTACACCCTTACAAGTATTCAACGTTACTACGACTTTACTAAACGCAGTGGTAGCGTTCTAGGCCCATAACCTATTGTTAAAACTAATAAGACGGTTTAAAAATAAACAATGTTTATTCAAGTCAACTTAAAGAGTGAGTGGGAAAAATACAGTGGAGTGAATGATATATATAAAATCGGTTCGAGTTAAAAAAGGAGTCACTGATAACATTATCATGGATAGAAAAAGATAAGCTTTAGGTCTATTTGCCTACAACGTAATTTAACCTAATTTACAACACCCTTTACGGCCTCGATTGTTAAAAATGACATCTTGACCGACGTGTTGAGCCAAATTGTATAATGAGCAGATAACGGAATTGTCAATCCTTTATAAAAAGTCACAATTCATCCGATACTGGGCGTGTCTACATCTAAAGCAATTGTTCAGCGCGTTACATTACCCGAAAATTTTACTTAATCCCCCTATGTGGACTCTGCTTCCTATTGGATGAATCTCCCCATCAGTTGTCTCACTCTTTTGAAATCAGAGATCCGACTCTATTTTCCCCCACCCTATTTATTTAAAACTTATTTTCCTCGAAACATAGGTAATACTATTGCCAGCGTATTACCTAGACTCAAATGACATTAAGTAACTTCAAAGTAACTATGATACCTTTAACTTTCTTAAGACAACTAAAGAATTCTCTCGTTTTGGTGAAAAAGTAACTTGAAAGTAACTGGGTTACTATCCGCAAACAAGAGGCAAAATAGTTCGAAAAGCGCTTCCTTTAAGAAATGCAAGTCAAAAAATAACGTCAATGTAACTATGATACCTTCAACTGTATCTTAGGTTAGTTCTTAGATTGGTACCTAATTTGTTTGTTAGTACCAGAAGGGAATTAGAGAGAAGGGAGACATTAGAGCCTGCTTTGGTAACGAGAGTCTGACCGACCTCAAGAAAACCGCGAAAACTTTGCGCAAGTACACAGCTTTTAACCAATTTACTGCAAAAATAGTTTTTTAAGTTCTCCGCGGTATCGGCCCATTTGTCTGCTAGATTTTCATTCTCCAAAGACTTAGGGCTGTCGATGTTTCGTTCTTGTGTAATTATAACCTCAAGTATGCATTTTAATAAAACTAATTTGTAATTTTTAATATTAATTCAGAATAATTAGTTTCCATCTATTTATTACCTTCAAATTATCTGATTTTGGTATGTTTTCAATACCCGTGTATCTAAATTAATTGCGCAGCTTGATTTCGATTATCAACTTGAAATTCGGCCATTTTTATCTCCTTCAATGTAAAGTTGTAAACAAAACTACTTTTTATTCGTCAACCGAGACGTCACCTTCTTATGTGACGTAACAGCTAAGGCAGAAGTTAGATAGCCAATCAGTGAAGCATTATGGAGATATAAAGTGTGTCCCTTCTCTCTTATTCCCTTCTGGTTAGTACATAACAAGACGTAACCTAGTCCGCCAACATCCTCATCGCTTCCTCATACTCTAGTTTTATTCAATGTTATACGCTTAGCATCAGGGCCAGAAATAATAAATATTTCTCATACGACAAGTGAGCTCTCTTATGGCTCGAAATTTTGAATATGATATTGTCCAGTCAATATTACAGTTTTAAAAATCATCTTGGACGTTTTAAAATGTTATTCAACAATATGACCAGTGCCTATTTCCAGCCCTCATATTTAGAGGAATTGAATAAATCTCTCCTAAATGAAAAATAACCGCTCTCCCGCTCTCGTCAGCCACAAATATTCTTTTACAATGTTAATATTTGGAATTATGTTTAGTTGGACAATTAGAGGTTTAAAATTAATTTAATTTTCAGAAAGTGAGGCATCAACTCCAAAACCAACCAGCATTGAAGATTTCGCCTCTATTAGTAAACCATCTACTCAAAGGGGCACGTTGAAACAGAGACGGACCTAAAAACGAATGTAAATATTAGTAATTATTTAGTTGCTTCGCGACCAAGTGGAAACCCCTAGTTTAACGTACTTATATTACTTTTAAATCATTAACACTGTACCAGACGATTGAGCAGACGGCGTCCATGACGTCATATGCTCGATCATGAGATGATTCTCCCACTATAAATTGAATACAGAACAAAGGAAAAGGGCAGTTGCCGTCGGGTAATAGTAGAGACCATTTCGCCATTAATTTTAGTTAAACCTGTACAGTTAAATTTGTGATAGTTTGTCAATATCGTGAAAACGAACACGACGAAATAAAGAATGGAGTTATTGCGACTAGTAAGGTAGATTGTTATATTTATTAGAGCACAATGTACGCTCTGGCCTACAGCAATTAATGGTGTAGCCGATTTGGTTCGTTACATATGGTGGCCCATGGGGGGAACTTACTAAGCCTAGTTTGGGCCTAATAACCACGTACTTGAGTCAGTGGTCAACAGGTGTCCACAACTCAACGCTGACTGTAGTTTAATGAATCTTGATCGAATGCTCATTACCAAACCTAGACTTTAACAATTAAGCATAAATTTTATTTTTCTCTTCACAAAATGACTTCCTAACTCCAGTCAATGGATTCAGGTTCTTGAATGAAGTCGTCTGACGACCTTTTCGTCTAGATCAAAATTTATGAAAAATAACACTTTGAAGTTAATTATCGTTAATTAACTGACTGGATTTTTATACAGTAATTCTGTAAGTGCATCTATATTTAAATGAACGGATTAATCACCATTTTAAACAGCATAAGCTTGGTGTTTTTTGCAACCTGTTGTTGTTTATATCTATGGATTCCCGACACTAATGAAAATGAACTAAAGACTTTTCTGGTCCTTCAAGTTTCTTATTATGCCAGAAAGACTCTTCAATTACTACGGTTGCATTCAATTTGTTTGCCCTTAACCCTAATAATCAACAATGGTTATATTACACTCTCCTTCACCTAAGGCAAATCGGTCGTTCCCGCTCTTCTCATACGGAGATGCCACGATCTCAAATCCTAGCCAAACTAATACTACTGCAAGCTGTATAGCTCTAGTCATGAGGTCAATAAAGTTCCTAAATCTGGTGGACCTACTATTAATCCAGATGTTGAGCCACCGTCAACAATATCCGGTGATATTTCTCTTGGGTTTAACCAATCATCCTATACACAAATTAGCTCAAGCACACTGTCTAACAATCTTTCGCTGACACCAAGTGTCACCCCCAGCAACTCCTCAAGCCAAACAACAGCTCCTATTGAAAAAAAGAAACGTGGTCGACCTAAACTCACTGTTTCCACTAGCAAGTCTCTCTCCACTACTGTCAAGCGCAATACAAAATTAATTGCCAACAATTGCACATCCTGCCTACTAACAGAAGCAGATGATCACAAAGCCTTCCAGTGTGAAGCATACCAAGCCTGCTGTCACACCACTTGTGTAAATATGTACGATGACCTCTTTGATTATCACAACTCTCACCCCTGTAAAAATCTGGTTTTCTTCTGCCCGTCCTGTATCATACTCGGTCCCAAGATTCTCAAGGTTATTTCTACTCTCTACGGCAGTCTGCTGGGATTGGATTCAGCTGCCTTTTGTTTGGCGTGGTATATTTAGTTTCCAAATAGAATTCGTGACACCTTCAATTAACCTTGATCGCTGACCTAGTTCACTCACCCTTGATCGGTAACCTAGTTCAATCACCCTTGATCGCTAAACTAGTTCAAATAACCTTGGTCGCTAAACTAGTTCAAATAACCTTGATCGCTGACCTAGTTCAACTACCCTTGATCGCTAACCTATTTCAATCACCCTTGATTGCTAACCTAGTGTCCTAAATCTAATCATTAATCCTACAAGGTCAGGATTTAAATTGGGTCCTGCGACCCTATTCTCTAAAAATATAAATCATTTGGACGATGATCCAAATCTAAACGTTTGGATCGGCTCCATTTGGATAGGGCGCTTAAAACCGTATTATCTAACCCAAATCAAAATTTACATTTGAATTTCCCGCCAAACCTTTATCCAAACCAAATGTACGTCACTTCCTCTTTCATTACGTAATTTTACTTAGTGTTTATTGGTCAATTCTTTTGCAGCGTTTAATATACAAGTAAAATGATTTTTATAGCGTTTTTCTTTGAAATGATCCGGAGCGCTCCGAAAAATAAATCGTCTTTCAATGGAAAAAACAAAGCTGCTCCGAGACGGAGGCGCGTCTTACAATGGCCCAGTCGCTCCCTCCCGGTTTGCTCCCGGATTGATCCCAATCGCTCCGACTCGGGAGACGGAGCGACCAAAATCGAGCGCCTTAAGACGTAGTTCCACACGTTTTCAAAATAGCGACGAACGAAATGAGAGTGTCGTATCTCTTTCTTGAATCATCTACAGACAGTCCCGATGAAGACATTTTGCTGATACTCAAAACTTGAAAAAAAACGACAAAAATTATGCATTACATTGGAAATGTCGTCGAAGAATATACGGATGAAGAAGTAATTCAGGGTAATTCATTAGTCAATTATATGAAACGCACGCATCGCTTTATGATATATACTAATTGATGTAATTATGGTATTTACACAGTTTAGAAGAAATTTTCGTTAAAAACGTGATACTTGTGCCTCGATCATTGCAAGTTTTGAGAGATCTGAATTCTTTTCAGTGAATGCAAAACATGGGGGCCGGAACCGAATTACAGCTGAAACCCATATTTTAGCGTTTCTGTGGTATGTTTGTGCCTTGAAAGCGTTTTCATATTTTTATTTTATATTAAAACTTTTAGGATAATTTCCAGGTTTGCAGGAAATAAATCTTGTATGAGTGATGTGGCTGGCCGATTTGGCATTGCTGAAACGTCGATGTTTAGAATTATTACCCGTGCAGTAGAATTTTTGTTAAGATTCCTCCGACGATAATTTAATTTCCATCAACCCGTGAAGAAAATGAAAAAAAATAGAACAAGATTTAAGAGACGTATTTACTATATCTCTACACATTTTACCATCTGGTAGCAGTGATGATAGTTCTGAGAGTGAATGATAATTTACCAGAACCATGTCCTGAAGAAGTCGAACATCAAAATGAACGGATAAAAGATTTTCTAGCTCGCGGGGTAGCGAAAAGAAAAAGAATCTGCGATGGATTAAAATAAATTTAGATAAACAACTCTATTTCTTTCACTCAAATGCCATTTTGCTTTAATACAATACTGATTTTTGATAATTGTTTTCAAAATAAATAACGATTAATGATACGTTCGTTTTTTCCAAATGAGTAATTTACTTTTGGAAAATAATGATTAATGATACAACGTGTTTGTTTTTCAAATTTGTGATTCTTTTTTGAAAATAAGTTACGATGAATGTGTATTTTTTTAAAAAAAACAGTTATTAATTAATGATACTTCAGCGGTTTCACCCAGAATTTAACGTTCTCCCATTTGGACTCTGTAACGCGCCGAGTACCTTTTTCGAGATGGAGAAAATTTCTCAATCGTCGTATACCTAGATTACATCTTGATAGCATCCGAAACTTGGAAGGAGCACAAGAATGCTTTGGAATATGTCATGACCAAATTGAAGAACACCGGCCTCACACTTCAATTGAAGAAATGCCGATTCGCCCAGTCATATCATGAACGAAACAGGAATCTATATCGATCCGTCCTAAGTGGAAGCCTTCAAGAACTATTACCAACCGAAGACACTGAAACAACTCCAACGATTCCTCGGAATGGCCGGATGGCACCACAGATTTATACCGCTTTATTCGAAGATAGCCACTCCTCTCAACCAGTTGAAGAAAAAAGGAGTCAAATTCGGATGGGGTCCCGCTCAAGAGTAAGCATTTCAGAAGATCAAGGAAGCCATCTGCAGCGCTCCACCTCTAGCAACGTACAAGCCAGATGCACTAAGCATTTTAACGACGGACGCCTCAGATGCAGGCCTAGGAGGAATGCTATCACAGATCCAAGACGGAATTGACGTTCCAATCGCCTACGCCAGCAGAAATCTAAGGAATGCCGAAGCAAATTACAGCACATCCGAGAAGGAATATCTAGCAATTTACTGGGGTCAACTAATCTGCAGGTCCTCTGAATGTCTGAAATGCAGTCCACAGTAGGAAACCTACTATTTGTAGTGTGCAGGTTCTGTTCACATTTAGTAATGTAAGAAAGCAATTCTCAAATTCATTGCCTTATATGCAGTACTATGAAATACAGTCAAACAAAATTATAATTCCAAGTCTGAAATCGGTTGACTAAAACGCAGTACTCTGAAATGCAGTCCCTAAAACTATAATTTCAACTCTGAAATCGGTTGACGTATATGCAGTACTCTGAAATGCAGTCCCAAAAATTATCATTTCAACTCTGAAATCGGTTGATTAAAATGCAGTACTCTGAAATGCAGTCCCTAAAACTATAATTTCAACTCTGAAATCGGTTGACTAAAATGCAGTACTCTGAAATGCAGTCCCAAAAAATTATAATTTCAACTCTGAAATCGGTTGACTAAAATGCAGTACTCTGAAATACAGTCCAACAAATTATAATTTCAGCTCTGAAATCGGTTGACTAAAAGGCAGTACTCTGAAATGCAGTCCTCGAAAATTAATAATTTCAACTCTGAAAACTTTTGACTAAAATGCAGTACTCTGATATGCAGTCCTAAAAAATTATGAATTTCAACTCTGAAATCTTTTGACTAAAATGCACTTCCAAAAAGTTATAATATTGTAACCGTCCACAGCCAGAACCTCCTTCCCGGGAAAATACCGCGTCGTCTGCTTTACTCATTTTGTATTTTTTATACTAAATTTTGTATAATGTTAAATTGCCCCGAAGTGGCGTCTTAAGCGCCACTGCTGTCAACCTTGTTAAAAAACATTTCTCGCGGGGATGAAAAACCCCCGCCTACAATCTGTAAAAGGGCAGTTGTCAGCAGTCAGTCAGTTAGTTTGTAATCGCGCTCCAGTTCGGACGTGTTTTGTTTGTTGAATAAATTCAAGTTATTATCCGTAAATCACAACTGCGTTTTATTCTACAATGGACTACCTGGTAAATATAGTTAGTCATGGACAATAAGTACTTTAAACTGGTAACCTGGGAACTTCTTAGTTTTCTAGTTTTTTACTTAACTATCTTTGTGAGCCGTGAAAATTAGGCCCCTTTCCTACATTTTAATTTAACGGTTACAATATCAACTCTGAAATCGGTTGACTAAATGCAGTATTCTGAAATGCAGTCCTATAAAATTATTACTTTCAACTCTGAGATCTTTTGACTAAAATGCGGTACTCTGAAATGCAGTCCTAAAAATATTAATTTCAACTATGAAATCTTTTGACTAAAATGCAGTACTCTATATGAAAAAACTCCTTGATGGGTTTTTACCTCTCCATATAACGTAGTCCAGGAGAGGTTCTGTTACGGCCGTGTCTGTGTGTCTGTCTGTCTGTCCGTTGTTACACCCACGTGACCGCGTTCGCAGTTTGCGTATCGGAGCAAACGTGTTTGCCATTTCCGAACTGCTTTCACAGTCACGGAAATGGCTCCTCTACTTGAGTTCTCACACCACCATCTTCTGGTCTTTGGTACCGTCCATAAACTACGTCACGCAAAAAATGGCATTTTCTGACCCCCCGTCCCCTCAGATCACGCTTCGTCACGTTTTCTAACACCCCTCCCCTGAAAACCACGTCACATTTCTTTATCCCCCCCCAACGAACTATGATTTGTCTTAATTTACCAATTCAATTTGATTAATTTAAAGAGATTCTTCTTGAGGCATGGGTTCCACTCAGAAATGTTTTGCTCGACTTGAAAGTCAAAGTTTATTTCTGTTTTAAGCTTTTACAAATATCGTTTGCCTATGATTGAGCTTTAGAACTTTTATGACTGAATGTGCATTTTTAAAAACTTCCAAAATATTTCCATAAAGCTTAGTTAAAGGGGCACACTTCATAGTTTTCGACATTGTCACTTGAAAACGAACCATTTAAATCGAATGGAGGATCCGATTGATCCTCGCTAATGCTAGTGGAGAAAAAATAGTGACATTAGAGAGTTTAAGCTGACACTAGATTTAGCAGTCCTTACGCGTACGTGTAGCTAGTTCTGCAGTGAACGGGTGTCTTTATTTTAAATACGCTGTTTAAATTGGCTACACGTACGAGTAAGTATGTGATCATAGTTTACAGTTTCTACTATTTAAGCGATGATGGAATAAAAATTTTGTTAAATTATGGTAGAGGTCGTTCTCTCTTGTAACCTTTCAAAACTCTCGATCGGTTTTCTTTTAAGTTAGTGTTAATAAATTTAGTGCGGTCGGACTTGTTGTAAAGGTCTTGGCCCAGCATCATATCGAGAGCTTCGTAAATTCCCATTTGCTTGCACGTCAAAGATTTCAATCTATAGGGAAATAATTTTTTGGACAAACTTTCGTTCCCTAACTCGGCAAAAGTTTGGTCCATGTCAGCCCGGTCTCCCTTTGTCACGTAAGCCGTGACATAGTTTGCCACTATTTCCGATTTGTCAGCGACAAATTGCAAATCCATGTTGGCTTTGGAAGCCAAAAGTAGCGTGGGATTGTAATCATTGATTAAAACTTCGTGCTGTTTTCTCGGCAAGTCGTACAGTCGTTTCTGCACCTTTTTCATTTTGCGGTGACGAGTAACTGATCTAACAGAATTCATAATAGCAATGTTTGCAGGGTTGGCAAAAATTAAGTTTTTTTTTAAAAAACAAAAGTTGTGTTTTTTATTGTTTAAAACACGATTTTTTGTTTTAAACTGTTTTTTAAACAAGTAGAAAAAAACAGTAAAAAAACACAAAAAAAAACTAGTTTTAAACATGTTTAAATCACTCTTCCAGATCTAATAGTCTATATCGCGGCTCTCCATTTAAGCCACTACTCCCGCCAGCGCAAGGCGCTTATTTTCACAACCTACTTGATTAAAAAAAGGTCTTGGTTTGGACCAAGACCGAAAAAACAAACGATAAGAGTGACGTTTATCAATTGACTGAAGTCCCGATATTGCAATTTTTCTTTATTTATATTAATTTAATCCTTAATCAATATTTAATTCAATCAACTGATTTAACAGTTAGTCGATTTATTCCCTCCAAATTGATTGAAAAAACTACAAATTTACGCATTTTCAAGAACAAATTAGATTTTCCGAAATTATTTTATGATATTAATTATTTTGAGCGTTCAATATTGAATAACTTTAGAATTTCAAGGTGTAAGAAATTGTCCGTGTGGAATTAGAACCAGGGACCACTTGAACCCAAAGCAAGTATTATACACCTAGACCAACGAACCACGAAACGTATTGAGAAGTAAAACACGAAAATAAAAATACTCCTAAATTTATAATATGAAGCTCTAAGACGCGACCTTCCGGGATTTAACCTGGTACCACTCGCAACCAGCGCGAGTATCATACCCCTAGACCAACGTACAACGAACATGTACTGCAAAGTCAAACAGGAAAATCAAGAGCTCCTAAAATTTAGAATTTGCAGGTGTAAGAAAGGGTCCTTGTCAGGGTTGGCAAAAACTTAGTTAAAAAAATTTGTGTTTTTATTGTTTATAACACGATTTAAAGTTAGATTTTCGGAAAACATTTTATCATGAAATTAATTATTTAAAAGGGAGTACGTGTTGAGAGTACAATATTGAATATTTGAAAAGTTCTACTGACTTCAAAAAAGAGCAAACGATCTTTTCAAAAGGAAAATATGATTTTTTTAATAGCAGATACAAAATGAGTGTGATGCGTCAATTTGTACATTTAACCCCTAAAGTCTAAATGCCTGATTTCTTTTGTGGCCACTATTCAGTCATTTCCGCTTCCGTACTTCCGAGTTTCTTGGTCAGAACTCATCATACATTTGAAACTTCACCACCTCTTACTTATTTGTAGGCGCTCATGTTTTCCGTTTTCGGATTAGGCGTATTAATTTTAGCACTGTCAAATGCCTGGCTTTATAGATTACGCGTAATCCTTCTAGAACAGTAAAATGTACCAACAGTGTTGAGAAACCACATAGGAAAAATGTTATTGCTTTGCTTTAAGTAGATGACAAAATAAGTTATCCTTAATCATATTTTTGAATATCAGTCTTCAATACAGATTGGTAACGGATAAATCAACTGAAAGGGTTTCCAAACAATTAAACACACATTTGAAACAGTCGAATAATTGGAAGGTTTTGACTGGAGCTTATTATTTCTATTATTTAATCTTTTCGCTCATTTTCAAATAAAAGAAGAGTTAAAAATATTCGAAATTTTTTTCCATAAAAAAAAACATGTTTTAAACTTTTTGTTTAAAACGTTTTAAACAAATTAAAGTTTTTTTTCATGGCTGTTTAAAACAAGTTTTAAACCAAAGTTTAAAACAATTTGTTTAAAACTTGCCAACCCTGAATGTTTGTTACGTTTCGAGGGAAACCGTAACGACACACTTTCAATCCTTTTTTCGAATTTTTCACCTTCTTATAACAACTGGAGGTGCATTTGTGAGTTTGGAATTTTTTTACCAGCCGGTGCAGCTCTTGGCATCGAACACGTGACGTGTTTTTGCACGTAATCCAAAATAGTCTCGGTCGAAGAAGTTCCAATCTTTGGAGCGTCCTTGGCCCACAAAAGCATATGGTAGTGAGGTAAACCTCGACATTGGTATTCAACCCGCCAAAAATGATGTTCTATCATGCCAAGAACTGGATTTTGTTTTACACAAGACAAAGTTGTTTAACAGCGACCGCACTTTGTTGTGAAAGTGCAAATTGACGCTAAGTGGGTCGAAATTCAACAATTCAGCCACCGTCATCGACTCTACTCCTGGATCGTCTGAATTCACTTTTCTCAAGTGATCGGGCAGTTCCATATCATCGTACTCGGCCGGATTAAAAGTTAGAAGCCAGGTGGGAGGACCAAATTCCCGAATCATCGCTAAAACGTTTCTAAGAACTTTATACCAGTAGTCCTTCGTTCCTCGAATATGACCCAAGAAAGTAGCTAAATTACTCTCAAGTTCTTTATCGCCAGGTTCAACTCGATTGAGCAAATTTTCAACCCCAATTGCCATGGGTCTTTTAACACGAAGAACTTAGTTCAAACTGCTAGAAATCGCTTTCATTTCGCATTCTTGATAAGAATGGAACAAATAGGCGTAATCTCGTCTAAAAATTGGACTTTTGTTCAAAAGACGGGATAAACGATACTCGGTTTCCGTTATTTTCCCAAATGGTCTATCATCGTGCTTGCCAAAGCGACCCCGAGGGAACAAATGAATGTATTCCAATTTTTTGTCCCAAGTGCTAACCGGCTCGGCCTCGACGCGCTTCATTTGGTAAGCACCCAATAAATCCTTCGGTGGTTGGACGTTAACCGGATGAATAGAGTAATGATCGTACAGATCACTGGCTTCGCCTTCAGAAACTTTTCGCAACAAAGCCTCGGGTTGCGTTATAATTGCGTAGTCATCTGCTGCATAGGTCAACTGATTTTCACCCTGAACGCTCATATTTGAAGCGTTTTGGTCAACTTGCATGTCATGACTGCAATCCACTGGAAGCGCAGCGGAACCACGTGGCACCGCATCACAGCCATCGTTGATCAGCGCAAGTGGATCTGGTACGCTCAGTAATACATTGGGAATCAATGAATTTTCCCCGCCATCGATATTTTGCGTCCCACAAATATAATCCTCGTTCATTGTCGAAATATCAATGTCTTTGTAAAAAGGATTAATTGTTTTCAGCACACAGAATGCTTTCAACACTTTTTCGAGGCAAACAACCTGCTGCCAAACCTTTTTGTCCGCAGTGGGAACGCCATTAACCAAGATATGCAGTTCGTGATTTTTGGGCAACGTCTTGGGAATCATCTTCAAATTGTTCTCCACGGGTATTGGAAGATAAATTACTCTTCCCTTTAAAGCTTTAATCGTACCAAACTTCACGTTGGAATTGGTTTTGGTGCCTAACCGCACCACAGTGTGGAAGGGATTCACAAGCTGAATTAAAACTTTCTCGAACATGTTTAAATTGGTGACATCTGGCGGAGGATCGTCAACCGCCAAGTTGTTCAGAAAACATCTAATGGGAACTTTACCCTTTCCCAAATCCGTAGCGCAGTAACGGCATAGAAGCTCTTAAATCAGATTTTTTCAGTAATCTAAAACAGCAGTCGCAGGGCGTGTCGTGAAACTCGTTGGTGTTTAGCATTGCCCGAGCGAATTGATTCTCGTAAAGACTCAAGATTTCATTTTCATCGAGAGTGGGCCGAGGAGCGTTAACGCTTCCTGTGGGAGCATTGTTTTGTTCGTTATTTAAATTTTTCCCACGTGTGGCTAGGATTTTTCTCGATTGCACCATGACTTTCGTCAGAGAATCGTAATCACCACGTTCAATTTCAGTTGAAATTTTAGTTAACCCGTTGAGCAAGGCTTTGACTTGATACATCTTATTCAGAATAGTTCTAATTCCCAAATAATGAGGAGCCAATTCAGCGAAAGAACGTAAATAACTTTGGCACTCTTCGCTATCAGCGCAGTAAGAAGTGTGTCCTAGGAGCGGAACTATTCTCACCACTATTTCGTCCGCATCTGGTGGTATAGACACGTTAGATTTTTTGCAAAATTATTTTCTTAGTTCGCAAAGGTCCAAATCAGACTCAAAAATTTTAGTCAAAGATTTTTCATTCGCATTGGCAACTGTGTTTACGAAAGCTAGTACTTTTGCAATGGTTCGAGTTCGAACATTACAAATATCACTGCATTCCCAAAATACAGTTTTGTTTTGGTTTTCAAGAAACCCACCTTCATTGATCACCAAATTTGTTTTCGGATTCTTCTCTTCAGTTTCAACAATGTTGAAAAGATTTGTAACAATTCCCGACTCATTAACTTGTAAAACACTTTCAACGTTACTAGTTGCGTTATTGTTTTTTATGTCAACGAAATTTCCCATTTCGTCAACAAACAATTCTTTTGTCGAACTCGTAACACGTCTCTCAGAACTTTTCGTACACGACCATCAGAATCCAATTGAAAAATTTTGCCGTAATGTGACTCATCGCCATTTTTCAATATTTTTCCATTATTTCTAATCAGATAATAGGTAGTTTCATGGAAATAGGCCTCTTTCATGCTACTGTGAAGCCTTTTCCCACCCACAACTTCTGCCAAATTGTCAGGATCACTGGACCCAATTTCTTTGATTTTCTTGACAAAATCCTTAAATTCACTAACAATGGCCGTTAGTTGGGCGTGATAAGCGGAATATAATTGCCTTTTCAAATGCAATATTCTACCAGCTAGCACTTGGCATTTTAGCTTGTGAGAGATAGACTTCGTGCGTCTATTTTTAGTCTCGGCGTCAAAAGACATTGACGCCGCTAGTCTTTCAGTGAGACGTTTGACTAGAAACCTTTTATAACTTTCGGCTATAATTTTTTTGTTTTTCGTTTTGAAAATCCCCGCATTGAGGAGCTTTTTCGCAAAACCAAATTTATCTATTTTAGTTGTTTTATGTTTGGGTTTTAATTTTTTGAACTGAAACCCACATTAGTGGTGCCATAGCCCTTTTACCACCTTTTGCTGTAAGAGGCGCAGATTTACGCAATACATAGTTATTTGCATTTCTTTTCTGCAAATTATCTTTGTTTTTCAAATAATATTCCTTATTCTTAACTCGCTTAGCTTTCTTTTTTTGCAAAGCTTTACAGTTAACAAACAGTTCCAATTTATTTTGGGCTCTTTCTTTTTGCATTGCTAAGCATTTATTTTTTCTCTTTGTTTTCTCCCGACAAAACATTATGAAAATTTACGAATCGCACAAGAAAGCAAATATTATTCAACCTCTGCAGAGTTCTAGTCAGTACAAGCAGTACCGTATTTGACACAGATTGCAATAGGTCACAAGGAAACCTTAATCCCACACTGGAACTTGCAATTTGGATACACAAAGAGATCCAATTAATGGGAACACAAAGAAACCCAATTAATGGGAGCACAGAGAACCCAATTAATGAGAGCACAAAGAACCCAATTAATGAGAGCACAAAGAACCCAATTAATGAGAGCACAGAGAACCCACTTGCCAAACACAAAGAATTAGCTGAATAAAAGGTACACAGGGTACCTTTTAGGCGCACAGAAAGAACCCAGTGTCAAAAAAAAAAAACTTCTGACAGAATTGCAAATTGTAAAAAGAAAAAAAAAATACAATATAAATTAATGAAGATAATATAATTACAAGGGAAAGTGAAACCTATTAAGACTAAGAGTAAATAAGACAATTTCACAATCTGAAATGAGAACAAAAGTTATTGTACAATAGGAACATAAAAAAACCAAAAATACTTAAGTTTATAAATCATATAAAACCTTAAAAATTAAGATTCGTGGCAATTAATATTCTTTTACAAGTCTTCGGAATTGTAAGAGAACGGAACGACGTGGAAATTGTAACAATTCCCGCCAAAAAAGAAGCCAAGAGAATAAGCTTTTTTAATTTATTGCCCTCTGGAGTCTGGAGTCTGGAACAGTAGCATGGAGCAATTATACCTGGAAACGTTTCTGTAAAATCATGCTATCACTCCAGTTTAATTGCTCTATGGTACACTCTAAGAAATAGGGGTGTGATTTAACACCTTTTTAACTCTTTTTGATGGTGCTAAATTCAACACCATTTCTAGTGTGGGTTTACACCCTGAAGGGTGTTAAATCACACCCCTATGCCCAAAATTGAAAAAAGAGATTGTAAAATTATGAGTGTTATAAGACTCCTTTTAAAGCGTTATTATACACAATTTTAGGCGCTAATATACACTCTTAAAAGCGCTTATGTACACTCTTTAAAGAGTATACACTCTTAATAGAGTTAATATACACTCTTAAAAGAGTTAATATACACTCTCAAAAGAGTTAATATACACTCTTAAATGAGTTAATATACACTCTTAAATGAGTTAATATACACTTTTAAATAAGTTAATATACACCCTTAAATGAGTTGATATACACTTTTGAAAGAGTTATTATACACTTTTGAAAGAGTTATTATACACTTTTGAAAGAGTTATTATACACTTTTGAAAGAATTAATATACACTATTGAAAGAGTTAATATACACTTTTGAAAGAGTTAATATACACTTTTGAAAAGGTTAATATACACTTTTGAAACAGTTAATATACACTTCTAAAAGAGTTAATATACACTTTTAAAAGAGTTAATATACGCCCTTAAGAGAGTTAATATACTCTTTTAAAAGAGTTAATATACACTTTTAAAAGAGTTATTATACGCCCTTAAAGGAGTTAATATACGCCCTTGAAAGAGTTAATATACGCCCTTGAAAGAGTTAATATACGCCCTTGAAAGAGTTAATATACGCCCTTGAAAGAGTTAATATACGCCCTTGAAAGAGTTAATATACGCCCTTAAAAGAGTTATTATACACTTTTGAAAGAGTTATTATACACTTTTGAAAGAGTTAATATACACTTTTGAAAGAGTTAATATACACTTTTGAAAGAGTTAATATACACTTTTAAAAGAGTTAATATACACTTTTAAAAGAGTTAATATACACTTTTAAAAGAGTTAATATACGCTTTTAAAAGAGTTAATATACGCTTTTAAAAGAGTTAATATACACTTTTAAAAGAGTTAATATACACTTTTAAAAGAGATAATATACACTGTTAAAAGAGTTAATATACACTTTTAAAAGAGATAATATACACTTTTGAAAGAGTTATTATAAACTTTTAAAAGAGTTAATATACGCCTTTAAAAGAGTTAATATACGCCTTTAAAAGAGTTAATATACGTTCTTAAAAGAGTTAATATACGCCCTTAAAAGAGTTAATATACGCCCTTAAAAGAGTTATTATACACTTTTGAAAGAGTTATTATACACTTTTGAAAGAGTTAATATACACTTTTGAAAGAGTTAATATACACTTTTAAAAGAGTTAATATACACTTTTAAAAGAGTTAATATACACTTTTAAAAGAGTTAATATACACTTTTAAAAGAGTTAATATACACTTTTAAAAGAGTTAATATACACTTTTAAAAGAGTTAATATACACTTTTGAAAGAGTTATTATAAACTTTTAAAAGAGTTATTATAAACTTTTAAAAGAGTTAATATACGCCTTTAAAAGAGTTAATATACGTTCTTAAAAGAGTTAATATACGTTCTAAAAAGAGTTAATATACGTTCTAAAAAGAGTTAATATACGCCCTTAAAAGAGTTATTATACACTTTTGAAAGAGTTATTATACACTTTTGAAAGAGTTATTATACACTTTTGAAAGAGTTATTATACACTTTTGAAAGAGTTATTATACACTATTGAAAGAGTTATTATACACTTTTGAAAGAGTTATTATCCACTTTTGAAAGAGTTAATATACGCCCTTAAAAGAGTTAATATACGCCCTTAAAAGAGTCACTATACGCTCTTGAAAGAGTCACTATACGCTCTTGAAAGAGTCACTATACGCTCTTAAAAGAGTCACTATACGCTCTTAAAAGAGTCACTATACGCTCTTAAAAGAGTCACTATACGCTCTTAAAAGTGTCACTATACGCTCCTAAAAGACGTTATAAACACCCCTTAATCGATAAAGTACACCCTGTAAACACTGTATAAAATTCTTTTTTAGCGAAATTTTACACCCTTCAAGGTAAATTGACGCATTCAAACATCATACATTTAAGCGTATTGACGAAAAAAAATTAACAAAAAAACAATTTTAAATTTTAATTTACTTTTTACTGTGTAAATTTAGCAGATTTCCCCCAATCCACAGGACCTAACGCTTTAGTTTCTATTCTTTCAATGCGTTTAATTTTAAATGCAAGCAAATAAAAAAAATTTATTTGACTTTTCCACATTTTAACAGCTGGTCAATAGTAGATTTTACAATTTTACATGGCTTTGTATTACTTAAGTCCAAAAAAAGGTGTTCGAAAAAAGTTAACGTTTTTTTCAAACATGGATTGTATGTACAGTGAAAAATCCAATAGCTGCAAACATAGCTGATTATAGCTGTAATTAAATCGGTGCATTCAATCACAATAACACCATCGACGTGAATTTTAAACGTTTTTGAACCAATAATACTTTGCTCGTCATAAACAATGACTGGCTCAACGGGGATTAGCTTGATGTTCTTTAAGAATAAAAAAAACAAATTCTTAGACACTTTGATAATTCCGGGAACTAAGTATACCCCGAGGTATTCCCTCATATGAGCATATAACTATACTATTAGAAGTAAATAGGAGGAAGTACGTCTCCAGCTTAAGCTAAGGCGCCCTTTCACATAAAAACACGGTTCGTGGCGCAAAATTTGAATTCATCTGATCAGAGAGAGGCAAGTTATGGAGAGAAATTTTCTTGCCCGTTCCTCCAATTTGCCTCTCTTTGTACAGAAGAATTCAAATTTTGCGCCACAAACCGTGTTTTTTTTTACACTAGCCTCAGCTGGAGATACGTACTTCCCCCTATCTACTTCTGCTACTATGGGTTTGTGTGCTTGCTAGGTAGAAGGTGGCGTGTCCTAGAGAGAAACTATTTAGTACGAAACAGCGGCGCGACTTTATGCTGATGCTGATTGGGTGTAAAAAAGGACTTCATTAATGTCGTTAAGAATAAGCCCCGCTGCCTTAACTAGCACGATAGTGACGCTAATTCATGATAATTCGTAGTAAATAATTTTACCTTTTCCCAACAAAACATTTTTTGGTAATTTTCTCCAAAAAAAAGGGAATTACTAGTAAAATTCCCTCGTTTCTCGCACCTACAAATGTAAATAATATCATTAATTGTTTTGCAGACTTCGGACATTAATATTAACTATATATGTCTTAAATTAATTATCTGTAAGATTATGGAAAAGCTACAAAGTGTACAATGCTTTGGAACTTATGGATACCACCATGAATTTATTTATATACATCCCTGAATAAATTCATGAGTTCACGTTTTAACTCCGTTTATTAATCATAGATTTATATAGTAACACAAGGATATTGAAAATGAACATACGTTTTTTTTCTAGTTTCGATGCTCCGTTTGAGATTTTTTCAATCACCTCTGCCTTTAAAATTTTAGATGTATGTTTAGGTGCAGTTTCCCAGATTTCACTTCCATACACTTTCAGAGCATGATGGAATTTTCCATCTGGGTGTCGGTTGGCAATTCTTTGAAATTCTAAGTTAAGCTATAATGAAACGTTTTCCTTTTCAAATTTTCTCTCGAATTTAAGTACCTACATATATATAGCAGTATATTACCTGGCGATAGTCTTTAAGAGCTGGGTATTCCTCCATTATTTCTAACACCCCAGCCATTTCATGTATGGCTGATGCTCTGGATGCGAATGTTCTTTCCATCCTTGAGTCAATGGCTTCTAGGTCTGGATTCTTCTTTTTTATTTCAGCTGCCATAAATATTTTATGCTTAGCGATACTCATATCATCTTCAAAATTATCTTGAATCTATAAATAAATTATAAAATTTGTGAAAAATAAAGGTCTTTTAAGGCTCAAAATAATTAATGAACTTTACGACAAAACGGTTTTCCTTGGACTTTTTTGTTTTTTTAATTTTCGACACTGCAGAAGAAGATTTGGTTGATTTAATTCCAACTTCGGCGCTGCTAGTCTCGCTTGTATTAACAGAATTCGTGGAAGTACCAGCCAATAATTTTATTGGCGAAGACTTGTTTGTTTCCATAACGTGTATGTTTAATGAGTCTTCGCTGTTTAAAGAATCAAAATCGTTTCTTGACTTCTTTCCGTTTAAATTTACTCTTATTCCATCATCAGAATCATTCAATAAATGTTTCCTTTTATTGGCCACTGCTTCATCTGGCAAATCAGATTGTATTTCATTCGTGTTATTAGAGTCTGCTTTATCTGGAAAATCAGATTGTATTTCATTCGTGTTATAAAAGTCTGCTTCATCTGGAAAATCAGATTGTATTCCACTGCTGTTGTTAGAGTCATCCGCTTTGAGTTTCTTTTTGTTGGCATATTTCGCCCTTTTGGCGGAAAAGGAACTTGTTGTAAGAGTTCGTCGAAAGTTCTTGAATTTGTTGCATAATTTGTTTTGCCATTTTTCCTACAGTATGAATTTACTAATAAATACTTTGTCGGATACCCACTAAGACATTTTTACGCGATCCACGCTCGTGCTCCATTTGAACCATATAAGCGCATGAGCGCGAAGTGGGTAAAAATATCTCAGTGGGCATTTGGCTGTCTGTCAGTGGTCAGATAGACTAAACTCACGAATCCACATCCTGAATCATCTTCCAAATGGGGAAGTTTTCGAAGAATCATCTTTGCTGTATGCAAATGCGATGGAGGGTACCTAATAAAAATTAAATGTAAGATGGTTTGCATTTTTATTTTCACAATACTTTTATTTAAAAGTTACTTACGCTTCATATTTTGATACAAGGTCGTTAAAAACCATAGAAATGATTTCTTTTTCAACTTGTATTTTACCCTTATCAGGCAATTTCTTATAAATATTAGCATCTGAAATATGTGCTGGGAATGTAGGAAGTACATACTCAAGAGCAAAATTGGCTCTTGAACCAGAAACGGTTAATGATTTTCTTTTAATGCCAATACACCTAAAAATATAATTTTATTTAAAATCTTCTGAACATAAATTATATCTACCATAAAAAAATGCAAAATTACCAAGGTAATACCGGTTCATTTACACCTGCGTTTGACTCTGAAATAGTCGTAGCGTTAACAACCGCTGGCATTGGTTGCGGGCCATCTGATACAGGCACTGGTTCTTCTGATGTTGTTGAAGCTTCACCAGCCAAATATGTGGATTTATGAGTCTATTTAATTTCAATATGAAAAATTTACGTTTAGTTTGTTATAATTTGCCTCTTTGCCTTATATTAAATTTTTTTGTTTAATTTTAACTTAGATATGCAATTAAAGTGACAATAAAGTATTAGGCATAGATTATAGAAAATTAAATGAAAAGTGAAATTTATCGAAGGGGTAAAGTTGAAAGAAATTTGCGACAAAATTAAAAACAAGTAAATGATAAAAAGCTCTGTTTAGCTGAAATTGTTTCATAGTAATATCGGTAGAGAGGGGAATAGATTGTGTAACCCCTGATTTTATAGCGCTTTTGTGACAAAGGGTACTATCACGGAGAATAGAAAGATGACACTAATGTAAGAGATAGAGGGGTACGAGAGGAAGATCACTTCAGTTAAGGGAGCGTTTTAAAAAAAGTATTGTGCGGGACTGAAATTACTTTCTAGAGACATTTTACTTGGAGGGGGGACAGGAAAGCTTCTTGACATAATGAATGCTAGATGAAAGCTGAAACCTCCCAATATGGCTGCCAAAACAGAGGTAAGACTTACGTGGGTGGGACGTATGACTCGCCAAAAGGGGGAGGAGCTAAGGTTCATGACATGATTTACACGTACATAGTTGTGGGTTAAATGCAGGGGAAAACTGAAACCCACCAGTATGGCCGCCAGAACCGAGGTAAGACTTATGAGGATGGGACTCAAAATGTGGTACGAATAAACCTGCATGGTATTCATCAGCTATTAATTTACATATTTTCTTACCTTTTCTACAACTTTTATAACCATTTTGTTCTTTAAAATGGTTCCTTCCGTGATGTTTACAAAGGTTTTATAGTCATCATAAATCTTTAATTAAAGAACATTAATTAGGTTAATGAAATGAAGCTTTTTCTAAATACAAGGGGCTAATCATTCTTAGATTCCCTGTACACTCGAAATATGTACTCCACAAGTTGCTTGAAAGAATGTTTTTTATATAAAAAGTGGTTCCCAAAAGACATGTTTCATCCGAGGGGAAAACCACAAAATTTTGTGCATCTAATTTTTAAAATATGACGTAATCAATGCACAAATGCGTCGTTAAGCAAGAAGTGAATTTCCCCTTTAAGATTGTGGAGGAAACATAAAGATCTAAAACGTGTATAAAAATTAAAACTGACCTGATACAGCATGTTTCCACCAGAATATTCCATAAAATCATTGCGATTTAGCAATAAAAATTCTTTCAAATATTTAAGTGTTCTGCCGCTCAAGTTCACTTTATTCTTATCCTCGCCTTTGCAAAGCAGAATCTCAATTTTTTCCGCTTCCATAATTACTATTTAATTCCGATAATGAGTGTTAATTTATGGCTATTCCGTTAAATTCACAGTTTAATCCCTAAGACTAAGTTATCCGAAGGCTAAGTCTTAGTACATGAGTATGGCCGTTAATTACAAAGAAACACTCGTCCTTAAACTTGCACGTAGTTAACCGTTTTTACCATGTTCAGTAAAAAATAAGCTATGGCTCACGAATCCACAATGAAATGTTTAGTATGATCTCTCACTGGGGAATAGCATTCAATGTACAAAAGGCTGCTCCCTGCCCCTCCTCCTGCATTTGTCTAAATTAAAAAAACTGAAAACTCCTTCATATTTCAAGGAGAGAGCGATGGTGTGGTAATCAGCGTTTAGGTAAGGTAGTACAGTACGGAATTGCAAAGGACGCCCCCTCTGTCTTAAAAATAGAAGATATTTCTCAAACAAATACAATGACGCTACGTAGGAACACTTAACATTCGCCTACCGAAGGATAGGAGCGTGCACAAGGTATACACTGGGTCAGTTTTAGTGCAGCAGGTAGCTCATCATCATTGCCACTCCATTTTTACCTCATTTCGCCCTGCTTTTTACACTATGAACTCTTTCGCATCTACCTTTTCCGTCTTCGATTGGTTGGTGGTGAACTTTGCCCTTATTTATAGAGCGTATTCTCTCAATTTGTTTGTTTCACAACTAGCTCTAAATTGAAATTACTAAAGGGATAGTAGCCTTGAAATCGATCATTACATTACATCTCGAGACCTTATTTTTTCGAATAGAATGTGAAAAAAAAACAACCGCCAATTGATACATTTTCCATGTTTTGAGAAATATTTAACTACAATTACGGTCACAAACCACGGAATTCATCACTATAAGTTGACGCCTATGTTATTTCATCGACGTGTCTTGTATGAACATTACAAACGGGTGTCAGGTCTTATCTACAAGGACCTACCGAATCTGTAGAATCTTCCTTCCAACTTTAAAAAATGTTTAGGAATCTAAAATAACATTGAATGAAAACTATATAAAACATTGAAAACCTTACACGCACAGAGTCAAAATTATCACTACTATCAAGAAGAGATATATATATATATTCCTTCTTGCTACTATCACTTTAAATTGTGGTTTTATTCGCCAACAGCAATAGACGTAGGGAGGGGAACTCACAATTTTTTACGAACAGTGATAAAAAATTCCGTAACGTACTCTGTATAAACTTGAAAACTAGTGGTTATTAGTTTTTAATTTATGATTGGAAATATTTTCTTAGATGAGATGTTACTATCAAAACTTTGAATAGTTTCAAGTTCGAGATCCGTTATTTTTCTCTGAATTTTCCAAATAAAATGGCTCATAGCGATTTAAAACTATTTAGTTGTGATAAATGCACGTTTTACGCGAAAAAACTGTAATTATTATTGACTCATATAGAATTTCAACATGAAAAAGAAGCTAATTTTCGTGTAATGTGCAGTATTGATTCATGTGGCCGCGTTTTCAAGAAAGTGGTGTGTTAAAGACGGCACCTCAAGAAAAATCATTCTTCGGCGCTTCAGGAGAATTTAGATGACGCTGATGATGCCATCCCCCATGATACTGACATTCAAGTAGAAAATAATCTAGAATTGCCTTTTGATAATGCAATGGACATGGATGAAAACTCCCACAATGTAAATGCAGCTTCACATTCATTTGATTTGAAAAGAGCCATCCTTTTAATTTTACTAAAATGTAGCGAGCAACACCGTTTGACGCATTCAGTAATTAAGGATTTAACGAATGATTTGCTAAATTTATGCCGAGAATTATTAACTGCTCAAGCCAAAAAAAACTATTTAACGGTGATGAAAACTGGGACGAAAATGAGTGCAAAGATAATATTTTCAGCGATATCGAAACTGTGAGTGCGGTATTCGAGAGTTTAAATTCCGTACATAAGATTAAAACTGTGTGTGTGACAGAAATGGGAATGGTTGAACCTACTCAAGTGAACTTTGCTCTTTCAGAAGGCTCTATCAAAACTCGCCATTTTCATTATGTGCCTTTATTGCGGACTATTGCTAACCTTTACAAAAAACAGGAAGATTTTAAATTTCACGAAATCGCGACTGCTGAATCTGAAGGCGCTTTTGTATCCCATTTTCTTAACGCATCGTTCTGCAAGAAAATTGTCCAAACTAACCAAGGCAATTTGCCAGCACCAGAAACTCTGCATCTTCAAATTTTTTTCGATGAGTTTGAGGTTGTGAACCCTCTAGGATCCAAACGGGGAGTTCACAAAACATTGGGGTGCTATTTCACAATATTGAATAGAAAATATAAATATCGCTCAAAATTGGAAGATATCCATCTAATCTCGCTAGCCAAGTCTCAGGATATTGACAGTTATGGTTGGAGTGAATTCCTTAAGCCGCTTTTATACGAACTGGAAATCTTGGCCAAGGAAGGAGTCCTTATTGAAAGTTTAGGAGTACACGTAAAGGGGTACGCTTCTATAATAAGTGGTGACAATCTCGGTCAGCACAAAATCGGTGGGTTTGTTCCTTATTTTGGCTCTGGCAGAATTTGCCGATTTTGCATGGTTGATAAGTCAGAAATGAGCACGAAACGGACAGAAAAGGAGGTGGTTTTGAGATCCATAAATAGGCACCATTTGTCATTCGTAAAAAAAAAAATCCAAATGAATCCTCATTGTATGGCGTAAAAAATGAAAGTCCTTTGATGACTCTTTCGTACTTTGATTTGACGGAACAACTGGTTCCTGATATTATGCACGATTTATTCGAAGGGGTTCTCCCATTTTTGCTCAAACGAATTTTAAACAGTTTTATACGTGAAAATGGCGTATCTATCGAAGATATTAACAAAATTATTGAAACCTTCCCTTATGGGAAAACCGAAATAAACAAACCACAACCTCAATTAAGAAACTCCGTATCTGGGAATGGTAATCTAAAAGGATCAGCCAGCGAAATATTTTGCTTCTTCAGGCTTTTCCCATTAATGTTCGAAAGATACGTAAGCGAAGACAGTTCTGAATGGAAGATATACTTGAAGCTCCGCCAAATTTGCGATGCCTTATTTGCAGAAAAAATTCCATTTCCCCAAATTGATCGGTTTAGAAATTTTAATTGATGAGTTTATTCAAAGTGTTGGAGAGCAATATGGGTCTGATAACATAACACCAACATTTCATTACTTAATACATTATCCCAATTGTATTCGAAAATTTGGACCGCTTTTCCCTATCTCGTGTATGAGATTTGAAGCCAAGCACGCGATTTTCAAGGACATAGCAGAAAACAGCAAAAACTTCAAAAATATAACAAAAACATTATCAGTAAGGCATCAAATGTTTGAATGCTTCAATTCTTTAGCAACTAAAACAGAAGGCATTCAAAAATCCAGTCACGGTAAATTTTTAAAAAGGAAAGAATTCCCCATTGAATTACAAAACATGTTGTTAGAGAAGTTCCCACAGATTGAAAACCTGTATAATGTTACTTCAGCTGTTTACGACACTGTATCGTATTTAAAGGAAGGGCTCCTTTTAATTAATATAATTAACCCACGAAATCTCTGGTTTGTCGAGATAAAATATATCTTAATTATAAATGGTCAAATGTATATATGCGGTTTTATTTTAAAAACCAAATCTTTTCACGCAAAACTTCATTCATATGAAATAGAATCCAGTTCAAACCAGTGGGCAATGTTCAAGGCTGGTAAAGTAATTCATTATCATCTGCTTGATAAATATAAGATTAGAAATGAATTCTATATTTGTACGAGGGGCGGTTTTTATTATTAATCTGTCAATAGGAGGTCAAATAAATTTGTTATAACATTCAAGTTCCCCGTCTTATTCAATTACATTGAAGGTAAAATCGCCGAATGTAGGACATAATCCCCCGGACATAATCCCCCCATTTGAGAAGAAAAGGACATAATCCCCTCAGGTAAGGAGACAAAATCCCCCGGACAATTTCCCCCCGAATTGATGCCGAAGACAAAATACCCCCAGCCCCAGCACAAATTCCCCCCAGCGCCAGGACAAATTCCCCCCAAACTGTGTTTACGACAAAATACCCTAGAGAATGATTTCAATTTATATGAAGATTTATAAGGAAAAAAACATCAATTCATGCGTTTAATGATTATATTCAAACCTAACAAAACCAAACCTAACAAAACCAAACCTAACAAAACCAAACCAAACCTAACAAAACCAAACCTAACAAAACCAAACCTAACAAAACCAAACCTAACCTAACAAAACCAAACCAAACCTAACAAAACAAAACCTAACCTAACCTAACCTAACAAAACCTAACCTAACCTAACCTAACCTAACCTAACCTAACCTAACCTAACCTAACCTAACCTAACCTAACCTAACCTAACCTAACCTAACCTAACATAACCTAACATAACCTAACCTAACCTAACCTAACATAACCTAACCTAACATAACCTAACCTAACATAACCTAACATAACATAACCTAACATAACATAACCTAACATAACATAACATAACATAACCTAACCGGGGATTATGACCGGGGAATTTTGTCTAGAGCGTAGGGGGATTTTGACTAGAGAGTAGGGGGATTTTGTCTTGATGGTGGGGGGATTTTGTACTCTTAACTTGGATGGAGGGAAAATGACCGGGGGATTTTGTACTCTTAACTTGGATGGGGGGAAAATGACCGGGGGATTTTGTACTCTTAACTTGGATGGGGGGAAAATGACCCGGGGGATTTTGTACTCTTAACTTGGATGGGGGGAAAATGACCGGGGGATTTTGTCTTGAGATCGGGAGGATTTTGTACGTTTTTAAAAATGGGGGGATTATGACCGGGGGTCTTTTGTCTTGGGGGTATTTAGTACGTATACCAAAATCGCCAAGGCTTTTGAGTATATAATTTATTGAAAATATATTTATGCAATGTTTGCGAGTGGATAGCCACTCGGACTGTACTAAAGTGATTATGCGTAGTCTTTAAAAGCCTTGCCCGTGACAGTACTAAAATGACTACTCAATCATCAATATTATAGTAAAATTGTAATATTTTTCATGTTTCATAGTCGTTGGGCAACACCCACAGCCCCCTCTGAAAATATAATTATGTTTTTAAAGAATGTTATGACTTCAACGATATAAAACAAGCTCAATGGTACCTGCAGGCTATTGTAAAATATCCAAGTTTTAAGCATGCTTTTGGAAAGAACCTATTTTAACACCATTTAATACACTTTTATATGTATGCTCCTTATGCACCGTAATTTCAGTGTTCAACAACACCCTTAAATGTGCTGCAATTTTTCAGTTAAAAGGTGTATTATGGAATAACACCGATATATCACTTTCAAAACACCCCAATTTCTTAGAGTGTATTTTTGGAGTGATAAACGTGTAACATAGGTGTATTATAAAATAACACCGTTATAACACTTTAAAAACACCCCTATTTTTTACAGTGTACTTCCCCTAGCCCGGGGAATATTTTTGGCGGGAAAGTACTAGTACTTGTTATAGCAAGCCGTTTATCAACCTCGTAAGTATGTTTTAAACACAATTTTTAATAGTTAAAATTATTAAATAAATAAAATAAATAAATAAATAAAAAAGGAAAAAAAGCACTTGTTTCTATCTTAAGAAAAGAAATCGAAAAAGAGAAAATTTGCTTTATATTTAATGTGTTCCCAATACAAAGACCATTTCCCAAAATTTCCACTATTTGGGAAAAACCAAAGTTTCTATCCCTTCAATTTGAAAGCGCGCCAAATAAAATTGTCCAATAAAGAAAAAGTGGGCGTCAAAAAGTACCACGTGGCTTAAGAGGAAGTGACGTCCATTTGGATTGAGAGAAAATTTTCGAAGTATCCGAATGACGATAAGGATTGGGGTTAGAGAATACGGTTTGTTCGGTCCACTCCGAATGAGCCCGATCCGAATCATAAGGATTCGGAGTGATCCGAATGATTTTCGATTTTTAGAGAATAGCCTCCCTGGAGTCTGGAACAGTAGCATGGAGCAATTTAACCTGGAAACGTTTCTGTAAAATCATGCTATCACTCCAGTTTAATTGCTCTATGGTACTTCCCCTAGCCCGGGGAATATTTTTGGCGGGAAAGTACTATGACTTGTTAAAGCAAGCCATTTATCAACCTCGTAAGTATGTTTTAAACACAATTTTTAATAGTTAAAATTATTAATTAACGGGTTTTGAAGCTAAGTCATAAAATTTGAAGTTATAATGTTTAAATTTATTGTCAAACTTTAAACTAGATAGAAAGTAATTGATTGTAAACTATTCAATAAAATTTCTTGTTTGTCGGTTTGGGCTTAGTAATGGAAGGCAAAAACATAAAAGTTGTTAACGCCTACTTCTACGGCAGCGGCGGCGGCGGTCGAGGACGGGGCGGCCAGGGCGGCGGTCGCGGACGGGGCGGAGGACGAGGCGGCGGACGAGGCGGAGGTCGCGGACGGTAGCAATGGGTCCGGACTTGCTACAAGTGCAAGAAGGCCGGCCACATAATGCGGGAATGTCCAGCAAAACGGAGGTTCTAAATATTTTCGATTGCATTTCCCAGGGCTACCTAAAAACTTCTATGCACTTCGTTAAAAATCTCATTTAGGGAAACTAGTTTTATATTTAATAAAATGTTATAGAGAGCTTTCAGTTGGAGCTGAGTCTCGTGACATAATTTACGCTGCCATATTGGAGGGTTTAAAGCAGGAATGAAGCCGAGACCACCCAATATGGCTCCCAGAAGACTTGGGTGGGTGTGACGTACTACTATTCCATCTGAAAGCTCCCTACTGAATTTAAAAAAGACTCTGAAGTTCCCTGCTATCCCTAGGTAGCCCTAATGCAAGCAATCTTAGTTAGAGCCTTTTATCGCCATGGCTTTCATAGCGTAATTTTGTTCTAATATTGGCAATGGGGTAGAAAGATATTCTATGGTATGAAAGTATCTAAAGAAAATGGGATATTAAACTGAAATTGTTGGACTGAGAAACTCTGCATGTAAGACCAAAATGAATTATATAAAAAAGTATATCGCACACAAACCAGCCAAAGGTGTTAAAGGCTCAAGCATATATATAGTTTCTTATATACGGTTACATGATAGGTAATGCAACCACCACCACAACCACCACCACCCCAAGCACAAGCACAACCACCACCACCCCAAGCACCACCACAACCACCACCACCCCAACAACCACCATCCCAACCAACAATATGGAAACCTCACTGTAAATATTTTGTAAGTATTAAACCACATTTAAAAAAGTTAACACTTTTATTATATTGGGGCACAGGAAAAGAAGTAACTATTGGGGGGGGGTTTTCATTAATATCTTGAAAGCCTAAGTTTTAAATATTTTTGCATTCTCAATTCTTTTCTTGAGTTTCAATTAAAAATTTTCATTGAAGATAATTAATATATTTTTTCTTTTATTTTTTGTAGCATCATCACCATATTAATTTTCATTCAATTTCTTGTCAAAACATTTATTAATAATATTTAAGCATTTAACCAAATAAATTAATTTCATCCAAAATTATTGCATTCTTTTTAATTCATTTTAATGGACTAATATTCCATTCTTATTAATCCATTTTAGAAAATTTTCATTTCCTATAAAATAACAAATGGTTACCCCAATCATTTGTTTATGCTTTGTAACGGGAAAAATGGTTTCCCAGCCATTTTGTAATACCTTAAACTTAAGACACTTTTGACCCGCAATTACGTTATTCCTTGACTTAAAAATGGTTATCTCTTGAACCAAATAATTTTTTTCATCAATATTCATCTATTTAATAAATTAAAGGACCGTTCTAATTAATCCATTTTAATAAATTTTATCCCTTGAACTTAAGAAAATGTTTCCCAGTGATTTCTTTATTCCTTGAACTTAACAAAACGTTTCCCAGTTATTTCTTTATCCCTTGAATTGAAGACTCATTTTCCCAGCCATGTTATTATTTTTTAAAAAATTCAATTAACTTTCCCATCATTATTCCATTCTTTTTGATTCATTTTAATAAATTAATGTTCGTTCTAATTAATCCATTTTAATAAATATTATCCCTTTAACTAAAGAAAAGATTTACCAGTCATTTCATTACCCCTTGAACATAGGAAATGATTTCCCAACCATTTTGTTATCTTTTGAAAAAATAAACTAACTTTTCCTTCCTTATTCCATTCTTTTTGATTCAAAACCATTTAGTTTTCCAGTTATCTAAAAAATGGTTGACCCGTTTGAAGCTACAAATATATTTCATAAAAACATTTTCTTATCCCTTTAACTCCTATTAACAGAAATAAACAATTTATACTAATATGAATGTATCAAAACCGGCTATTGCTTATTGTTTTCTTGGGAAATGTTAAAATAATCATTATATAAATAAACTGGTCATGGTTTAATTTTTTCTTAGGTAACTTAAAAATAAGCACTAAAAAAATAATAAAAAATTTAATAGTTACCCAACAAAAATGATTGGAAGAGTCTGAATAAAAAATATTAATTGGTTTGTTGACAGGGTTTAGTGATCGTGTGATCTATCGATTAATTTACCAGCAATTTCAACGAACAAAATTATGTACGTATTTGTTATCATTGGCCGGTGACACCAGTTTAGAAACCTGTTAACAAACCCTTATGCGTAGAGTTTGCAAAAAGACATGAAATTTAGCACTTAAACTTAATTTTTCTCAAAATCCTTAAAAATGGTCCTAGAAAAAGGTTTAAATTTACATATGCAAGGCCTAATACCGTTTTGCTTGACTGCATGTCGCCGTCAAATTCCTTTTAAAGCCTAGATCATATAGGATAGTATCCACCCTTGATTTTCTTTTCGCAACACACGTTGGATTCGTTAACCTCGACGCGCACAACGATTAGAAGCATTAAAATGCAAACACAACAACACACTGAGCGCATACATTTATTATAGTAAATAAAATTTCTCACTACAGCTGTTTTCAGGGCTGAAGCGACCGAAAGACGGCGACAAATAAAAATTCTTCGGGGGGTAGTTTCGAGGGAACGAAATTCAAATGCAAGGCGCGCCCCATCAACAAACAACATTGAATTCGTTTTATGCAATTATAATATTGAAATTTTATACAATTAAGTAATATTTAAGAAAACAAAGCACTACTTTCAAAGTCTAAACTTTAAAAGTACGACGATACGAGAAGGCGAAGTACGGGCAACGAGAGGTAAACATTTTTTTAAACGGCAAAAATTATCGGTAAGCCAAGGCTTAGCGCAATTTCACCGCCTTAAAAAAAGTGCCAAGTTTACAAATAGATTGTGGGACAATAAAAAGGTGGAAAATTATGAAATTAGGCTTATATTAAAGCTTGAAACCTACTTTATATTATATTTAAAATCCATCCATGAGCAAATCCTCAAAAAATATGAAAATGGCAACGAAAAAGGACCCACTCTCAAATTTTTTTCCCCTTAAAAAAATGGCGGCCACAAACGGGGTAATTTGTCACGGCGGCAATATTAAAGCAGTCTTATCTCACTATCGTTAGGCCATTTCAACCAAAAGGCATTAAGAAAAAACAATCGGATTATTATGACGCAACTATACGTAAAAAAAGGCCAATATTGGTCGCGCTGATATTTACCAATAAAACAGCGTATCCATGCTAAAATATCGCAGATTGGGGTAGTTTTTAAAATTTAAAATTAAACATACTTAAAATTAATTTTTCTCAAAAACCTTAAAAATGGTCCTAGAAAAAGGTTTTAATTTTGATATAAAACCGTTCCCAAACGTAACAAACGAATAATTCATTTCAAAAGGGTGGCCACAAAATGGCTAAATTTGAAAAAAACTCCATGTTATTTTTATGGGAAAATTTAACTTTTTCACCAAAAGGGCTGAATCTTTTTATGCAAATGAAAACCACCCTTAGCAACTTTATTTTTTATAAAATAAACTAATGAGTGGATCTTTTTGAAATTTTAACCACATATTGAGGGCCCGAATTGTAGTTCTGTGGAATTTATTCAAAGCAGTTAATACGATACAAAAAAGTTATAACCAATCAAAAAACCATCCTTATACATTAAAGTCGGTATGAAGTCTTATCTAAGAGAGCTATCGCTCTCCTAGAATTCCTCTTTGTAACTCTGGAAAATTCAGATAAAAGTAACCTGAATTTTTTTCTCAAAATTATTTAAAGATTTTCATTCATCAATATAAATTCATTAAATTATGGTAGCCCGGCCATTTCATTCTTCCTTTAATATCTTACCTCAACAAACCTCTCCAGTCCGTAAAACAAAGCGTTCCAACGAACTCCTCCCATTAACCTTAAATCCCGGCCGTTGGTTTTGGATTTCAACTCTTCCGAGTGTTTCGGAGACCGACGAAAAAAGTTAACCCATGAGTGAAGCTTGTCCAATAGGGGCGTCACTTTATCGTCTTTTTTCAATGAGTCGTTGACGACTAACTGTAACGTGTGGGCCACGCAGCGTTTCCTATCCCAGGAGTTATTTTCGATTTTGGCAAAGTCCTCATCTTCCTCGGCTTCTTGAGTTCTACCAAGAATTGTCACCATTGGATACCAAGCTACAAATAAAACAAATTTTACACAATCATTATTATAATAAACAAGGGTGAAGAAACGTTTTTAATTTTGTATTTTACATACCGTCGTCTAGTGCAATACAGGACTCCGTATCGGATTCCGGGTCTTGATATTCTATAGGCCACGTTTCCGGCAAGACTTTCTTCATATTAAGAGCTTTCGTGATGTTAGCTGCGTTGTCCGCAACCACGCAGCAAATCTAAAAAGCATGATTAGTTGCTATTACCCGACTCTAAAATAAAATATAAAAGTGCGTTCTTTTAAGTACCTGGGATTCATTGACACCGATTTCCGCCAATGTTTCTTGCAATTTCCGCAAAATTGCTTCCCCAGTGTGACTTCCCGGGAAGTGGGAAAACCCAAGAAGAAGATTTTGGAAATGCCAAAATTCGTCAATAAATTGACACCTTGTCCGCAAAACCGACTGACGACGCCGGCTGCTCCATAAATCCATTGAAAGGTGTACACTCTTAAAAAACAAAATGGAAAATTGCTGGTTTAATTAGAAGGTTTATAATATTTTCCTCTAATTTGAAGCTCCAGTGTACTGGGGGGAAATCGTTCTACAGGAGCTCATAGGAAATGCATAGGATGGAAAACGCCTTTAAGTGGGCTACTGTTTTTAAAATCTTTATCCTTAATTAACTTCCTTTCAATTTTTTTTTGGTAAGCAGCTATAAAAGTTGCAGGCTGAAATTCCAATCTATAGCACTATGTGGTTAAAGTTTCGCGGGGAAAACAGAACTTTCACGTGGGTTGGAAAAATCTTGGAATAAAGGGGGCACTCCTCTTTTTTCATGAGAAAAGGTAATTGCTTGTCAACGATAAACCCTTTGGCGCCCTCAGTTCGCGGGAGAGGTTAGAATGGGACCTTATCTTTCGTGATCGCTAGGTAATCTGGCACGCACCGAAAACCAGCGTCATCAAAACGAGGGACTACTGAGTTCAATCTAGATCGTCAGAGCATAAGGAAGGTAAAACTTTTCCCGCCATTTCTTTAAGAAGAGGAAAATCTGCTCGACAATAGACAATAGAAAGTGGCGGGAAAAATAGAATAAGAAGCATAGTTTCTTCATATGTTGTATGGCCCAGTTGAGGACAAACTGGGGCTAGGGAGGGGTGGTGTAACGGCCGGCTACTTCACTCGCCATATTATCGCTAAAAGCCGCGCGTCTCCATAGACTCCAACCCTCTATGCCTTTAGGGTGTCCTATTGTCATCTTAGCTGGGGTAGTCCTCGTGACCCTGACTTCCCGGACTAGGATGCCATTAGGCACTAATTTCAGTTTCCAAGAATCTACCTAAATTTATGGCTTGATGACTTGGCGGAGAGATGTTAAGAAACTCTCTCCGAATGGTTTTATGCCAGGGTTGACTTGGGGATTCTGTTGTTCCGAATAATAAAATATCAGTTCTATTTCAACCCTCACTTTTTTTAACATCTCCTACATTCGCTACTTAAAATCGCGCTCGTAGAGAGACTTGTAACGTTACATATCCGGGCAACGTTACAATGTCAATCGAGCCATATAGGCGCTAGCAAACTTTACCCGTCACTCTTGACTTTTGAATTTGCCGCGAGAAAAATTGTGCAAGTGTTTTAGAATAGCAATTAATTCTATTTCAACCAAAACCTGAGATTAATTACAATAATGTACAAATCGTCTAGAGTGGTACGTTTGTGTGTAATTTTTCCGGTTAGTTTTTAAAATAAACATGAGTAGGCTTAATATTAAGCCATATATTTTAAAGGGAGAATCACAATAAGTAATTGTACTAGAATATATAGATGACGTTAATTTGCAGAACGAAATTTTCAGAACGAACAAAATTTGAATTTCACGCCCGCGAGGGGGTGTGGCTTAATTAAGCTAGTGGCACCAGGTCAAGGAATATTTTTTAAATTGTGAGGACTACCAGTCGTTATAAAAAATAGAAACCTCTATAATCGATTAGGGAAATAGAGATTAATAATTAAATTCTGGATCAAAAGTACATGTTGTTAAAAGCTAAGATATTGTTTTAGTCTGGTTTCTCATCGCATAGTGGCGCTGCTTGAGGGCTTTGAGAAAGTGTCGTAAAGTCAAATAAATATTGCGAAGTTTTCAAATGACAGAATTCACTGTTATAAAAACAAATTAAACTATGAATGTAAAAAGGGCATGTATTTCCTTTAATGACTTTTTCTGGCTTTCTTTTAAACCGAATTTATGTCAAAACTTCTCTTTCTGTTGCGATTTGTGAAAAAGTTTCGTTTACAATTTTGTCTGTGTGTTACTTAAGGTTAGGGACACAATTTTTGAAAAACGGGTAGTTTCGTTTTTAAAACATCTATTGAATTATGATAAGCTTATATCCCAAGTGAAACGATAGAATAGTTGGAAAAAATTCAGTATGTATACGCTTTGGAAACGGGGTTTTGAATAAGACTTAAAATCAGAGTGTAATTATAAACTGTATATTCTGATTCAAGAAGATCCGTTCTTTCAGAAAGGATTATTATGATAAAATTTTAAGATTTTCGATTTTTGGTGATTCTAACCCTTTAAATTATGTCACGCAACGATATTGACTTTAACTCGCGTTGAGTGCGAAGTGTAAAATACAGGATACAACACTCAATTAATACAGTTACAGCCTTTTAGGAATCATTACCGAATATGATATTTCATTTAAATAATAACGAGACGTAGCTTAGAACTTCAACTAAAATTAGATAATTAATCTTAATGATAACTTTCCCGTTTCACCTTAGATTAGGGACTGAAGGAATTAGGACACGTTTACGTGAACCATCAGAAACGCTTTAGGAAATAAGTTATAGGCTCATAAATACCTTTTGAAAGGCTATCTGGATTATCATGTAGATCTAAAGCAATGCATTTTTACTACAATAACTCGAGTTCCAATTTAAATATACCATTAGCGATTAACCGAGTTGTGAGACGCGTTGCGGCGGCCTCTTGTACTAGAATCTCAGCTTTGGCGCCTTTTCCAGATATTTTCTCCAACTCCCCCCTCACTTCGGACTTCCGGAAGAAATCGCTGGATATATTATCTTATCGGCCTGAGTAACTTATAGGGAACCATATTATTAACTCATGGTAATATATGCAGTTTCGAATATATTTTTGAATCAATCTTTGGTAAATTTGCCTCGCGTTAAATATTAATCTCAAATAGTATATTCGACCAACCCCTACGTATAGCGATCTTGTATATATTTGAGGAAGTGTTTTGATTGTATGTTTGTTCCTTATGCAAAGTCATAATTGTGAATGCCCTCCTTATTAGAACTTGGGCCAATCTCACGCTCGTAAACCGCGTACAAAGTTTTTATCTTGGCAATAATCTTTTGTTGGCAACCTAAATGCTTGGTAAGAACATGTCAAAATCTGAGATGTACAGTATGGGCCTATAATTATAGGACGCGGTAGCCACAGACCACCGACGCCACTCTCTCTCTCTGTCTCTCTCTCTCTCTCTCTCCAATATAGAAGAGACGCGGAATATAGAAGAGACGCGGAATATAGAGAAAGGGGTGCTTTGACCATTTTAAAATAAATGTATTCGGGACATGTGAAAAGAAAGGGCCCGACTATGAGTCTACTAAAGGATTAAGGTAAAAGCTACCAACGACTATTTCTTTTCAAGTAAGAATCTACAGATCAGAGGAAGCTCCGGACACAACCCCGACCTGCCCATCCCAACTAGGCGCCAATCCTTATCTCCTGCCATTATCACGTCCAGCATGACAAATGTATCAGTAGAAATGGGTATAGCGAAGCTTTAAAGTATTGAGTTTTACAATGGGAAACTTTCTAAACCTTTCAGTGTAATTTGGAATGTTATTTAATTTTTGTTACAGAGGTTATTACTGGTTAGTCGAATTGAAATGAGAGCCGGTTATTTTGGCGCGAAATGTGATTGGGGGGGGGGTATTGGGGAAAATGAATTCTCAGAAAATTTTGTTGCTTTAAAATATTTCAATACCTAGAAATACAAGTCTGTCTTAAAGGGAGGGTGAAGTGGAAAATAAAGTGATTTTTAATCGATTCTTCTACTAGCTATAAAACCAATCTGCATAGTCAAACATCCAGGAAATACCTCTGAAAGATTTTAAAAATCAAAATGGATTCAGATTTCATCAATAATTTAACCCTAATACCTTCGACCAATCGCGTAACGCCCTGCCTTCCAGTTAACGAAATGTGCAAGTCACGCTCAATGTCGCGTTAGGAGTTTTCACATCGCGCGCAATATTTATCACATCTCGTGCTAAATAATGCTCGAAACAGAGCGTGACACGTAAATTTTGTTAAGTGGAAGGCAGGGCGTTACGCGATTGGTCGAATATATTAAAAATCACTTTATTTTCAACTTCACCCTCCCTTTAACACCACAAATACGGGGTTTTTACTAGTATACGGTTGAATTCTGAAGAAAGTGAGATGGTTTGTATTTATAGGCCTAACATTTAAATAGCAATATTTAGGGTGGCCTACTGGCCTATAGCTAATGTAAGCTTAATATTATGTGTGTTATTTCAATACATATTTGGTAACAACCTCTAAACACAATGGAAGGTGGCCCTTAAAAGGGCCGTTTTGGGGGCAGTTTAATACTCCGTGCCCAGGAGAAAAAAGTTCAATCAATGAATAATACTGGCCTATAATCAATGTAAGCTTAATATTATGTGTGTTATTTCAATACATTTTTGGTAACAACCTCTAAACAAAATGGAAGGTGGCCCTTAAAAGAGCCGTTTTTTATGCAGTTTAATTTGTCGTGCCCAGGAGCAAAAATTAGCTTGCCTTTTCAATATAAAAAGGGCAGAATCATATAAGGTGGCCCTCAAAAGGGCCGTTTTTGGAAGTGAGCTTCCTAAATTGTATGAGAGCTTCCGGCCCGTTTAATTTTGCTTAGCGGAAGTCGCCCTGTACCAGGAAAAAGGGGCAAAAAGTTGAGGCATTCCTTCCACTCCTCCCCTATATTCTCTTTGATAGAAATAACCCCCAGAAATTCAAACTCTTGATGGCCCTGTATAGAGTGGTGTCGATAGAGAGGGGAGTAGACTGTGTATCCCTTATAGGCGCGCTTTTGTAAGAGGGGATACTGTACGCGCCTGGTAGGGGGGATGACACTGAGCTAAGAGATAGAAGGGTGTGACGTTTGCTGACGTAGAACTGACATTACTCTATACCATTCACTTAGCGCCAGAAAACCTAGCATTAGGGGTAAGCGTGGGGGAGGGAGGGAAATTGGGAAGCTATATATTGAGTGGCAAGTCCGTTAGGAGCATCATTTCTCGGATGTGTTAGAGGAAAATTATGTGGACGGCGAAGGCAAACGAAATTGAGGCAGAGAAGCTTCGGGAGGAGGTGAAAAGGCTAAAGGAGGAAATGGAAAAACTAAAGTCAAAGCCTTCAGTGACGGTGCGGGACGCTATGGTCCAGGTTGATTTTCATTCGTTCGTTGAAATAAGTGAGCTTCGAAAGGAGCAGCGAATTCGGGAGAAGAGGAGACGGGAGTATTTGAGGACTGCCTGGTGGCTTCGGAAGAAGCCAAAACTAGGCGTGCACTATATTGACTAGGATTTGATAGTCCTGGACATGACATTATAAACTGTACAACAAAAAAGGCCCTTTTCAGGGCCACCCTAAATATTGCTTAAGGTTTTTGCCTCGAAGTGTATTGTTCTATTTTCATGGTTTTAAAACTATTACTATATTCTTTACTATCACTGTAAATGAACTGTGAATGAAGTTACGGTATGGGGATTGCGAAAACGTCAAAGTTAGTTTTTTATAACTTCTGGTGATATGTTCATTATTAATGCCAGTTCTACGTACGCAAACGTCACACCCTTCTATCTCTTAGCTCAGTGTCATAACCCATACCAGGCGCGTACAGTATCCACTCTTACAAAAGCGCGCCTAGAGGGAGGGATACACAGTCTACTCCCCTCTCTACCGACACTACTCTATATGGGTAACGTACAAAAAATTTTACAAAATATATAAAATGCGAAGCTTGACACTAAAATGTGTAAAACAGAATTAAAGTAAAGACCGGGGAGGAGGGGGGGTCTTAACAGTAGCAGGTTCGCTGCTCGTAAGAATTTTAGCCGGGCTTTTAAGATTACACTTAATCTCTATATACTACAACGAAAGGTACAGAGTGTACGCTGGGTTACAGGCCCCTCGTGAAAATCAGCTTCGAATGAATAGGCCCCTCCGCCCCTCTCATTGCTAGTCCAAGATAAACCCTCTGGCGCCAGTAATTTTCGGGAAATGTTCGCATGAGACCTCGACTTCTCTTTTCAGATGGTTAGGTATTCTGGCGCGAAGCGAATATATCAGCGTCATCATGGCGGGCGCAATGGCTTCTATCTAGATGGTCAGAGCATGATGAAGGTGCATTGGGGGCGGGGGCGGATTTCTTTTAAGAACTGTAAATTCTGCTTGAAAATAGACAATAGAAAAATGAAATTACAAACTAATATGACGATTTTAAACACTTTAATAGTATCTATAAAATTACATCGTTCAATTAGCAGCCTCACTGAATTCATAATTATTTAACATAACTACCAAACAATGATAAAACTTCAGGTGTATTAACAACAATCCTTGTTTTTTGTGATATATTGAATTTTGCGGCTTTAGGAGTTTGATTATAATTTTAATCAATCTTTGGTAAATTGCAAGATTTCCAATTTGAAACATTTTTATAACCTTGCATTTTTGGGAATTTTTGGGCTGTAAGGGAAAAAGGTTACTTTAAATATCATGAACAAATCTATCCCGCGTGTAGTGAACTCGCGCCCCGTCTGGCGTTGCTTCTTAGTGAGGGAGAATACCCCAATAGCATCCTCGCTTATGCATGTTGGTTTCTCTGTACGTAATTTCGGAAATTGTCTATTTAAAAGGAAAATCTGCGACTACTTGACAAAGTGACCCGGGCGAAAACCTGAGAAAAACCATAGTTTCTTCTCTTGGAAATTTCCTAGAAAAATATGACGATTATAAACACTTCTATGGTACCTATAAATTAAGTTGTTCAATTAGTAGTCATAATTAATTCATAATTATTTAACACAACTTTCAAACAATGAAAAAAGCTTCAGGTCAATTAACACTTTTGCCGCGAAATGAATAACAAGGTCATCTCACCTTATAGGGTGGGCTTTATTCTGAGGCTTGACAACAAAAATCGTAAAATAACTCTTCGGAGCTTCCTTCCTGGAACCATTTCTCTAAAAACATGATTCTTTAAAATATTTTAATATCTGGAAATAACTGTGTCTTTGTCATAATTTTCAAACCACGAAAATTAGTGGCTAATTTATAATTTTGGTAATATACAGTTTAATTCAGAAAAAAATAAAATGTATTTAGACCTAAATTGACATGTAACTAAGAATTGGAACAATACACTTTGAGGCGAAACCATAAGCAATATTTAGGGTGGCCCTTAAAAGGGCCTTTTTTGGTATACAGTTTAAAATGTCATGTCCAGGACTGTCGATCGAATCTTAAAATCCAAGCAAATGCTTTTGCGAATTCAGGGTAAAAGACATATCGTCTGGTAGTTCTGGATATCCAAATTTGGGTTCAACCAAAGTTAGACATTGAGAATCTAACGCTAAAGATTCTGGAACGTAGGAAGATTCGGCTTCTTTTTTTTTGGTGGGCTACCTTCGTCATCTGAAGAATCTACAGATTCTGAATGATTTGTTGATAATTGTAATTCCGTTGCTGGAATGATGTCTACTCCAAATAAAGAATTATCAGGAGTATCCGCCATTTCAGAATCGTAATTCATCTCATCGAAAAATGATTGCAAATCAGACGATTTTCTATCATTTTTCGACAATTTTAATTCCGTTGCTGGAATGATGTCTACTCCAAATAAAGAATTATCTAAAGTAGTTGTCACTTCAGAAAAGGAATTACGATTATCAAAAAAAGATTCAGAATCATCCGATTCATTAGAGACTGAAGGTGCCTCAAAAATTCTTTGAATGATGACCCCCTCCCAAATTTCGTCAAATTCGGGTGTGCAAGCATTCGTATCTAATGGCACTAGATCATCACGATAAGCGAAATTGATCTTCTTTCGGTCAGAAGCCATTACTCCTTCTAAAGTCAAATTGCACAATACATTTATGGAGATGACGTCAATCGTGCGAAAGACTCTGCGCTCAATGAAAAAAACATCAGCTTGAATTTTACTCAGAGGATGCAAGCTAAAGGCAGCCATTCCCAAAGATTCGAAAGTGCTATATGATGAATCTGATAGTTTAGTTTCTCACGAGGCGACTTTAGGTTTCCATCCGCATCTCCGAGCCCGATGAGAGAGTAAGGTACTTCAACTAGCCGTATGATTGGTCAGCTACAAATATAAGCCGATTTCCGAGGGGGACGATGATAGGGTAAGTGGAGAGAGCTTTGAAAAAATTCCACAATTTTTACTCCTGAACAAGAGGTTCCAAAAAATGTTCTTAAACGGCAGTTTTAAGGGCCATCTTTACTTTTTGAGGAAAAAAAGGTTTCCACCACAAATGTATTGACGTATCGCACACTGAAAACGCTCACACACACACACACCAGGCTACGTTAACTTGTCCAATAACATTCAGCTTTATTGCCACTTCATACTTGGATGATATCGTAAATGAAGCTTCAAGTTTAGCTTTTATAAATATGTTATAGCCATCTGAAAGTTTTTCTCCTGGGTTTATAAATACTTCATTCACTTTATGTGCTTTAAACATCCGTTAGCCGAGTGTTAAGTGTGTTTTAGCTAGAGAATCACAATGATGCTTGTTAATGACAGTTTCATCAAACGTTTTTGGAACAAATTTTAACTGTTTTGTCCATTTCACTTTTGGTACACTAAATTTCTTATTTACAGCTTTAGCTTTGCTCTTTACTTTTTTAGATCCAGACCTAAGAATAAGAATTCTATTAAAATGTGAACAATAACTATAAGAAAAGAAGGTATCAAATTTAATTGTTAACTTCCTCCATTTCCAGTTTTCATTGTCTTTAACCTAGGCTTAAGTGAAGATGGCCCCTACGAACTGCTTTCATGAACAACCGATTTATGACGTATTTCCTGGCATGGCCAACTTTTCGAGCATCTAACTTGGCCGTGTTCCTGGAAACTTTCAACAAGTTCGACAAGACCAAATTTTTTTATAAAAGGGCCTATTGTTTCAGTCCGAATATAAACTGAAAAATTAGCTCTCTCAAAAAACAATTAACCGGAAGATAAGTTCCCAAATTAAAAGCGCTAGGGAAAATTATCTCAAACGCAGGAGCCTTCTTCACGGTACTAGAAGCTTTTCTTCATTCGGCATTCTATTCTTCCATATTGAAGGAGTTTTCTCATCCACAAATTGACGAATCTAATTACCTGGTTTAATCATATGGTATAAATCACTAAAGCTGATTTGCACTTTGCTAATAGGAATTAAGCAAGGCTCAAACGTAATTTGGCTTAACCTTTTACTCTAATAACCTCTATTTAGCGTCAATTATATTATAATTAAAACAAACCTAAAATGACTAAGCATGGGTGGATGCAGCGCTGTCACCAGCTTAAAACTTTAGGTTGGGCCACGGGAGGACTTTATTTGCATGCGCAGCCAGAGCTTTTAAACCATTTTCCATAAAAATTGAGAATTCGGTGGTAAATTACCACGGTAATTACCTTTTCTTAATTAGCCGAGAAAATCGAAAATTGAGTTAAGCAGGTAAATTACCATGGTAATTTACCGATTTAAGCCCTAGTTTCTCTGCTAAACCCCTGTGAAAGTAGGAAAACAAAGTGCAGATGGTAGGATTTCATTTTAAGATACCGCTTTAACAAACACTGGTGTCTGACTAATTTGACCATGGGTAGTTCATAAAAAATACTGAAACAATTCCTAGCGTGCCGCAAGTATATTTAATAGATTTTAGAAGATTTTAAATTTCATGTACTAACGACTATAGAGACTAAAGGCATACTGCACTCAATATTGCAATAAAAGTAGGGGGACTTAACAAATTAAAGGACTCGCAACGGTAGCTTAAGCCAACGAATTCTTTAAATTTAACTTAGCCTAAGTAAATCATACGTAACCGGAGCGAGCGGAAGCGAGCTCTACGAATTTGGTTAAATCTCACACAATACTTTTTCTGGTCACCCTTATACTCTTTTCCAGACTTTCAATTTCCCTCCAATATATTTTTCCCTGACATTTCCCTGACTTTAAAGGCCCATTTTCAATTTCCCTGACTTTTCCAGGATTTCCAGGTCGTGTTCAAACCCTGTTAACCATCATTTGAACTACATATTGAGCTTGAAATAGGGGATTCCTCATCATGACCATGGTTCAATCCATTTTCGGGTTTAGGTTTAGGCGGAAAGATACTTTTCAAGACTAAGACCCGTGAGGTATAAGAGGCTGTTTTCTGTTTAGATCTTAAAGCGGGTTTCGGTTTTAATTGGGTTTTACAACTATTAAGGATCATGTTTAAAATTGACTGCTATTCATGCAACTATTCAATTTGACCGCACTATCCAGCCGCACGATATTTACTTGCTGCCACGATTCGCTAACAGCTCCATCCGCCGAATTTTGGATTCGGAATATTTCTTTTTCGAAGGGATGATGACGACGATAATACGATTCTGATTTTTAGACTTGCTTTAAAAATTACCTCTGATTTTGTCTGTTTTGATATTTTAACCTTTCAAAGTGCATATGCACAAGCGAAGCACATATTGTCAAGAAAATGTAATTTGACCATTAAATTAAAAGCCTGATTTTAAAGGTTAAACATGGTAAGCGACCAGCTTTTAAATTAAACAACCTTGGCTCTTCTGGCCACAAGCTCTAGTTTAAAAAAATACTTATTACTCAGCCTGATATTGCTGCTTCTTACACATTGAGGATTCATACCATTCACACAAGAAAGAAAAGCTGCCTATAAAGGTAAATAGTTCATTCTCCTAGTGAAAATGGTATTTTGGTAAGAATCTTCTAAGCATCTATATGAAAATTGCAATTACTTTCAAAAATTCCAGTCACATCACATTTAACATTTTATCGCAGAAATTAGATATTCTGTCTTATACCAAAAGTATATTTAGGGCCATCTATTCCATATTTTTTCGCCCATGAATTTAATAGGGAGGGCCAAACCAAGTGCAGAGTGGGCCGGGCCCACCTGGACCCCCTCTGGTGACGGCCCTGGGTGGATGGGTACTTTGGCAGTGATCTATTCATGTGGGGTTCCAAGCTGTGAAAGTAAAAATAGATAGGCGTTTTGAAACAGCGACCCTTTCAGAATGACCTATTTTTCTTACTTCGAATTTGGGGAAAAGGTCATCAGAAGGCTCCTTAAATGGTTCATGATTAGTAGAGTGACTATTCCTACCACCCGCTGTTCATCTTAAGGAATATAATCTTTTAATGTATCGAAGGTTTCTTGACAAAATGTTTTTCACTTGAAAAAAATTGTCAAATTAACTGACTTCTCGATGAAAAGAAGTCAGTGAAGGCGCCAAATACGTCTGTTTGCAAAAGTTCCCGCAAATGTTCTTTTACGCCATAATTTCGAATAGAAATGGTCATTTCTGGAGTAAATGTTGTATATTCGTTCCGTTCTTTATATGTAGTCTTTGTTGCGCACATGTTTTCCTCATTTTTTGTTGAACCAATTGTACATTAGGATTTGTTTCCGTTGACATATCTTTTAGTTTAGCTCTTAATTTCTCGCTGTCTTTTACGTCGGCATTTCTTATTTCTGGATTGTATCTGTACTTGTCCAAGTGTTCTTCGCTTAAACGTTTTTTAGCCTTCGAAAGCTCCCTAACTTTAGGCATGATGTTTTCAGTTTCGCGAGAGACGTTTTCCAATCTTTCAATCAGTCTTGATCCCAGAAAGCACTCTCAAATATTAATTACTTCTCCATTCACTTCAGGCATTGAAGCATTTCTACCACTAACGAACAAGATGTCATTGATACCGTAACAGTAAGTGAACTTAGTGGACTCGCGTCTCTTCCGAACTCTAGCAATGCCACTAGTGATTCCCCTTGTGGTATACCTAGTCCTACTCAAACCTGTGATTTACCAAGTGCCCTCAAGCTCTGTACCTTTCCCACAAAAATAAGCATGGACTGTGATATCCTCTGTGATCTAACAAACATTCCTTCAGAAACTCTGCCAAGTCCGCCTCTCATATCTCATGAGACTACCAAAAAACCGCGGGGCCGTCCGAAAGGTCAGTCACTGTCCCCCAAGACGATTTCTACTCGATCCTCCACCTCCACCACTAAAAACCACGCCCAAATTTGAAGCAACCCCCGACTAAATCCAATGCTGTTTGCCCGTCTTGGACGCAAACAGTCGAGGAAACTCGCAAATATTTCCAATGCGAAGCTAGTACATCTTATGTCCACATCTCCTGCGTAAACATTTCTGACACATATATGTGCATCACAGATCTAACCCATGTGACCACCTGGTCTTCTTCTGCCCAAACTGCCTTTTATATGGACCCTCTATACTACGTACAGTGGATACCTTCTCCCTAGATCTCACCGCCGTAAAACAACAGCTTGACCCACTTGCCTCCGTGATGCCGCTACTGAAACAATCTGTAATATGCTCTCGGAAGACTTACCCCAAATGAAAAGCACTTCCCCTTCTTCAGGTATTAAGACTCACTACAAGGATATCTCTGAACGTCTATTGAGCGACTTTCCGCAACTACAAGCCTCGCCTTACCGCGACTTACCGCGACTTAACCGAATTAAAAACAAATATAAATCAGGTGCAATCACAATTACGTGAGTAAATTAGTGATACAGCTGAACCACTCAAACTAATCTCAGAAGAAATTGATGCTCTTAAAGATTTCCACGCCATCCTCTCCAAGCAACTTGAAATCCAAAGCGATGAAATCCTCCGTCTTAATTGCTGCGTTTCTGCCTTTATTACACCTCAGAGTCCGCCTAACATCTTTACAAATGTTCCTGCTGAACATGACCTGACTTTTAGTCCTACTGATTTTAGTGCGAACCCAGCTTCTACTACCTGTCATCAAGTCAGCCCACGTGACTCTACTACCTCTAACCTACACCATAACCAATTGTCCTTCATCGAGACTCCCTATACGTAGTATAATCAGCGTCAGACCAGAACCCCTCCCCCTCATGATTACATCAGAAACCAACGCCGGGACTCTGAATTCTCTTCAACTGGTCTTGCTCAACCTTATAAACAAAAACTTATTGACGAAAATCTTGAAATCGCTCGCCGTAAGCGTAACGCGATCCTTTTCCACGTTCCTGACTCAAACAACCCTGTTGAGGAGATGCGCTTCTCCAATGACATTCTACGCGAATTAGAGTTTACTTACACCTAGCGTAACTATATTCGTGTGATGCGCCTTGGCCGCTTTCAACACGGACATAATCGTCCCCTAATTTTTGAATTTCAATCAGTCAGTCACCGCCAATACTTCGTTTTCGGTATCACTGCCTGGAAACACCAGTATACCTTTGAATTTCCGGTCGCGCCCGATCGTACTGAATCGTGACTCACCGGCGATTGGTAGCTGGACTTCGTGAACGGCGAGCCAACGGTGAGGCTGGCATAGCAATTCGCCAAGGTCAGATTGTTAAACTCAACTCACGTACAACTCTACATTATCTTCCCACCCAACGCATTACCCCACCTGTAGCCCCTTCTTTTGCACCATCTGCGGGGCATGTGACTTTCCCCAACAGTATCCTAATTCCTCTTTACCACCTTAAACCTGACTGTGATCTCTTTCAATGCTCAACATTTTTCTGGTAAACGCCAAGAACTGAAAATCCTTTCATCTACCTGGAACGCTGACTGTATTTGTATTACTGAAACTTGGGCAACCTCCACTCAAACTGACGCACTACAACTTATCGGGCTACAATTTACTGCGTCAAGACCGTTCGGGACGTACTGGTGGTGGGGTTATGGTCTACATACGACATGGCATTATTTTTCACTAGCTTGCCGTCCAAGTGACCCATGCTGAATCATTATGGCTCGAACTTAAACCTACCTCTTCAGCTTCCTGGATCACCCTAGCCGGCATCTATTGTCCTCCCAATTCATCGAAAACTGGCACTTATAATCTTTTCCATGATATCAAAACACTATCAAAACGTACATCTGAACTTATAATCACTGGAGTTTTCATCCTCCCGTCTATCTGTTGGACGTCCGTCACGACTACTAAAGGCTCAACCCCTATTCACCAAGACTTTATTGATATGTTGCACTCCCCTGCACTCAGCCAACATATCACATTTCCAATACGCCTCAGCCAAAGTGTCGCTCTCACAACTAATGTTTTGGACCTCCTCATCACTAAAGCCAACGTCACTCCCACTATCACTCCCCTCCGCCATGTTGGAGGCAGTGACCATCTGACCATCAGTGCGAAGTACCCACTACCTGCAACAAGCGCTTCTCCACCGAAAAAATTCTACTATGATTACGACTATAGCCGGGGAGAATGTACTCGGCTAAACTTTTTATTAACTGCCCACGACAGGGCCCCCCTTACTCAACTACCAAGCGAAGATGCATGGAACTTCTTCAAGAAATCACTCTTTGATTATGTCTCAAAAAATGTGCCCTTGTTCAACCACTCGGCCAAACGTACTTCCAAGACCTGGATCTCTCTTGCCACCAGACGCGCAATCCGTATTGTTATTGTTATTGTTGAAGGGGGTGGCGCGTCGCCGCGCCGAGCACCGATACCAAGGGTATATTGTACGCCCCGAGCTTGTTAGACTACGAAGAGTCCTGTCGCCTCGATGAATCGGAGAGTCCGATTGGCCGAGACAGTAGAGAACTGGTGAGGTTCCATAGTATGCATGTAGAAATGCTCGAACCTCATGGCTGCGAGGTAGTCGCAGCTACAGAGGATATGGGAGGAGGTTTCCTCTACCTCCCGGCAGAACCTACAGAGTGGGTCATCAACGATGCCCAATAAGTGCAGGTGTCTATTCAGCCGGCAGTGTCCAGTGAGGAGACTGGTGACCAGCCTAATTTTGCTTTTGGTGAGGGCAAGCAGTTCCTTTGCCCTAGTGATAGAAGGACCCGGGACAAACTCCTTGGCCTGTCTCTGTCCATCCATGTCAAGCCAGAGCTGCAGTTGAAGTGCAGACATCCGGCAGTGAATCCTATGGCGAATGATGCCATGGGGGATGGGAACCGCAGGCTCTGGTCCGAAGAACTTCGCCTCAGCCCCCCTTTTGGCATACATATCAGCCCTCTCATTGCCCAGGTATCCGCAGTGCCCTGGCACCCACAGCAATTGAACCTTGTTGCGGGCAGCCAAAGAGCCCAGCAGATCCAGACAGCTGAGCACCAGTCTGGAATCGACAAGGCACTGATTCAGCGCCTTGAGGGCGGCCTGACTATCCGAATAGATCTGAATCGTCCGTCCGCGATAGTTTTTCTTGTTGCAGAAATCCGCGCATAAACAAATGGCCATGATTTCCGCCTGGAAAACGCTGGCATAGTTGCCAAGGCTCTCGTAAAAACCAAACTTCTTGGTCAAGCAGTAGACCCCGGCACCAACTCCAGAGTCCGTCTTAGAGCCGTCCGTGAACCAGACGGACTCCCCCCAGTCCCGAGGACTGGGGTTGTCTCCCAATCAGCGCGACTGGGAAAGTGCACGCTGAAGGGCTTGTCGAAGTGGTATGATATAACAGATTTATCTGAGACCATCACAAGAGATGGCTCAGTACTGCTGTACTCACTGAAAAGCTTGGTGTGACTGAAGTCCCAATGCTTGGGCTTCCACCAGCCGAGGTTGTTGAGCCTACAGGCTCCCATAATAGCTTCCTCCTCAATAAAAAGGTGAAGAGGAAGCATATTGAGAAGGATTTCCAGAGAAGCTGTGGGGGCTGTCCTCATGGACCCCGTGATACCGATGCACGCCAGCCTTTGAAGCTTGCGTAGTTCATCTTGGGCTGTTTTAAGGCGAACCCTGGGGCACCAGACAAGAGCTCCATAGGAGACCACTGGCCTGATGATCCTGGTATAAATCCAGTTTACAGCGCTAGGGCTTAAGCCCCAGGACTTGCTGACTGAACTTCTTAAACGCCAAAATAAAATTTTGGCCTTCTTGATACTCAGATCAAGGTGGGACTTCCAAGTAAGCTTGGCATCGAAAGTCACGCCAAGGTGTTTGACCTCGGAGGACTTCTTTAAAACCTGTCCAAAGAAGGAAATATCGTTGAATAGGTCATTAGTCCTTTTCCGAGTAAACGGTATAAGGACAGTCTTGTTGGGATTGACGGTTAGGTTAACACCCCTACACCAATCCTCAACATCATGCAAGACAGATTTCATCAGTGCAGCGATAGTTGTAGGGAACCTCCCTGTAACAATCACTGCGATGTCATCCGCATAGCCAAAACAGTGACATCCCCTCTCCCCGAGTCGACCCAGCAGCTCATCCACCACCAGGCACCAAAGAAGAGGGGAAAGAACCCCTCCCTGAGGACAGCCACGGTCGGTGGAGATCTCCAAGGTTTCCCCGAGAAGAGACGCCGTCACCCTGCGATACGTGAGCATGGATTTTATCCAACGACACAAAGTGTCGTCAATACCAAACCGCTCCGCAGCGCGAAGGATGACATCACTAGAGACCCTATCAAAGGCAACCTCAATATCAAGGAAGATGGCCAAAGACATCTCCTTGAACTCGATGGCCCTGTCAAGGCAGTTCAAAATGCCATGAAGCGCCGTCTCTGTGGACTTGCCTTTCTGATAGGCAAACTGAAAAGTTGACAGGGGTGTGTGGGAAAGAACACCATCCCGCAGAAACCTGTCCACCAATTTCTCTAAAGTCTTTAGGAAGAAAAAGGTAAGACAGATAGGTCTGAATGCCTTAGCCTCAAGATAGCTCGTCTTCCCAGGTTTGGGAATAAAGATAACCTTCGAGCGCTTCCAGACATCTGGAATATGCGCCAGAGCAATGCAGGCTCTAAATATCCTGCACAGATAAGGGCCAATGGCGTCTATGCCTTCCTGGAGGAGGGCGGGAAAGACGCCATCTGGGCCAGGGGACTTGTAGGGCTGAAACGAGTTTACAGCCCACTGAAGTCTAGAGTATGTAACTACCTTATTGGCGATGCCCCAGTCCGCCCTGTGCGCTCTCCGAAAGTGCACGGGGGGAGCGCCGGTGCCTGTGAGGTCAAAGGCCTTGGAGTCCGGGAAGTGTACCTTAAGCATATGCTTAAGGGTATCAGTCCCTGACTTGGTAAACTCACCATCTGCCACCATGATGGTGCTGAGCTGGTGAGTGTTATCATGAGCCAGGATCTTCATGATTTTGGCAGTAGCGGGGGCATCAGAGATGCTACCGCAAAAGTCCCTCCAGGAGTTCCTCTTGGCCTCCCGGATGGCTTTATTATACTTATTGAGGGTCTGTCTATAAATAGTCCAGTCCCCAGTCCTCTTAGTCCTATTAAAGAGTTTCCGAGTGAGCTTGCGAAGCTTGCCAAGTTCCGTATTCCACCAAGGAACGAGCCTTGGCCGGCTGGCAAGCTTCGCTGGACAGTTGTGGTGGTAGGAATCAATAATGGCATGTTGCATGAGATCAACTGCCGAATCAAATTCCAGCACCGAGGAAAGCTTTGGAGCATTACCTCTGAGAAGGAGGCGAAGTTCCTCCCTGTAGCCGGACCAGTCAGTCCGACGGGGTTTACGCAGTTCCGTCTTAACCGAAGTTGACTTGACCGCAACCGAGAAGCAGATGTGCCTATGGTCCGAAAGAGACGGTTCATTAGACACATGCCAGTTGGAAACCGACAGACTGATATTGTCTGTGGCCAGGGTGACATCAATGACCTCCTTTCTGTTAGAAGTAACGAAGGTTGGCTCATTGTGCCTTTTGAGAATATGCAGGTTCGTACCGACCAGATATTCAAGCAGTTCATCACCACGTCTGTTGCAGTCACTGCTGCCCCACGTGACATGGTGGGCATTGGCATCATAGCCCAAAATGAGCCTGTCCCCCTGCCTCTCACAGCGGTCGACAAGAGCGACAACCTCCTATGGTGGAGGGGAACCCGTGGCATCATGGGGAAAGTAAGCGGACGCCATGGTAAGGCCAGTTGCCTCTCCAAAAGAGGAGGGCATTATCCCTAGTGACGTAGTTCGGAAGCGGAAGGATATCAAGACCCTTCCTGGTCAGAACACACGCCCTGGGGTTGGGTGAGGTAAAGTCATAAGAGATATTACCTACATTCTTTAAACCAAGGATTTTACCATTATGAATCCAAGGTTCCTGAATGAGGGCCACATCCAGGCCCTCTAAGGCAAACCTCCGGCATAAAACTGCCGAGGCTGCTTTGCAGTGATGCAGGTTTATCTGGATCACCTTGATGCTCATATCGCAGGAAGAGAGGCGGCCCCGGCTACTGCTTGGCGGTAGCGCGGAGTCCCGATCCAAGACCGGTATCTCCCACGCCTCCACCAGCAGCACCCTCGGCCCCTAACTCCATCCTAGTGACAGGAGCGTGGGTCCTCTCGGTATCAGAGTCCTTCAAAAAGTCGGACTCTGTCCCGAGGTCTATGTCTGAGCTATCTGGAAGGGATGGCTCTAAATTAATGCCAGCAATATTTGCTGCCAGCTCCCCACTCACGCTGGCTGCAGTGTTGCCTTCTTCATCCGAAGCCTCAAGGGCATTCTGGAGAGGGTCCTTAGGCGCATTCAGGACTTTAAAAGTCCCGACATCCACGCCGGTAAGACCCTCGAAGCCGGCCTCCTTGATGGCCTCCATGGAGGAGCCATCAATTAAGAAGATCCAGCGTCTGGTGCTCTTCTCATCGAACGATTTCAGGCACCGCCAACAGTCGGTCAGAAACCTACCGTTGTAGGCCTTCAATCGCCGGAGAAGAGCCGCCGGATCAGTGGTGCGACGGTCCTTGGTCCGGAAGGACACCTTGAACGGCTTCGGGAGTTCACTGGCCTTCATTACTGAAAGCCGTGTTCCCCCTATGGCACGCTCATTATGGTGTAGCACCTTCACGAGCCAATCGCCGGTCGCAGAATGCCCACAAGAATAGATCATGGCCCCAGCCATGATGTGGAAATTGAGAGGACGCGGCAGCGAGCTTCCCGAAGAAAGCTCAGCGTCCAGTGCGTCAAGTATAGCGGCCTGGATGGGAACAACGTCCTCCTCCGTGACCGCATTGGTCGGATAGCCATCTTTAACAATGGCCATCTTGACAATACTAGCGACGTCGCAGTAAGACTTGGTCTTCTTTGACGCCGCAGCTTGTAAGCTAGGCGAGGGATCAGGGTCCTCAGCCCTAGCTCTCTTTCCAGAAAGGATGGTAGCTTCTCTTGCACCAGGCGTAGAGTCCGTACCCAAGACGTTACTCCCAGCACCCGAAGGTACAGGAGTCCCATCTCGGCCCGTATCTCCTGCACCCAGTGCAGAGTTCTGGCCATCTTTTTGGGATTGTTTTCTTCGGCGGTTGGCCTTGCGCCTCCTATTAGCCTCACTCAACCTGGTAGAACCCGATTGAGGAGCAAGAGGTGACTTTTGGCCTTCCGCCGATTGCGGGTGGTTGCTGCCAGAGGCAGCATCACGCCCAGAAGCAGGTTGGGAGTTGCCTCCTTCCCTGAGAGAAGGCTGGGTACCGGTAGAACCGGCTCCATGCCCAGGTTTGTTTTTAGTTTTAGTATTTAGAGAATCCATAGAGATCCCACGAGTAATGCGGCAAGTAAAAGGTCACCACCCGGTAGTCCTCAACCCGGGTGGAAGGCTAATTACAACGGGGTTTCGCCTGGTGCCCCGAGGGGACCGTTCGAGATACCGTAGATTAACTTCCCCGGTACCACACAGCCCTCAGCACGGTACCTGCACACCTTGGGTTGGGAAGGGCGCGTATCAACTCAGCCCACAAAACGCTGTGGTTGACCAGCTCTCACCACCGAGGAGGTGTGATACAACGCACTGTTGAGGACCCAAGCTGGTGATCGCGCAAGCGAAAAGAAAGGCTGAGTAGCAAAGCAAGGGGGGGAATTAAGCGCGCCATCCAGCTTGCGTCTTCAACTTCGAGAGCCAATCCGTAAGAAGGAACGCCTATGGAAGAAATTACGTCGCGCTGCCTCTTCTGGAGATCAACTTCGCAGGGATACCTTAAAATTACATTAAAAAACCCAACAATGTGGAATTTGGAACTTGAATATCTGGTGGAAATGGAGAACCCGAGCTTAAATATGCTTGCAGATGCTGATGCTTTTCGCTTAGTGTTTTCGTGATATTGATGAAATTCTTTGTACTATTGGCGTATCTCTTGTATACACTGTGCTTGCTTTCAAATCTTAATGTCCACAATCGAATAAGTGGCCCAAATTGTAAAATTAGTTCTGGGCAGTGCTCAAAAAAAAATGTGGTGCTTAGGTTTTATTTTGTAATCGGGAAATAATGCTAGCAAGTCTCTTTTGTAATCTTGAAGCAGAATCTGTAGTTCGGCGACTTCGTTTTTTGAAATTGCAGGGGCTGTAACAATTTCTAGAATCTGCTTAAGTTGAAGGTAAAGTATCCAAACTGGATTTTTATCTTGAACTCTATCTTTCAATATTAGAGAAAGGAGCCTTAACAGACACCAGATATGTGACGCGTCCCCAGTCAGCTTTTGGCAATTTGGTTTAGCATGACAAGGTTTATTACCTAAAACCTTTCCTTTGTAAGGAAAATTAGTAACAAGCCAGTTAAAATAGTGCCACGAAAACCATTTTTCTTTCACCCACTGCGATATGAATAGATACAGATCATATGCGACTACTCCTTCAAATAGGTCATGCGCTAAGCAAGGAGCTAGTCCAGGATCGCAAACGTGAAAATGTTTCAAGTCATTGAAAGGACAATTAAATTTTTCACCTCTTCTTATAATTAAGCTTGAATCACGTTCAAGTTCTTTAAGATCGTCATTGTTAGAACCTTTCGTTCTTTTTCCGAAGTTTTTGAATTCATTTGCTTCTTCAGCAGAGATACTAAGCAAAACCGACAGTAATTGCAACTGTTGAAATTTTTTTGAAAACCACCAATTTCGTTATTGCCTAGATTGTCACCAAGAAGGCTTACAAGATATACTTTTATCTTTTTTCCTTCACCAAGATTAAGTCCTTCGTCTTCCAGGTTTTTCAAATCGTAAACTAGTTTTTCGTAGCATTTTCTAATCCCAAAAGAGTAAATGTTTTTCTCCTTAGTTAGTGATACTAATTGTATGTGATCAACTGAAGATCGAAGTTCTGGAGGAATGTTAACAAGTGTGTAATAAACACCGACAATTTTATGTTTGCACTTAGCTGACCCTAAAGGATTAACAGTCTCAAAACTGATACTAATTGTATGTGATCAACTGAAGATCGAAGTTCTGGAGGAATGTTAACAAGTGTGTAATAAACACCGACAATTTTATGTTTGCACTTAGCTGACCCTAAAGGATTAACAGTCTCAAAACTGTCTTGAAATATGAGAAGCTGAATAGAATTCTCGACATTTTCTAGATGCGATTTTTTAAAGATTTTCCCATCACTTATATCCCTGAGGATCTGATTTTCACCCGTTTCGTAGGTCGGTTTTGGAAACTGTAATTTTTCCTGTACATCAACATTTGATAAAAGTGATGAAAGGGACTATTGAATTGGAACATAGTGGTAAAACGTTTTAAATCCCTCCGAATATCCCAAGAAAACTGGAATTGGCTCCACATAATTAAAATACTTTTCATAATAACCATGACGACGGTGAATAGAAGCTAACTCTACGTTTGATTTTGGTGCGAGTATGGATGTTGACAGTTTTGTCATGATGTTTGCTAATACTTCATCGCCTACCCCTGAAGATTTAAGAACGTTTGATATAAATTCGACAATGAGGGAATTCTGTTCTGCTTCTAATTTAATCATTTCCTCGGCTATAAAGTGAATTGTTGAACTAGGGACAAATTTCTTCGCTTGCAGTTTCAGATAAAACAACATGAGATTTTTTAGGTACACATCATGAGGTTGCGATGTTTCTTCATTGCCGTCTCGTAAGTGCAAGCTGTCTAGTGTTTTTAATTTTAATTCTTCTACATCAGGTTCGTCAAGAACTAAATCACTTTCATTAGTTCTTAAATCAATTTCATCGGTTTGTAAGTCAGTTTCTTCTGCGTCCTTGTTGATTATGTTTATTGAGTTATTATCTCGCATATTCTTATTAATAGCCAAGTCCTTGTGACAACGTGCCAAATGGCAAGTAAATGAGTTCAGTTTGTTATATTTTTTTTCACAATTATAAAATGGGCACGTGACTATGTCACCTTTCTTTAAGTGTTCTTTGGTCAAATGCAAAACAAGCGCTTTTGGTTGCAAAAATATCGCTTGGCATGTCGGGAAATTACATTTATAATCACTATTACCACGTAATTGTTCGAAGGCTTGTGGTTTATTACGGTTCACGGGTAGTTGAGCGGTTTTCAAAAGAGCGTTTTGGAATAAAGCGGTGCCCAAAACAGCGGTTTGCAAAACCGCGTGGAAGCAAAACCGCGGTTGCTGTTTCCGCGTTTCTCAATACAGCACTATTTCCCAAAACAGCGGTTGCTGTTTCCGCGTTTCTCAATATAGCGCTAATTTCCCAACCAGCGGTTTAGCACTACAGCGTTTCATAACCGTTTGTGATCCTTAGGTTATGGACTGGTTCGCGGAATATATTTTGGAAAAGTGGCAGCAAATTAATATGAGTATATTTTCGAAAAGGTGGCAGCTAATTAATAGGAAAATAATTTGGAAAAGGTGGCAGCTAACTATTAGGAGGATATTTTGGAAAAGGTGGTAGGTAATTAATAGGAGAATATTTTGGAAAAGGTGGCAGATAATTAATGGGAGAATATTTTGGAAAAAATGGCAGCTAATTAATAGGAGAATATTTTGGAAAAGGTGGCAGCTAATAGGAGAATATTTTGGAAAAGGTGGCAGCTAATAGGAGAATATTTTGGAAAAGGTGGCAGCTAATAGGAGAATATTTTGGAAAAGGTGGCAGCTAATAGGAGAATATTTTGGAAAAGGTGGCAGCTAATCAATATCAGAAAATTTTGGAAAAGGTGGCAGCTAATTAATAGGAGGATATTTTGGATAAGGTGGAAGGTCATTTATAGGAGTTCAAATAATCCATCCCAACCAAACATTAAAACGCATTAATACACTAGACCACGAAATTGTTTGTTTGACAACCATTAAAATTGAAACCTAAAGCTGAAATCAATACTAATTAGAGCTCGGCATTATCCATCCCTTATCCGAAAATTAGTGAATAATCGATTATTTATAGATAAATGTTGTAGATATAATTCGATTTAATATACAACTTCTGTTGATAATTATGGATTATGGATAAAATAACGTGGATGATGGATAGATAATGCCGAGCTCTAATACTTATACCTTCAACAATACGAAACAACGCTCAAGATGTAAAGGCTGTAATCAAAATGCGCTGGAACGAGAAATGGCTATAATGACAAACGCATTTATGAAAAAGCCGTTTTGGACAATGCTGTTTTGATAACACGCCCAATCGATAACATACCGATATTTCGGTGCTTCAGGAAAGTTGTGAGAGTCAACTAATAGAATAAATGGAAAATTTTCTTAAGTATTTTTTTACACTCAAAAAACTTACAAGTGGGGCCTTCACTGTCATTTCAACAGATACGTGGGGTCTTTTAAACAAAATTTTCAAATTTCATGTTTATTATAATTTTATAGCTAAAATATTGATTATCAGAATGAAATTTAAGTAATCATTCCTACTTATAGCTTAACACTTAAGTTTTGACCTAATTTCAGGTTTACAAGTGGGGACCTAAACCGTCTTCCAACCTTATATCTGGGGACATTTGTGTATAAATTATTAGATTTTGAATAAGTGTCAAAGCCTATATGGTTCAATCAAGTATTTCAATTTCATTTTTCACACTCGATAAATTTACAAGTGGGGACCTTCACCGTCATTTAAACAGACAAGTGGGGTCTTTTAAACACACATTTTCTAATTTCATAAATATTTTAATTTTATAGTTTAAATATTGATTATTATAGTGAAATTTAGGTAATCGGACCTTTTAAAGGCTTAACACTTAAGTTTTGAGCTGATTTCAGGTTTACAAGTGGGGACCTAAACCGTCTTCCAACCTTATATCTGGGGACATTTGTGTATAAATTATTAGATTTTGTATTATTGTCGAAGCCCATATGGTTCCATCAGATATTTCAATTTCATTTTTCACACTCGATAAATTTACAGGTGGGGACCTTCACAGTCATTTCAACAGACAATTGGGGTCTTTTAAACACACATTTTCTAATTTCATGTATATTTTAATTTTATAGTTTAAATATTGATTATTATAATGAAATTTAGGTAATCGGACCTTTTAAAGGCTTAACTCTTAAGTTTTGAGCTGATTTCAGGTTTACAAGTGGGGACCTAAACAGTCTTCCAACCTTATATCTGGGGACATTTGTGTATAAATTATTAGATTTTGTATTATTGTCGAAGCCTATATGGTTCCATCAGATATTTCAATTTCATTTTTCACACTCGATAAATTTACAGGTGGGGACCTTCACAGTCATTTCAACAGACAATTGGGGTCTTTTAAACACACATTTTCTAATTTCATGTATATTTTAATTTTATAGTTTAAATATTGATTATTATAATGAAATTTAGGTAATCGGACCTTTTAAAGGCTTAACACTTAAGTTTTGAGCTGATTTCAGGTTTACAAGTGGGGACCTAAACCGTCTTCCAACCTTATATCTGGGGACATTTGTGTATAAATTATTAGATTTTGTATTATTGTCGAAGCCCATATGGTTCCATCAGATATTTCAATTTCATTTTTCACACTCGATAAATTTACAGGTGGGGACCTTCACAGTCATTTCAACAGACAATTGGGGTCTTTTAAACACACATTTTCTAATTTCATGTATATTTTAATTTTATAGTTTAAATATTGATTATTATAATGAAATTTAGGTAATCGGACCTTTTAAAGGCTTAACTCTTAAGTTTTGAGCTGATTTCAGGTTTACAAGTGGGGACCTAAACAGTCTTCCAACCTTATATCTGGGGACATTTGTGTATAAATTATTAGATTTTGTATTATTGTCGAAGCCTATATGGTTCCATCAGATATTTCAATTTCATTTTTCACACTCGATAAATTTACAGGTGGGGACCTTCACAGTCATTTCAACAGACAATTGGGGTCTTTTAAACACACATTTTCTAATTTCATGTATATTTTAATTTTATAGTTTAAATATTGATTATTATAATGAAATTTAGGTAATCGGACCTTTTAAAGGCTTAACACTTAAGTTTTGAGCTGATTTCAGGTTTACAAGTGGGGACCTAAACAGTCTTCCAACCTTATATCTGGGGACATTTGTGTATAAATTATTAGATTTTGTATTATTGTCGAAGCCTATATGGTTTCATCAGATATTTCAATATGGTTCCATCAGATATTTCAATATGGTTCCATCAGATATTTCAATATGGTTCCATCAGATATTTCAATTTCATTTTTCACACTCGATAAATTTACAAGTGGGGACCTTCACAGTCATTTCAACAGACAATTGGGGTCTTTTAAACACACATTTTCTAATTTCATGTATATTTTAATTTTATAGTTTAAATATTGATTATTATAATGAAATTTAGGTAATCGGACCTTTTAAAGGCTTAACACTTAGGTTTTGAGCTGATTTCAGGTTTACAAGTGGGGACATAAACAGTCTTCCAACCTTATATCCGGGGACATTTGTGTATAAATTATTAGGTTTTGAATTAGTGTCAAAGCCTAATGGTTCCATTAAGTATTTCAATTTCATTTTTCACACTCGATAAATTTACAAGTGGGGACCTTCACAGTCATTTAAACAGACAAGTGGGGTCTTTTAAACACACATTTTCTAATTTCATGTATATATTAATTTTATAGTTTAAATATTGATTATTATAATGAAATTTAGGTAATCGGACCTTTTAAAGGCTTAACACTTAGGTTTTTAGCTGATTTCAGGTTTACAAGTGGGGACATAAACAGTCTTCCAACCTTATATCCGGGGACATTTGTGTATAAATTATTAGGTTTTGAATTAGTGTCAAAGCCTAATGGTTCCATTAAGTATTTCAATTTCATTTTTCACACTCGATAAATTTACAAGTGGGGACCTTCACAGTCATTTAAACAGACAAGTGGGGTCTTTTAAACACACATTTTCTAATTTCATGTATATATTAATTTTATAGTTTAAATATTGATTATTATAATGAAATTTAGGTAATCGGACCTTTTAAAGGCTTAACACTTAGGTTTTGAGCTGATTTCAGGTTTACAAGTGGGGACATAAACAGTCTTCCAACCTTATATCCGGGGACATTTGTGTATAAATTATTAGGTTTTGAATTAGTGTCAAAGCCTAATGGTTCCATTAAGTATTTCAATTTCATTTTTCACACTCGATAAATTTACAAGTGGGGACCTTCACAGTCATTTAAACAGACAAGTGGGGTCTTTTAAACACACATTTTCTAATTTCATGTATATATTAATTTTATAGTTTAAATATTGATTATTATAATGAAATTTAGGTAATCGGACCTTTTAAAGGCTTAACACTTAGGTTTTTAGCTGATTTCAGGTTTACAAGTGGGGACCTAAACAGTCTTCCAACCTTATATCTGGGGACATTTGTTTATAAATTATTAGGTTTTGAATTAGTGTCAAAGCCTAAAGGTTCCATCAAGTATTTCAATTTCATTTTTCACACTCGATAAATTTACAAGTGGGGACCTTCACCGTCATTTCAACAGACAAGTGGGGTCTTTTAAACACACATTTTCTAATTTCATGTATATATTAATTTTATAGTTTAAATATTGATTATTATAATGAAATTTAGGTAATCGGACCTTTTAAAGGCTTATTACTTAAGTTTTGAGCTGATTTCAGGTTTACAATTGGGGACCTAAACAGTCTTCCAACCTTATATCTGGGGACATTTTTTGTATAAATTATTAGATTTTGTATTATTGTCGAAGCCTATATGGTTTCATCAGATATTTCAATATGGTTCCATCAGATATTTCAATATGGTTCCATCAGATATTTCAATATGGTTCCATCAGATATTTCAATATGGTTCCATCAGATATTTCAATTTCATTTTTCACACTCGATAAATTTACAAGTGGGGACCTTCACAGTCATTTCAACAGACAATTGGGGTCTTTTAAACACACATTTTCTAATTTCATGTTTATTTTAATTTTATAGTTTAAATATTGATTATTATAATGAAATTTAGGTAATCGGACCTTTTAAAGGCTTAACACTTAAGTTTTGAGCTGATTTCAGGTTTACAAGTGGGGACCTAAACCGTCTTCCAACCTTATCTCTGGGGACATTTGTGTATAAATTATTAGGTTTTGAATTAGTGTCAAAGCCTAATGGTTCCATTAAGTATTTCAATTTCATTTTTCACACTCGATAAATTTACAAGTCGGGACCTTCACAGTCATTTCAACAGACAAGTGGGGTCTTTTAAACACACATTTTCTAATTTCATGTATATATTAATTTTATAGTTTAAATATTGATTATTATAATGAAATTTAGGTAATCGGACCTTTTAAAGGCTTATTACTTAAGTTTTGAGCTGATTTCAGGTTTACAAGTGGGGACCTAAACAGTCTTCCAACCTTATATCTGGGGACATTTTTTGTATAAATTATTAGATTTTGTATTATTGTCGAAGCCTATATGGTTCCATCAGATATTTCAATATGGTTCCATCAGATATTTCAATTTCATTTTTCACACTCGATAAATTTACAAGTGGGGACCTTCACAGTCATTTCAACAGACAATTGGGGTCTTTTAAACACACATTTTCTAATTTCATGTATATTTTAATTTTATAGTTTAAATATTGATTATTATAATGAAATTTAGGTAATCGGACCTTTTAAAGGCTTAACACTTAAGTTTTGAGCTGATTTCAGGTTTACAAGTGGGGACCTAAACCGTCTTCCAACCTTATATCTGGGGACATTTGTGTATAAATTATTAGATTTTGTATTATTGTCGAAGCCTATATGGTTCCATCAGATATTTCAATTTCATTTTTCACACTCGATAAATTTACAAGTGGGGACCTTCACCGTCATTTCAACAGACAATTGGGGTCTTTTAAACACACATTTTCTAATTTCATGTATATTTTAATTTTATAGTTTAAATATTGATTATTATAATGAAATTTAGGTAATCGGACCTTTTAAAGGCTTAACACTTAAGTTTTGAGCTGATTTCAGGTTTACAAGTGGGGACCTAAACAGTCTTCCAACCTTATATCTGGGGAAATTTGTGTTTAAATTATTATATTTTGTATTATTGTCGAAGCCTATATGGTTCCATCAGATATTTCAATATGGTTCCATCAGATATTTCAATATGGTTCCATCAGATATTTCAATTTCATTTTTCACACTCGATAAATTTACAAGTGGGGACCTTCACAGTCATTTCAACAGACAATTGGGGTCTTTTAAACACACATTTTCTAATTTCATGTATATTTTAATTTTATAGTTTAAATATTGATTATTATAATGAAATTTAGGTAATCGGACCTTTTAAAGGCTTAACACTTAAGTTTTGAGCTGATTTCAGGTTTACAAGTGGGGACCTAAACAGTCTTCCAACCTTATATCTGGGGACATTTGTGTATAAATTATTAGATTTTGTATTATTGTCGAAGCCTATATGGTTTCATCAGATATTTCAATATGGTTCCATCAGATATTTCAATATGGTTCCATCAGATATTTCAATATGGTTCCATCAGATATTTCAATATGGTTCCATCAGATATTTCAATTTCATTTTTCACACTCGATAAATTTACAAGTGGGGACCTTCACAGTCATTTCAACAGACAATTGGGGTCTTTTAAACACACATTTTCTAATTTCATGTTTATTTTAATTTTATAGTTTAAATATTGATTATTATAATGAAATTTAGGTAATCGGACCTTTTAAAGGCTTAACACTTAAGTTTTGAGCTGATTTCAGGTTTACAAGTGGGGACCTAAACCGTCTTCCAACCTTATCTCTGGGGACATTTGTGTATAAATTATTAGGTTTTGAATTAGTGTCAAAGCCTAATGGTTCCATTAAGTATTTCAATTTCATTTTTCACACTCGATAAATTTACAAGTCGGGACCTTCACAGTCATTTCAACAGACAAGTGGGGTCTTTTAAACACACATTTTCTAATTTCATGTATATATTAATTTTTTAGTTTAAATATTGATTATTATAATGAAATTTAGGTAATCGGACCTTTTAAAGGCTTATTACTTAAGTTTTGAGCTGATTTCAGGTTTACAAGTGGGGACCTAAACAGTCTTCCAACCTTATATCTGGGGACATTTTTTGTATAAATTATTAGATTTTGTATTATTGTCGAAGCCTATATGGTTCCATCAGATATTTCAATTTCATTTTTCACACTCGATAAATTTACAAGTGGGGACCTTCACAGTCATTTCAACAGACAATTGGGGTCTTTTAAACACACATTTTCTAATTTCATGTATATTTTAATTTTATAGTTTAAATATTGATTATTATAATGAAATTTAGGTAATCGGACCTTTTAAAGGCTTAACACTTAATTTTTGAGCTGATTTCAGGTTTACAAGTGGGGACCTAAACAGTTTTCCAACCTTATATCTGGGGACATTTGTGTATAAATTATTAGATTTTGTATAATTGTCGAAGCCTATATGGTTTCATCAGATATTTCAATATGGTTCCATCAGATATTTCAATTTCATTTTTCACACTCGATAAATTTACAAGTGGGTACCTTCACAGTCATTTCAACAGACAATTGGGGTCTTTTAAACACACATTTTCTAATTTCATGTTTATTTTAATTTTATAGTTTAAATATTGATTATTATAATGAAATTTAGGTAATCGGACCTTTTAAAGGCTTAACACTTAAGTTTTGAGCTGATTTCAGGTTTACAAGTGGGGACCTAAACCGTCTTCCAACCTTATCTCTGGGGACATTTGTGTATAAATTATTAGGTTTTGAATTAGTGTCAAAGCCTAATGGTTCCATTAAGTATTTCAATTTCATTTTTCACACTCGATAAATTTACAAGTCGGGACCTTCACAGTCATTTCAACAGACAAGTGGGGTCTTTTAAACACACATTTTCTAATTTCATGTATATATTAATTTTATAGTTTAAATATTGATTATTATAATGAAATTTAGGTAATCGGACCTTTTAAAGGCTTATTACTTAAGTTTTGAGCTGATTTCAGGTTTACAAGTGGGGACCTAAACAGTCTTCCAACCTTATATCTGGGGACATTTTTTGTATAAATTATTAGATTTTGTATTATTGTCGAAGCCTATATGGTTCCATCAGATATTTCAATTTCATTTTTCACACTCGATAAATTTACAAGTGGGGACCTTCACAGTCATTTCAACAGACAATTGGGGTCTTTTAAACACACATTTTCTAATTTCATGTATATTTTAATTTTATAGTTTAAATATTGATTATTATAATGAAATTTAGGTAATCGGACCTTTTAAAGGCTTAACACTTAATTTTTGAGCTGATTTCAGGTTTACAAGTGGGGACCTAAACAGTCTTCCAACCTTATATCTGGGGACATTTGTGTATAAATTATTAGATTTTGTATAATTGTCGAAGCCTATATGGTTTCATCAGATATTTCAATATGGTTCCATCAGATATTTCAATTTCATTTTTCACACTCGATAAATTTACAAGTGGGGACCTTCACAGTCATTTCAACAGACAATTGGGGTCTTTTAAACACACATTTTCTAATTTCATGTTTATTTTAATTTTATAGTTTTAATATTGATTATTATAATGAAATTTAGGTAATCGGACCTTTTAAAGGCTTAACACTTAAGTTTTGAGCTGATTTCAGGTTTACAAGTGGGGACCTAAACCGTCTTCCAACCTTATCTCTGGGGACATTTGTGTATAAATTATTAGGTTTTGAATTAGTGTCAAAGCCTAATGGTTCCATTAAGTATTTCAATTTCATTTTTCACACTCGATAAATTTACAAGTCGGGACCTTCACAATCATTTCAACAGACAAGTGGAGTCTTTTAAACACACATTTTCTAATTTCATGTATATATTAATTTTATAGTTTAAATATTGATTATTATAATGAAATTTAGGTAATCGGACCTTTTAAAGGCTTATTACTTAAGTTTTGAGCTGATTTCAGGTTTACAAGTGGGGACCTAAACAGTCTTCCAACCTTATATCTGGGGACATTTGTGTATAAATTATTAGATTTTGTATTATTGTCGAAGCCTATATGGTTCCATAAGATATTTCAATTTCATTTTTCACACTCGATAAATTTACAAGTGGGGACCTTCACAGTCATTTCAACAGACAATTGGGGTCTTTTAAACACACATTTTCTAATTTCATGTATATTTTAATTTTATAGTTTAAATATTGATTATTATAATGAAATTTAGGTAATCGGACCTTTTAAAGGCTTAACACTTAATTTTTGAGCTGATTTCAGGTTTACAAGTGGGGACCTAAACAGTCTTCCAACCTTATATCTGGGGACATTTGTGTATAAATTATTAGATTTTGTATTATTGTCGAAGCCTATATGGTTTCATCAGATATTTCAATATGGTTCCATCAGATATTTCAATATGGTTCCATCAGATATTTCAATATGGTTCCATCAGATATTTCAATATGGTTCCATCAGATATTTCAATTTCATTTTTCACACTCGATAAATTTACAAGTGGGGACCTTCACAGTCATTTCAACAGACAATTGGGGTCTTTTAAACACACATTTTCTAATTTCATGTTTATTTTAATTTTATAGTTTAAATATTGATTATTATAATGAAATTTAGGTAATCGGACCTTTTAAAGGCTTAACACTTAAGTTTTGAGCTGATTTCAGGTTTACAAGTGGGGACCTAAACCGTCTTCCAACCTTATCTCTGGGGACATTTGTGTATAAATTATTAGGTTTTGAATTAGTGTCAAAGCCTAATGGTTCCATTAAGTATTTCAATTTCATTTTTCACACTCGATAAATTTACAAGTCGGGACCTTCACAGTCATTTCAACAGACAAGTGGGGTCTTTTAAACACACATTTTCTAATTTCATGTATATATTAATTTTTTAGTTTAAATATTGATTATTATAATGAAATTTAGGTAATCGGACCTTTTAAAGGCTTATTACTTAAGTTTTGAGCTGATTTCAGGTTTACAAGTGGGGACCTAAACAGTCTTCCAACCTTATATCTGGGGACATTTTTTGTATAAATTATTAGATTTTGTATTATTGTCGAAGCCTATATGGTTCCATCAGATATTTCAATTTCATTTTTCACACTCGATAAATTTACAAGTGGGGACCTTCACAGTCATTTCAACAGACAATTGGGGTCTTTTAAACACACATTTTCTAATTTCATGTATATTTTAATTTTATAGTTTAAATATTGATTATTATAATGAAATTTAGGTAATCGGACCTTTTAAAGGCTTAACACTTAATTTTTGAGCTGATTTCAGGTTTACAAGTGGGGACCTAAACAGTTTTCCAACCTTATATCTGGGGACATTTGTGTATAAATTATTAGATTTTGTATAATTGTCGAAGCCTATATGGTTTCATCAGATATTTCAATATGGTTCCATCAGATATTTCAATTTCATTTTTCACACTCGATAAATTTACAAGTGGGTACCTTCACAGTCATTTCAACAGACAATTGGGGTCTTTTAAACACACATTTTCTAATTTCATGTTTATTTTAATTTTATAGTTTAAATATTGATTATTATAATGAAATTTAGGTAATCGGACCTTTTAAAGGCTTAACACTTAAGTTTTGAGCTGATTTCAGGTTTACAAGTGGGGACCTAAACCGTCTTCCAACCTTATCTCTGGGGACATTTGTGTATAAATTATTAGGTTTTGAATTAGTGTCAAAGCCTAATGGTTCCATTAAGTATTTCAATTTCATTTTTCACACTCGATAAATTTACAAGTCGGGACCTTCACAGTCATTTCAACAGACAAGTGGGGTCTTTTAAACACACATTTTCTAATTTCATGTATATATTAATTTTATAGTTTAAATATTGATTATTATAATGAAATTTAGGTAATCGGACCTTTTAAAGGCTTATTACTTAAGTTTTGAGCTGATTTCAGGTTTACAAGTGGGGACCTAAACAGTCTTCCAACCTTATATCTGGGGACATTTTTTGTATAAATTATTAGATTTTGTATTATTGTCGAAGCCTATATGGTTCCATCAGATATTTCAATTTCATTTTTCACACTCGATAAATTTACAAGTGGGGACCTTCACAGTCATTTCAACAGACAATTGGGGTCTTTTAAACACACATTTTCTAATTTCATGTATATTTTAATTTTATAGTTTAAATATTGATTATTATAATGAAATTTAGGTAATCGGACCTTTTAAAGGCTTAACACTTAATTTTTGAGCTGATTTCAGGTTTACAAGTGGGGACCTAAACAGTCTTCCAACCTTATATCTGGGGACATTTGTGTATAAATTATTAGATTTTGTATAATTGTCGAAGCCTATATGGTTTCATCAGATATTTCAATATGGTTCCATCAGATATTTCAATTTCATTTTTCACACTCGATAAATTTACAAGTGGGGACCTTCACAGTCATTTCAACAGACAATTGGGGTCTTTTAAACACACATTTTCTAATTTCATGTTTATTTTAATTTTATAGTTTTAATATTGATTATTATAATGAAATTTAGGTAATCGGACCTTTTAAAGGCTTAACACTTAAGTTTTGAGCTGATTTCAGGTTTACAAGTGGGGACCTAAACCGTCTTCCAACCTTATCTCTGGGGACATTTGTGTATAAATTATTAGGTTTTGAATTAGTGTCAAAGCCTAATGGTTCCATTAAGTATTTCAATTTCATTTTTCACACTCGATAAATTTACAAGTCGGGACCTTCACAATCATTTCAACAGACAAGTGGAGTCTTTTAAACACACATTTTCTAATTTCATGTATATATTAATTTTATAGTTTAAATATTGATTATTATAATGAAATTTAGGTAATCGGACCTTTTAAAGGCTTATTACTTAAGTTTTGAGCTGATTTCAGGTTTACAAGTGGGGACCTAAACAGTCTTCCAACCTTATATCTGGGGACATTTGTGTATAAATTATTAGATTTTGTATTATTGTCGAAGCCTATATGGTTCCATAAGATATTTCAATTTCATTTTTCACACTCGATAAATTTACAAGTGGGGACCTTCACAGTCATTTCAACAGACAATTGGGGTCTTTTAAACACACATTTTCTAATTTCATGTATATTTTAATTTTATAGTTTAAATATTGATTATTATAATGAAATTTAGGTAATCGGACCTTTTAAAGGCTTAACACTTAATTTTTGAGCTGATTTCAGGTTTACAAGTGGGGACCTAAACAGTCTTCCAACCTTATATCTGGGGACATTTGTGTATAAATTATTAGATTTTGTATAATTGTCGAAGCCTATATGGTTTCATCAGATATTTCAATATGGTTCCATCAGATATTTCAATTTCATTTTTCACACTCGATAAATTTACAAGTGGGGACCTTCACAGTCATTTCAACAGACAATTGGGGTCTTTTAAACACACATTTTCTAATTTCATGTTTATTTTAATTTTATAGTTTTAATATTGATTATTATAATGAAATTTAGGTAATCGGACCTTTTAAAGGCTTAACACTTAAGTTTTGAGCTGATTTCAGGTTTACAAGTGGGGACCTAAACCGTCTTCCAACCTTATCTCTGGGGACATTTGTGTATAAATTATTAGGTTTTGAATTAGTGTCAAAGCCTAATGGTTCCATTAAGTATTTCAATTTCATTTTTCACACTCGATAAATTTACAAGTCGGGACCTTCACAGTCATTTCAACAGACAAGTGGGGTCTTTTAAACACACATTTTCTAATTTCATGTATATATTAATTTTATAGTTTAAATAATGAATGAATGAATAGGATGTTTATTGTGCATATAAAAAACTATACATATAGTTCACGAGAATATACACATTAATTTTCAGGAATACAAGTAAAGGATAAACATATAAGTTTAGTCCAGTGGAATAAATAACATTTGTAAGCTAACGAATTTGTTTTATAGAAATGGAAAAAATATCAAAAACTAATGAGTACTTATTATGCGTTCTTTGAATGCGGTAAATTGGATTTAAAAATTGACATGGCACATAAAAGGTGACATTATTTCGAAAAGTATGAGGAACTAGATAGTTTAAATTAGCCAATAGGTCGCTAAGCGTTATTTGATTATTTATTAATTTATGCAGAAATTTTATATCTAATAATTCTAATTGGTATTCAATGGACGGAAGGTCCAAGCGAGCTAACAAAAGTGTGTAATCGTAATTCTCATGACGTAAAAAGAAAGTGTGACTGTAAGATATGAATTTACGCTGTACGGCCTCTATACGCTGTCTTAAGTACGAGCTGCAGCCACTCCAAGCCACTGAACCGTAGAGAAGTCTCGATCGCACAAGACTGAGATATAGCATAAATATTGATTATTATAATGAAATTTAGGTAATCGGACCTTTTAAAGGCTTATTACTTAAGTTTTGAGCTGATTTCAGGTTTACAAGTGGGGACCTAAACAGTCTTCCAACCTTATATCTGGGGACATTTGTGTATAAATTATTAGATTTTGTATTATTGTCGAAGCCTATATGGTTCCATCAGATATTTCAATTTCATTTTTCACACTCGATAAATTTACAAGTGGGGACCTTCACAGTCATTTCAACAGACAATTGGGGTCTTTTAAACACACATTTTCTAATTTCATGTATATTTTAATTTTATAGTTTAAATATTGATTATTATAATGAAATTTAGGTAATCGGACCTTTTAAAGGCTTAACACTTAATTTTTGAGCTGATTTCAGGTTTACAAGTGGGGACCTAAACAGTCTTCCAACCTTATATCTGGGGACATTTGTGTATAAATTATTAGATTTTGTATTATTGTCGAAGCCTATATGGTTTCATCAGATATTTCAATATGGTTCCATCAGATATTTCAATTTCATTTTTCACACTCGATAAATTTACAAGTGGGGACCTTCACAGTCATTTCAACAGACAATTGGGGTCTTTTAAACACACATTTTCTAATTTCATGTTTATTTTAATTTTATAGTTTAAATATTGATTATTATAATGAAATTTAGGTAATCGGACCTTTTAAAGGCTTAACACTTAAGTTTTGAGCTGATTTCAGGTTTACAAGTGGTTACCTAAACCGTCTTCCAACCTTATCTCTGGGGACATTTGTGTATAAATTATTAGGTTTTGAATTAGTGTCAAAGCCTAATGGTTCCATTAAGTATTTCAATTTCATTTTTCACACTCGATAAATTTACAAGTCGGGACCTTCACAGTCATTTCAACAGACAAGTGGGGTCTTTTAAACACACATTTTCTAATTTCATGTATATATTAATTTTATAGTTTAAATATTGATTATTATAATGAAATTTAGGTAATCGGACCTTTTAAAGGCTTATTACTTAAGTTTTGAGCTGATTTCAGGTTTACAAGTGGGGACCTAAACAGTCTTCCAACCTTATATCTGGGGACATTTTTTGTATAAATTATTAGATTTTGTATTATTGTCGAAGCCTATATGGTTCCATCAGATATTTCAATATGGTTCCATCAGATATTTCAATTTCATTTTTCACACTCGATAAATTTACAAGTGGGGACCTTCACAGTCATTTCAACAGACAATTGGGGTCTTTTAAACACACATTTTCTAATTTCATGTATATTTTAATTTTATAGTTTAAATATTGATTATTATAATGAAATTTAGGTAATCGGACCTTTTAAAGGCTTAACACTTAAGTTTTGAGCTGATTTCAGGTTTACAAGTGGGGACCTAAACCGTCTTCCAACCTAATCTCTGGGGACATTTGTGTATAAATTATTAGGTTTTGAATTAGTGTCAAAGCCTAATGGTTCCATTAAGTATTTCAATTTCATTTTTCACACTCGATAAATTTACAAGTCGGGACCTTCACAGTCATTTCAACAGACAAGTGGGGTCTTTTAAACACACATTTTCTAATTTCATGTATATATTAATTTTATAGTTTAAATAATGAATGAATGAATAAGATGTTTATTGTGCATATAAAAAACTATACATATAGTTCACGAGAATATACACATTAATTTTCAGGAATACAAGTAAAGGATAAACATATAACTTTAGTCCAGTGGAATAAATAACATTTGTAAGCTAACGAATTTGTTTTATAGAAATGGAAAAAATATCAAAAACTAATGAGTACTTATTATGCGTTCTTTGAATGCGGTAAATTGGATTTAAAAATTGACATGGCACATAAAAGGTGACATTATTTCGAAAAGTATGAGGAACTAGATAGTTTAAATTAGCCAATAGGTCGCTAAGCGTTATTTGATTATTTATTAATTTATGCAGAAATTTTATATCTAATAATTCTAATTGGTATTCAATGGACGGAAGGTCCAAGCGAGCTAACAAAAGTGTGTAATCGTAATTCTCATGACGTAAAAAGAAAGTGTGACTGTAAGATATGAATTTACGCTGTACGGCCTCTATACGCTGTCTTAAGTACGAGCTGCAGCCACTCCAAGCCACTGAACCGTAGAGAAGTCTCGATCGCACAAGACTGAGATATAGCATAAATATTGATTATTATAATGAAATTTAGGTAATCGGACCTTTTAAAGGCTTATTACTTAAGTTTTGAGCTGATTTCAGGTTTACAAGTGGGGACCTAAACAGTCTTCCAACCTTATATCTGGGGACATTTGTGTATAAATTATTAGATTTTGTATTATTGTCGAAGCCTATATGGTTCCATCAGATATTTCAATTTCATTTTTCACACTCGATAAATTTACAAGTGGGGACCTTCACAGTCATTTCAACAGACAATTGGGGTCTTTTAAACACACATTTTCTAATTTCATGTATATTTTAATTTTATAGTTTAAATATTGATTATTATAATGAAATTTAGGTAATCGGACCTTTTAAAGGCTTAACACGTAATTTTTGAGCTGATTTCAGGTTTACAAGTGGGGACCTAAACAGTCTTCCAACCTTATATCTGGGGACATTTGTGTATAAATTATTAGATTTTGTATTATTGTCGAAGCCTATATGGTTTCATCAGATATTTCAATATGGTTCCATCAGATATTTCAATTTCATTTTTCACACTCGATAAATTTACAAGTGGGGACCTTCACAGTCATTTCAACAGACAATTGGGGTCTTTTAAACACACATTTTCTAATTTCATGTTTATTTTAATTTTATAGTTTAAATATTGATTATTATAATGAAATTTAGGTAATCGGACCTTTTAAAGGCTTAACACTTAAGTTTTGTGCTGATTTCAGGTTTACAAGTGGGGACCTAAACAGTCTTCCAACCTTATATCTGGGGACATTTGTGTATAAATTATTAGATTTTGTATTATTGTCGAAGCCTATATGGTTCCATCAGATATTTCAATTTCATTTTTCACACTCGATAAATTTACAAGTGGGGACCTTCACAGTCATTTCAACAGACAATTGGGGTCTTTTAAACACACATTTTCCAATTTCATGTATATTTTAATTTTATAGTTTAAATATTGATTATTATAATGAAATTTAGGTAATCGGACCTTTTAAAGGCTTAACACTTAAGTTTTGAGCTGATTTCAGGTTTACAAGTGGGGACCTAAACAGTCTTCCAACCTTATATCTGGGGACATTTGTGTATAAATTATTAGATTTTGTATTATTGTCGAAGCCTATATGGTTCCATCAGATATTTCAATATGGTTCCATCAGATATTTCAATTTCATTTTTCACACTCGATAAATTTACAAGTGGGGACCTTCACAGTCATTTCAACAGACAAGTGGGGTCTTTTAAACACACATTTTCTAATTTCATGTATATATTAATTTTATAGTTTAAATATTGATTATTATAATGAAATTTAGGTAATCGGACCTTTTAAAGGCTTAACACTTAGGTTTTGAGCTGATTTCAGGTTTACAAGTGGGGACCTAAACAGTCTTCCAACCTTATATCTGGGGACATTTGTCTATAAATTATTAGGTTTTGAATTAGTGTCAAAGCCTAATGGTTCCATCAAGTATTTCAATTTCATTTTTCACACTCGATAAATTTACAAGTGGGGACCTTCACCGTCATTTCAACAGACAAGTGGGGTCTTTTAAACACACATTTTCTAATTTCATGTATATTTTAATTTTATAGTTTAAATATTGATTATTATAATGAAATTTAGGTAATCGGACCTTTTAAAGGCTTAACATTTAAGTTTTGAGCTGATTTCAGGTTTACAAGTGGGGACCTAAACAGTCTTCCAACCTTATATCTGGGGACATTTGTGTATAAATTATTAGATTTTGTATTATTGTCGAAGCCTATATGGTTCCATCAGATATTTCAATATGGTTCCATCAGATATTTCAATAAGGTTCCATCAGATATTTCAATTTCATTTTTCACACTCGATAAATTTACAAGTGGGGACCTTCACAGTCATTTCAACAGACAAGTGGGGTCTTTTAAACACACATTTTCTAATTTCATGTATATATTAATTTTATAGTTTAAATATTGATTATTATAATGAAATTTAGGTAATCGGACCTTTTAAAGGCTTAACACTTAGGTTTTGAGCTGATTTCAGGTTTACAAGTGGGGACCTAAACAGTCTTCCAACCTTATATCTGGGGACACTTGTCTATAAATTATTAGGTTTTGAATTAGTGTCAAAGCCTAATGGTTCCATCAAGTATTTCAATTTCATTTTTCACACTCGATAAATTTACAAGTGGGGACCTTCACCGTCATTTCAACAGACAAGTGGGGTCTTTTAAACACACATTTTCTAATTTCATGTATATTTTAATTTTATAGTTTAAATATTGATTATTATAATGAAATTTAGGTAATCGGACCTTTTAAAGGCTTAACACTTAAGTTTTGAGCTGATTTCAGGTTTACAAGTGGGGACCTAAACAGTCTTCCAACCTTATATCTGGGGACATTTTTTGTATAAATTATTAGATTTTGTATTATTGTCGAAGCCTATATGGTTCCATCAGATATTTCAATATGGTTCCATCAGATATTTCAATATGGTTCCATCAGATATTTCAATTTCATTTTTAACACTCGATAAATTTACAAGTGGGGACCTTCACAGTCATTTCAACAGACAATTGGGGTCTTTTAAACACACATTTTCTAATTTCATGTATATTTTAATTTTATAGTTTAAATATTGATTATTATAATGAAATTTAGGTAATCGGACCTTTTAAAGGCTTATTACTTAAGTTTTGAGCTGATTTCAGGTTTACAAGTGGGGACCTAAACAGTCTTCCAACCTTATATCTGGGGACATTTGTGTATAAATTATTAGATTTTGTATTATTGTCGAAGCCTATATGGTTCCATCAGATATTTCAATATGGTTCCATCAGATATTTCAATATGGTTCCATCAGATATTTCAATATGGTTCCATCAGATATTTCAATTTCATTTTTCACACTCGATAAATTTACAAGTGGGGACCTTCACAGTCATTTCAACAGACAATTGGGGACTTTTAAACACACATTTTCAAATTTCATGTATATTTTAATTTTATAGTTTAAATATTGATTATTATAATGAAATTTAGGTAATCGGACCTTTTAAAGGCTTAACACTTAAGTTTTGAGCTGATTTCAGGTTTACAAGTGGGAACCTAAACAGTCTTCCAACCTTATATCTGGGGACATTTGAGTATAAATTATTAGATTTTGTATTATTGTCGAAGCCCATATGGTTCCATCAGATATTTCAATTTCATTTTTCACACTCGATAAATTTACAAGTGGGGACCTTCACCGTCATTTCAACAGACAAGTGGGGTCTTTTAAACACACATTTTCTAATTTCATGTATATTTTAATTTTATAGTTTAAATATTGATTATTATAATGAAATTTAGGTAATCGGACCTTTTAAAGGCTTAACACTTAGGTTTTGAGCTGATTTCAGGTTTACAAGTTTGGACCTAGACAGTCTTCCAACCTTATATCTGGGGACATTTGTGTATAAATTATTAGGTTTTGAATTAGTGTCAAAGCCTAATGGTTCCATTAAGTATTTCAATTTCATTTTTCACACTCGATAAATTTACAAGTGGGGACCTTCACAGTCATTTAAACAGACAAGTGGGGTCTTTTAAACACACATTTTCTAATTTCATGTATATATTAATTTTATAGTTTAAATATTGATTATTATAATGAAATTTAGGTAATCGGACCTTTTAAAGGCTTAACACTTAGGTTTTGAGCTGATTTCAGGTTTACAAGTGGGGACCTAAACAGTCTTCCAACCTTATATCTGGGGACATTTGTCTATAAATTATTAGGTTTTGAATTAGTGTCAAAGCCTAATGGTTCCATCAAGTATTTCAATTTCATTTTTCACACTCGATAAATTTACAAGTGGGGACCTTCACCGTCATTTCAACAGACAAGTGGGGTCTTTTAAACACACATTTTCTAATTTCATGTATATTTTAATTTTATAGTTTAAATATTGATTATTATAATGAAATTTAGGTAATCGGACCTTTTAAAGGCTTATTACTTAAGTTTTGAGCTGATTTCAGGTTTACAAGTGGGGACCTAAACAGTCTTCCAACCTTATATCTGGGGACATTTGTGTATAAATTATTAGATTTTGTATTATTGTCGAAGCCTATATGGTTCCATCAGATATTTCAATTTCATTTTTCACACTCGATAAATTTACAAGTGGGGACCTTCACAGTCATTTCAACAGACAATTGGGGACTTTTAAACACACATTTTCAAATTTCATGTATATTTTAATTTTATAGTTTAAATATTGATTATTATAATGAAATTTAGGTAATCGGACCTTTTAAAGGCTTAACACTTAAGTTTTGAGCTGATTTCAGGTTTACAAGTGGGGACCTAAACAGTCTTCCAACCTTATATCTGGGGACATTTGTGTATAAATTATTAGATTTTGTATTATTGTCGAAGCCCATATGGTTCCATCAGATATTTCAATTTCATTTTTCACACTCGATAAATTTACAAGTGGGGACCTTCACCGTCATTTCAACAGACAAGTGGGGTCTTTTAAACACACATTTTCTAATTTCATGTATATTTTAATTTTATAGTTTAAATATTGATTATTATAATGAAATTTAGGTAATCGGACCTTTTAAAGGCTTAACACTTAAGTTTTGAGCTGATTTCAGGTTTACAAGTGGGGACCTAAACCGTCTTCCAACCTTATCTCTGGGGACATTTGTGTATAAATTATTAGGTTTTGAATTAGTGTCAAAGCCTAATGGTTCCATTAAGTATTTCAATTTCATTTTTCACACTCGATAAATTTACAAGTCGGGACCTTCACAGTCATTTCAACAGACAAGTGGGGTCTTTTAAACACTCATTTTCTAATTTCATGTATATTTTAATTTTATAGTTTAAATATTGATTATTATAATGAAATTTAGGTAATCGGACCTTTTAAAGGCTTAACACTTAAGTTTTGAGCTGATTTCAGGTTTACAAGTGGGGACCTAAACAGTCTTCCAACCTTATATCTGGGGACATTTGTGTATAAATTATTAGATTTTGTATTATTGTCGAAGCCTATATGGTTCCATCAGATATTTCAATATGGTTCCATCAGATATTTCAATTTCATTTTTCACACTCGATAAATTTACAAGTGGGGACCTTCACAGTCATTTCAACAGACAATTGGGGTCTTTTAAACACACATTTTCTAATTTCATGTATATTTTAATTTTATAGTTTAAATATTGATTATTATAATGAAATTTAGGTAATCGGACCTTTTAAAGGCTTAACACTTAAGTTTTGAGCTGATTTCAGGTTTACAAGTGGGGACCTAAACAGTCTTCCAACCTTATATCTGGGGACATTTGTGTATAAATTATTAGATTTTGTATTATTGTCGAAGCCTATATGGTTCCATCAGATATTTCAATTTCATTTTTCACACTCGATAAATTTACAAGTGGGGACCTTCACAGTCATTTCAACAGACAAGTGGGGTCTTTTAAACACACATTTTCTAATTTCATGTATATTTTAATTTTATAGCTTAAATATTGATTATTATAATGAAATTTAGGTAATCGGACCTTTTAAAGGCTTAACACTTAGGTTTTGAGCTGATTTCAGGTTTACAAGTGGGGACCTAAACAGTCTTCCAACCTTATATCTGGGGACATTTGTCTATAAATTATTAGGTTTTGAATTAGTGTCAAAGCCTAATGGTTCCATCAAGTATTTCAATTTCATTTTTCACACTCGATAAATTTACAAGTGGGGACCTTCACCGTCATTTCAACAGACAAGTGGGGTCTTTTAAACACACATTTTCTAATTTCATGTATATTTTAATTTTATAGTTTAAATATTGATTATTATAATGAAATTTAGGTAATCGGACCTTTTAAAGGCTTATTACTTAAGTTTTGAGCTGATTTCAGGTTTACAAGTGGGGACCTAAACAGTCTTCCAACCTTATATCTGGGGACATTTGTGTATAAATTATTAGATTTTGTATTATTGTCGAAGCCTATATGGTTCCATCAGATATTTCAATATGGTTCCATCAGATATTTCAATATGGTTCCATCAGATATTTCAATTTCATTTTTCACACTCGATAAATTTACAAGTGGGGACCTTCACAGTCATTTCAACAGACAATTGGGGACTTTTAAACACACATTTTCAAATTTCATGTATATTTTAATTTTATAGTTTAAATATTGATTATTATAATGAAATTTAGGTAATCGGACCTTTTAAAGGCTTAACACTTAAGTTTTGAGCTGATTTCAGGTTTAAAAGTGGGGACCTAAACAGTCTTCCAACCTTATATCTGGGGACATTTGTGTATAAATTATTAGATTTTGTATTATTGTCGAAGCCCATATGGTTCCATCAGATATTTCAATTTCATTTTTCACACTCGATAAATTTACAAGTGGGGACCTTCACAGTCATTTCAACAGACAAGTGGGGTCTTTTAAACACACATTTTCTAATTTCATGTATATTTTAATTTTATAGTTTAAATATTGATTATTATAATGAAATTTAGGTAATCGGACCTTTTAAAGGCTTAACACTTAAGTTTTGAGCTGATTTCAGGTTTACAAGTGGGGACCTAAACCGTCTTCCAACCTTATCTCTGGGGACATTTGTGTATAAATTATTAGGTTTTGAATTAGTGTCAAAGCCTAATGGTTCCATTAAGTATTTCAATTTCATTTTTCACACTCGATAAATTTACAAGTCGGGACCTTCACAGTCATTTCAACAGACAAGTGGGGTCTTTTAAACACTCATTTTCTAATTTCATGTATATTTTAATTTTATAGTTTAAATATTGATTATTATAATGAAATTTAGGTAATCGGACCTTTTAAAGGCTTAACACTTAAGTTTTGTGCTGATTTCAGGTTTACAAGTGGGGACCTAAACAGTCTTCCAACCTTGTATCTGGGGACATTTGTCTATAAATTATTAGGTTTTGAATTAGTGTCAAAGCCTAATGGTTCCATCAAGTATTTCAATTTCATTTTTCACACTCGATAAATTTACAAGTGGGGACCTTCACCGTCATTTCAACAGACAAGTGGGGTCTTTTAAACACACATTTTCTAATTTCATGTATATTTTAATTTTATAGTTTAAATATTGATTATTATAATGAAATTTAGGTAATCGGACCTTTTAAAGGCTTATTACTTAAGTTTTGAGCTGATTTCAGGTTTACAAGTGGGGACCTAAACAGTCTTCCAACCTTATATCTGGGGACATTTGTGTATAAATTATTAGATTTTGTATTATTGTCGAAGCCTATATGGTTCCATCAGATATTTCAATATGGTTCCATCAGATATTTCAATATGGTTCCATCAGATATTTCAATTTCATTTTTCACACTCGATAAATTTACAAGTGGGGACCTTCACAGTCATTTCAACAGACAATTGGGGACTTTTAAACACACATTTTCAAATTTCATGTATATTTTAATTTTATAGTTTAAATATTGATTATTATAATGAAATTTAGGTAATCGGACCTTTTAAAGGCTTAACACTTAAGTTTTGAGCTGATTTCAGGTTTAAAAGTGGGGACCTAAACAGTCTTCCAACCTTATATCTGGGGACATTTGTGTATAAATTATTAGATTTTGTATTATTGTCGAAGCCCATATGGTTCCATCAGATATTTCAATTTCATTTTTCACACTCGATAAATTTACAAGTGGGGACCTTCACCGTCATTTCAACAGACAAGTGGGGTCTTTTAAACACACATTTTCTAATTTCATGTATATTTTAATTTTATAGTTTAAATATTGATTATTATAATGAAATTTAGGTAATCGGACCTTTTAAAGGCTTAACACTTAAGTTTTGAGCTGATTTCAGGTTTACAAGTGGGGACCTAAACCGTCTTCCAACCTTATCTCTGGGGACATTTGTGTATAAATTATTAGGTTTTGAATTAGTGTCAAAGCCTAATGGTTCCATTAAGTATTTCAATTTCATTTTTCACACTCGATAAATTTACAAGTCGGGACCTTCACAGTCATTTCAACAGACAAGTGGGGTCTTTTAAACACACATTTTCTAATTTCATGTATATATTAATTTTATAGTTTAAATATTGATTATTATAATGAAATTTAGGTAATCGGACCTTTTAAAGGCTTATTACTTAAGTTTTGAGCTGATTTCAGGTTTACAAGTGGGGACCTAAACAGTCTTCCAACCTTATATCTGGGGACATTTGTGTATAAATTATTAGATTTTGTATTATTGTCGAAGCCTATATGGTTCCATCAGATATTTCTATATGGTTCCATCAGATATTTCAATATGGTTCCATCAGATATTTCAATATGGTTCCATCAGATATTTCAATTTCATTTTTCACACTCGATAAATTTACAAGTGGGGACCTTCACAGTCATTTCAACAGACAATTGGGGACTTTTAAACACACATTTTCAAATTTCATGTATATTTTAATTTTATAGTTTAAATATTGATTATTATAATGAAATTTAGGTAATCGGACCTTTTAAAGGCTTAACACTTAAGTTTTGAGCTGATTTCAGGTTTAAAAGTGGGGACCTAAACAGTCTTCCAACCTTATATCTGGGGACATTTGTGTATAAATTATTAGATTTTGTATTATTGTCGAAGCCCATATGGTTCCATCAGATATTTCAATTTCATTTTTCACACTCGATAAATTTACAAGTGGGGACCTTCACCGTCATTTCAACAGACAAGTGGGGTCTTTTAAACACACATTTTCTAATTTCATGTATATTTTAATTTTATAGTTTAAATATTGATTATTATAATGAAATTTAGGTAATCGGACCTTTTAAAGGCTTAACACTTAAGTTTTGAGCTGATTTCAGGTTTACAAGTGGGGACCTAAACCGTCTTCCAACCTTATCTCTGGGGACATTTGTGTATAAATTATTAGGTTTTGAATTAGTGTCAAAGCCTAATGGTTCCATTAAGTATTTCAATTTCATTTTTCACACTCGATAAATTTACAAGTGGGGACCTTCACCGTCATTTCAACAGACAAGTGGGGTCTTTTAAACACACATTTTCTAATTTCATGTATATTTTAATTTTATAGTTTAAATATTGATTATTATAATGAAATTTAGGTAATCGGACCTTTTAAAGGCTTAACACTTAGGTTTTGAGCTGATTTCAGGTTTACAAGTGGGGACCTAGACAGTCTTCCAACCTTATATCTGGGGACATTTGTGTATAAATTATTAGGTTTTGAATTAGTGTCAAAGCCTAATGGTTCCATCAGATATTTCTATATGGTTCCATCAGATATTTCAATATGGTTCCATCAGATATTTCAATATGGTTCCATCAGATATTTCAATTTCATTTTTCACACTCGATAAATTTACAAGTGGGGACCTTCACAGTCATTTCAACAGACAATTGGGGACTTTTAAACACACATTTTCAAATTTCATGTATATTTTAATTTTATAGTTTAAATATTGATTATTATAATGAAATTTAGGTAATCGGACCTTTTAAAAGCTTAACACTTAAGTTTTGAGCTGATTTCAGGTTTACAAGTGGGGACCTAAACAGTCTTCCAACCTTATATCTGGGGACATTTGTGTATAAATTATTAGATTTTGTATTATTGTCGAAGCCCATATGGTTCCATCAGATATTTCAATTTCATTTTTCACACTCGATAAATTTACAAGTGGGGACCTTCACCGTCATTTCAACAGACAAGTGGGGTCTTTTAAACACACATTTTCTAATTTCATGTATATTTTAATTTTATAGTTTAAATATTGATTATTATAATGAAATTTAGGTAATCGGACCTTTTAAAGGCTTAACACTTAGGTTTTGAGCTGATTTCAGGTTTACAAGTGGGGACCTAGACAGTCTTCCAACCTTATATCTGGGGACAATTGTGTATAAATTATTAGGTTTTGAATTAGTGTCAAAGCCTAATGGTTCCATTAAGTATTTCAATTTCATTTTTCACACTCGATAAATTTACAAGTGGGGACCTTCACAGTCATTTAAACAGACAAGTGGGGTCTTTTAAACACACATTTTCTAATTTCATGTATATATTAATTTTATAGTTTAAATATTGATTATTATAATGAAATTTAGGTAATCGGACCTTTTAAAGGCTTAACACTTAGGTTTTGAGCTGATTTCAGGTTTACAAGTGGGGACCTAAACAGTCTTCCAACCTTATATCTGGGGACATTTGTCTATAAATTATTAGGTTTTGAATTAGTGTCAAAGCCTAATGGTTCCATCAAGTATTTCAATTTCATTTTTCACACTCGATAAATTTACAAGTGGGGACCTTCACCGTCATTTCAACAGACAAGTGGGGTCTTTTAAACACACATTTTCTAATTTCATGTATATTTTAATTTTATAGTTTAAATATTGATTATTATAATGAAATTTAGGTAATCGGACCTTTTAAAGGCTTATTACTTAAGTTTTGAGCTGATTTCAGGTTTACAAGTGGGGACCTAAACAGTCTTCCAACCTTATATCTGGGGACATTTGTGTATAAATTATTAGATTTTGTATTATTGTCGAAGCCTATATGGTTCCATCAGATATTTCAATATGGTTCCATCAGATATTTCAATTTCATTTTTCACACTCGATAAATTTACAAGTGGGGACCTTCACAGTCATTTCAACAGACAATTGGGGACTTTTAAACACACATTTTCAAATTTCATGTATATTTTAATTTTATAGTTTAAATATTGATTATTATAATGAAATTTAGGTAATCGGACCTTTTAAAGGCTTAACACTTAAGTTTTGAGCTGATTTCAGGTTTACAAGTGGGGACCTAAACAGTCTTCCAACCTTATATCTGGGGACATTTGTGTATAAATTATTAGATTTTGTATTATTGTCGAAGCCCATATGGTTCCATCAGATATTTCAATTTCATTTTTCACACTCGATAAATTTACAAGTGGGGACCTTCACCGTCATTTCAACAGACAAGTGGGGTCTTTTAAACACACATTTTCTAATTTCATGTATATTTTAATTTTATAGTTTAAATATTGATTATTATAATGAAATTTAGGTAATCGGACCTTTTAAAGGCTTAACACTTAAGTTTTGAGCTGATTTCAGGTTTACAAGTGGGGACCTAAACCGTCTTCCAACCTTATCTCTGGGGACATTTGTGTATAAATTATTAGGTTTTGAATTAGTGTCAAAGCCTAATGGTTCCATTAAGTATTTCAATTTCATTTTTCACACTCGATAAATTTACAAGTCGGGACCTTCACAGTCATTTCAACAGACAAGTGGGGTCTTTTAAACACACATTTTCTAATTTCATGTATATATTAATTTTATAGTTTAAATATTGATTATTATAATGAAATTTAGGTAATCGGACCTTTTAAAGGCTTATTACTTAAGTTTTGAGCTGATTTCAGGTTTACAAGTGGGGACCTAAACCGTCTTCCAACCTTATCTCTGGGGACATTTGTGTATAAATTATTAGGTTTTGAATTTGTGTCAAAGCCTAATGGTTCCATTAAGTATTTCAATTTCATTTTTCACACTCGATAAATTTACAAGTCGGGACCTTCACAGTCATTTCAACAGACAAGTGGGGTCTTTTAAACACACATTTTCTAATTTCATGTATATATTAATTTTATAGTTTAAATATTGATTATTATAATGAAATTTAGGTAATCGGACCTTTTAAAGGCTTATTACTTAAGTTTTGAGCTGATTTCAGGTTTACAAGTGGGGACCTAAACAGTCTTCCAACCTTATATCTGGGGACATTTTTTGTATAAATTATTAGATTTTGTATTATTGTCGAAGCCTATATGGTTCCATCAGATATTTCAATATGGTTCCATCAGATATTTCAATTTCATTTTTCACACTCGATAAATTTACAAGTGGGGACCTTCACAGTCATTTCAACAGACAATTGGGGTCTTTTAAACACACATTTTCTAATTTCATGTATATTTTAATTTTATAGTTTAAATATTGATTATTATAATGAAATTTAGGTAATCGGACCTTTTAAAGGCTTAACACTTAGGTTTTGAGCTGATTTCAGGTTTATAAGTGGGGACCTAGACAGTCTTCCAACCTTATATCTGGGGACATTTGTGTATAAATTATTAGGTTTTGAATTAGTGTCAAAGCCTAATGGTTCCATTAAGTATTTCAATTTCATTTTTCACACTCGATAAATTTACAAGTGGGGACCTTCACAGTCATTTAAACAGACAAGTGGGGTCTTTTAAACACACATTTTCTAATTTCATGTATATATTAATTTTATAGTTTAAATATTGATTTTTATAATGAAATTTAGGTAATCGGACCTTTTAAAGGCTTAACACTTAGGTTTTGAGCTGATTTCAGGTTTACAAGTGGGGACCTAAACAGTCTTCCAACCTTATATCTGGGGACATTTGTCTATAAATTATTAGGTTTTGAATTAGTGTCAAAGCCTAATGGTTCCATCAAGTATTTCAATTTCATTTTTCACACTCGATAAATTTACAAGTGGGGACCTTCACCGTCATTTCAAAAGACAAGTGGGGTCTTTTAAACACACATTTTCTAATTTCATGTATATTTTAATTTTATAGTTTAAATATTGATTATTATAATGAAATTTAGGTAATCGGACCTTTTAAAGGCTTATTACTTAAGTTTTGAGCTGATTTCAGGTTTACAAGTGGGGACCTAAACAGTCTTCCAACCTTATATCTGGGGACATTTGTGTATAAATTATTAGATTTTGTATTATTGTCGAAGCCTATATGGTTCCATCAGATATTTCAATATGGTTCCATCAGATATTTCAATATGGTTCCATCAGATATTTCAATTTCATTTTTCACACTCGATAAATTTACAAGTGGGGACCTTCACAGTCATTTCAACAGACAATTGGGGACTTTTAAACACACATTTTCAAATTTCATGTATATTTTAATTTTATAGTTTAAATATTGATTATTATAATGAAATTTAGGTAATCGGACCTTTTAAAAGCTTAACACTTAAGTTTTGAGCTGATTTCAGGTTTACAAGTGGGGACCTAAACAGTCTTCCAACCTTATATCTGGGGACATTTGTGTATAAATTATTAGATTTTGTATTATTGTCGAAGCCCATATGGTTCCATCAGATATTTCAATTTCATTTTTCACACTCGATAAATTTACAAGTGGGGACCTTCACCGTCATTTCAACAGACAAGTGGGGTCTTTTAAACACACATTTTCTAATTTCATGTATATTTTAATTTTATAGTTTAAATATTGATTATTATAATGAAATTTAGGTAATCGGACCTTTTAAAGGCTTAACACTTAGGTTTTGAGCTGATTTCAGGTTTACAAGTGGGGACCTAGACAGTCTTCCAACCTTATATCTGGGGACATTTGTGTATAAATTATTAGGTTTTGAATTAGTGTCAAAGCCTAATGGTTCCATTAAGTATTTCAATTTCATTTTTCACACTCGATAAATTTACAAGTGGGGACCTTCACAGTCATTTAAACAGACAAGTGGGGTCTTTTAAACACACATTTTCTAATTTCATGTATATATTAATTTTATAGTTTAAATATTGATTATTATAATGAAATTTAGGTAATCGGACCTTTTAAAGGCTTAACACTTAGGTTTTGAGCTGATTTCAGGTTTACAAGTGGGGACCTAAACAGTCTTCCAACCTTATATCTGGGGACATTTGTCTATAAATTATTAGGTTTTGAATTAGTGTCAAAGCCTAATGGTTCCATCAAGTATTTCAATTTCATTTTTCACACTCGATAAATTTACAAGTGGGGACCTTCACCGTCATTTCAACAGACAAGTGGGGTCTTTTAAACACACATTTTCTAATTTCATGTATATTTTAATTTTATAGTTTAAATATTGATTATTATAATGAAATTTAGGTAATCGGACCTTTTAAAGGCTTATTACTTAAGTTTTGAGCTGATTTCAGGTTTACAAGTGGGGACCTAAACAGTCTTCCAACCTTATATCTGGGGACATTTGTGTATAAATTATTAGATTTTGTATTATTGTCGAAGCCTATATGGTTCCATCAGATATTTCAATATGGTTCCATCAGATATTTCAATTTCATTTTTCACACTCGATAAATTTACAAGTGGGGACCTTCACAGTCATTTCAACAGACAATTGGGGACTTTTAAACACACATTTTCAAATTTCATGTATATTTTAATTTTATAGTTTAAATATTGATTATTATAATGAAATTTAGGTAATCGGACCTTTTAAAGGCTTAACACTTAAGTTTTGAGCTGATTTCAGGTTTACAAGTGGGGACCTAAACAGTCTTCCAACCTTATATCTGGGGACATTTGTGTATAAATTATTAGATTTTGTATTATTGTCGAAGCCCATATGGTTCCATCAGATATTTCAATTTCATTTTTCACACTCGATAAATTTACAAGTGGGGACCTTCACCGTCATTTCAACAGACAAGTGGGGTCTTTTAAACACACATTTTCTAATTTCATGTATATTTTAATTTTATAGTTTAAATATTGATTATTATAATGAAATTTAGGTAATCGGACCTTTTAAAGGCTTAACACTTAAGTTTTGAGCTGATTTCAGGTTTACAAGTGGGGACCTAAACCGTCTTCCAACCTTATCTCTGGGGACATTTGTGTATAAATTATTAGGTTTTGAATTAGTGTCAAAGCCTAATGGTTCCATTAAGTATTTCAATTTCATTTTTCACACTCGATAAATTTACAAGTCGGGACCTTCACAGTCATTTCAACAGACAAGTGGGGTCTTTTAAACACACATTTTCTAATTTCATGTATATATTAATTTTATAGTTTAAATATTGATTATTATAATGAAATTTAGGTAATCGGACCTTTTAAAGGCTTATTACTTAAGTTTTGAGCTGATTTCAGGTTTACAAGTGGGGACCTAAACCGTCTTCCAACCTTATCTCTGGGGACATTTGTGTATAAATTATTAGGTTTTGAATTTGTGTCAAAGCCTAATGGTTCCATTAAGTATTTCAATTTCATTTTTCACACTCGATAAATTTACAAGTCGGGACCTTCACAGTCATTTCAACAGACAAGTGGGGTCTTTTAAACACACATTTTCTAATTTCATGTATATATTAATTTTATAGTTTAAATATTGATTATTATAATGAAATTTAGGTAATCGGACCTTTTAAAGGCTTATTACTTAAGTTTTGAGCTGATTTCAGGTTTACAAGTGGGGACCTAAACAGTCTTCCAACCTTATATCTGGGGACATTTTTTGTATAAATTATTAGATTTTGTATTATTGTCGAAGCCTATATGGTTCCATCAGATATTTCAATATGGTTCCATCAGATATTTCAATTTCATTTTTCACACTCGATAAATTTACAAGTGGGGACCTTCACAGTCATTTCAACAGACAATTGGGGTCTTTTAAACACACATTTTCTAATTTCATGTATATTTTAATTTTATAGTTTAAATATTGATTATTATAATGAAATTTAGGTAATCGGACCTTTTAAAGGCTTAACACTTAGGTTTTGAGCTGATTTCAGGTTTATAAGTGGGGACCTAGACAGTCTTCCAACCTTATATCTGGGGACATTTGTGTATAAATTATTAGGTTTTGAATTAGTGTCAAAGCCTAATGGTTCCATTAAGTATTTCAATTTCATTTTTCACACTCGATAAATTTACAAGTGGGGACCTTCACAGTCATTTAAACAGACAAGTGGGGTCTTTTAAACACACATTTTCTAATTTCATGTATATATTAATTTTATAGTTTAAATATTGATTATTATAATGAAATTTAGGTAATCGGACCTTTTAAAGGCTTAACACTTAGGTTTTGAGCTGATTTCAGGTTTACAAGTGGGGACCTAAACAGTCTTCCAACCTTATATCTGGGGACATTTGTCTATAAATTATTAGGTTTTGAATTAGTGTCAAAGCCTAATGGTTCCATCAAGTATTTCAATTTCATTTTTCACACTCGATAAATTTACAAGTGGGGACCTTCACCGTCATTTCAACAGACAAGTGGGGTCTTTTAAACACACATTTTCCAATTTCATGTATATTTTAATTTTATAGTTTAAATATTGATTATTATAATGAAATTTAGGTAATCGGACCTTTTAAAGGCTTATTACTTAAGTTTTGAGCTGATTTCAGGTTTACAAGTGGGGACCTAAACAGTCTTCCAACCTTATATCTGGGGACATTTGTGTATAAATTATTAGATTTTGTATTATTGTCGAAGCCTATATGGTTCCATCAGATATTTCAATATGGTTCCATCAGATATTTCAATTTCATTTTTCACACTCGATAAATTTACAAGTGGGGACCTTCACAGTCATTTCAACAGACAATTGGGGACTTTTAAACACACATTTTCAAATTTCATGTATATTTTAATTTTATAGTTTAAATATTGATTATTATAATGAAATTTAGGTAATCGGACCTTTTAAAGGCTTAACACTTAAGTTTTGAGCTGATTTCAGGTTTACAAGTGGGGACCTAAACAGTCTTCCAACCTTATATCTGGGGACATTTGTGTATAAATTATTAGATTTTGTATTATTGTCGAAGCCCATATGGTTCCATCAGATATTTCAATTTCATTTTTCACACTCGATAAATTTACAAGTGGGGACCTTCACCGTCATTTCAACAGACAATTGGGGTCTTTTAAACACACATTTTCTAATTTCATGTATATTTTAATTTTATAGTTTAAATATTGATTATTATAATGAAATTTAGGTAATCGGACCTTTTAAAGGCTTAACACTTAAGTTTTGAGCTGATTTCAGGTTTACAAGTGGGGACCTAAACCGTCTTCCAACCTTATCTCTGGGGACATTTGTGTATAAATTATTAGGTTTTGAATTAGTGTCAAAGCCTAATGGTTCCATTAAGTATTTCAATTTCATTTTTCACACTCGATAAATTTACAAGTCGGGACCTTCACAGTCATTTCAACAGACAAGTGGGGTCTTTTAAACACTCATTTTCTAATTTCATGTATATTTTAATTTTATAGTTTAAATATTGATTATTATAATGAAATTTAGGTAATCGGACCTTTTGAAGGCTTAACACTTAAGTTTTGAGCTGATTTCAGGTTTACAAGTGGGGACCTAAACAGTCTTCCAACCTTATATCTGGGGACATTTGTGTATAAATTATTAGATTTTGTATTATTGTCGAAGCCTATATGGTTCCATCAGATATTTCAATATGGTTCCATCAGATATTTCAATTTCATTTTTCACACTCGATAAATTTACAAGTGGGGACCTTCACAGTCATTTCAACAGACAATTGGGGTCTTTTAAACACACATTTTCTAATTTCATGTATATTTTAATTTTATAGTTTAAATATTGATTATTATAATGAAATTTAGGTAATCGGACCTTTTAAAGGCTTATTACTTAAGTTTTGAGCTGATTTCAGGTTTAAAAGTGGGGACCTAAACAGTCTTCCAACCTTATATCTGGGGACATTTGTGTATAAATTATTAGATTTTGTATTATTGTCGAAGCCTATATGGTTCCATCAGATATTTCAATATGGTTCCATCAGATATTTCAATATGGTTCCATCAGATATTTCAATTTCATTTTTCACACTCGATAAATTTACAAGTGGGGACCTTCACAGTCATTTCAACAGACAATTGGGGACTTTTAAACACACATTTTCAAATTTCATGTATATTTTAATTTTATAGTTTAAATATTGATTATTATAATGAAATTTAGGTAATCGGACCTTTTAAAAGCTTAACACTTAAGTTTTGAGCTGATTTCAGGTTTACAAGTGGGGACCTAAACAGTCTTCCAACCTTATATCTGGGGACATTTGTGTATAAATTATTAGATTTTGTATTATTGTCGAAGCCCATATGGTTCCATCAGATATTTCAATTTCATTTTTCACACTCGATAAATTTACAAGTGGGGACCTTCACCGTCATTTCAACAGACAAGTGGGGTCTTTTAAACACACATTTTCTAATTTCATGTATATTTTAATTTTATAGTTTAAATATTGATTATTATAATGAAATTTAGGTAATCGGACCTTTTAAAGGCTTAACACTTAGGTTTTGAGCTGATTTCAGGTTTACAAGTGGGGACCTAGACAGTCTTCCAACCTTATATCTGGGGACATTTGTGTATAAATTATTAGGTTTTGAATTAGTGTCAAAGCCTAATGGTTCCATTAAGTATTTCAATTTCATTTTTCACACTCGATAAATTTACAAGTGGGGACCTTCACAGTCATTTAAACAGACAAGTGGGGTCTTTTAAACACACATTTTCTAATTTCGTGTATATATTAATTTTATAGTTTAAATATTGATTATTATAATGAAATTTAGGTAATCGGACCTTTTAAAGGCTTAACACTTAGGTTTTGAGCTGATTTCAGGTTTACAAGTGGGGACCTAAACAGTCTTCCAACCTTATATCTGGGGACATTTGTCTATAAATTATTAGGTTTTGAATTAGTGTCAAAGCCTAATGGTTCCATCAAGTATTTCAATTTCATTTTTCACACTCGATAAATTTACAAGTGGGGACCTTCACCGTCATTTCAACAGACAAGTGGGGTCTTTTAAACACACATTTTCCAATTTCATGTATATTTTAATTTTATAGTTTAAATATTGATTATTATAATGAAATTTAGGTAATCGGACCTTTTAAAGGCTTATTACTTAAGTTTTGAGCTGATTTCAGGTTTACAAGTGGGGACCTAAACAGTCTTCCAACCTTATATCTGGGGACATTTGTGTATAAATTATTAGATTTTGTATTATTGTCGAAGCCTATATGGTTCCATCAGATATTTCAATATGGTTCCATCAGATATTTCAATATGGTTCCATCAGATATTTCAATTTCATTTTTCACACTCGATAAATTTACAAGTGGGGACCTTCACAGTCATTTCAACAGACAATTGGGGACTTTTAAACACACATTTTCAAATTTCATGTATATTTTAATTTTATAGTTTAAATATTGATTATTATAATGAAATTTAGGTAATCGGACCTTTTAAAGGCTTAACACTTAAGTTTTGAGCTGATTTCAGGTTTACAAGTGGGGACCTAAACAGTCTTCCAACCTTATATCTGGGGACATTTGTGTATAAATTATTAGATTTTGTATTATTGTCGAAGCCCATATGGTTCCATCAGATATTTCAATTTCATTTTTCACACTCGATAAATTTACAAGTGGGGACCTTCACCGTCATTTCAACAGACAATTGGGGTCTTTTAAACACACATTTTCTAATTTCATGTATATTTTAATTTTATAGTTTAAATATTGATTATTATAATGAAATTTAGGTAATCGGACCTTTTAAAGGCTTAACACTTAAGTTTTGAGCTGATTTCAGGTTTACAAGTGGGGACCTAAACCGTCTTCCAACCTTATCTCTGGGGACATTTGTGTATAAATTATTAGGTTTTGAATTAGTGTCAAAGCCTAATGGTTCCATTAAGTATTTCAATTTCATTTTTCACACTCGATAAATTTACAAGTCGGGACCTTCACAGTCATTTCAACAGACAAGTGGGGTCTTTTAAACACTCATTTTCTAATTTCATGTATATTTTAATTTTATAGTTTAAATATTGATTATTATAATGAAATTTAGGTAATCGGACCTTTTGAAGGCTTAACACTTAAGTTTTGAGCTGATTTCAGGTTTACAAGTGGGGACCTAAACAGTCTTCCAACCTTATATCTGGGGACATTTGTGTATAAATTATTAGATTTTGTATTATTGTCGAAGCCTATATGGTTCCATCAGATATTTCAATATGGTTCCATCAGATATTTCAATTTCATTTTTCACACTCGATAAATTTACAAGTGGGGACCTTCACAGTCATTTCAACAGACAATTGGGGTCTTTTAAACACACATTTTCTAATTTCATGTATATTTTAATTTTATAGTTTAAATATTGATTATTATAATGAAATTTAGGTAATCGGACCTTTTAAAGGCTTAACACTTAAGTTTTGAGCTGATTTCAGGTTTACAAGTGGGGACCTAAACAGTCTTCCAACCTTATATCTGGGGACATTTGTGTATAAATTATTAGATTTTGTATTATTGTCGAAGCCTATATGGTTCCATCAGATATTTCAATTTCATTTTTCACACTCGATAAATTTACAAGTGGGGACCTTCACAGTCATTTCAACAGACAAGTGGGGTCTTTTAAACACACATTTTCTAATTTCATAGTTTAAATATTGATTATTATAATGAAATTTAGGTAATCGGACCTTTTAAAGGCTTAACACTTAGGTTTTGAGCTGATTTCAGGTTTACAAGTGGGGACCTAAACAGTCTTCCAACCTTATATCTGGGGACATTTGTCTATAAATTATTAGGTTTTGAATTAGTGTCAAAGCCTAATGGTTCCATCAAGTATTTCAATTTCATTTTTCACACTCGATAAATTTACAAGTGGGGACCTTCACCGTCATTTCAACAGACAAGTGGGGTCTTTTAAACACACATTTTCTAATTTCATGTATATTTTAATTTTATAGTTTAAATATTGATTATTATAATGAAATTTAGGTAATCGGACCTTTTAAAGGCTCATTACTTAAGTTTTGAGCTGATTTCAGGTTTACAAGTGGGGACCTAAACAGTCTTCCAACCTTATATCTGGGGACATTTGTGTATAAATTATTAGATTTTGTATTATTGTCGAAGCCTATATGGTTCCATCAGATATTTCAATATGGTTCCATCAGATATTTCAATTTCATTTTTCACACTCGATAAATTTACAAGTGGGGACCTTCACAGTCATTTCAACAGACAATTGGGGACTTTTAAACACACATTTTCAAATTTCATGTATATTTTAATTCTATAGTTTAAATATTGATTATTATAATGAAATTTAGGTAATCGGACCTTTTAAAGGCTTAACACTTAAGTTTTGAGCTGATTTCAGGTTTACAAGTGGGGACCTAAACAGTCTTCCAACCTTATATCTGGGGACATTTGTGTATAAATTATTAGATTTTGTATTATTGTCGAAGCCCATATGGTTCCATCAGATATTTCAATTTCATTTTTCACACTCGATAAATTTACAAGTGGGGACCTTCACCGTCATTTCAACAGACAATTGGGGTCTTTTAAACACACATTTTCTAATTTCATGTATATTTTAATTTTATAGTTTAAATATTGATTATTATAATGAAATTTAGGTAATCGGACCTTTTAAAGGCTTAACACTTAAGTTTTGAGCTGATTTCAGGTTTACAAGTGGGGACCTAAACCGTCTTCCAACCTTATCTCTGGGGACATTTGTGTATAAATTATTAGGTTTTGAATTAGTGTCAAAGCCTAATGGTTCCATTAAGTATTTCAATTTCATTTTTCACACTCGATAAATTTACAAGTCGGGACCTTCACAGTCATTTCAACAGACAAGTGGGGTCTTTTAAACACTCATTTTCTAATTTCATGTATATTTTAATTTTATAGTTTAAATATTGATTATTATAATGAAATTTAGGTAATCGGACCTTTTGAAGGCTTAACACTTAAGTTTTGAGCTGATTTCAGGTTTACAAGTGGGGACCTAAACAGTCTTCCAACCTTATATCTGGGGACATTTGTGTATAAATTATTAGATTTTGTATTATTGTCGAAGCCTATATGGTTCCATCAGATATTTCAATATGGTTCCATCAGATATTTCAATTTCATTTTTCACACTCGATAAATTTACAAGTGGGGACCTTCACAGTCATTTCAACAGACAATTGGGGTCTTTTAAACACACATTTTCTAATTTCATGTATATTTTAATTTTATAGTTTAAATATTGATTATTATAATGAAATTTAGGTAATCGGACCTTTTAAAGGCTTAACACTTAAGTTTTGAGCTGATTTCAGGTTTACAAGTGGGGACCTAAACAGTCTTCCAACCTTATATCTGGGGACATTTGTGTATAAATTATTAGATTTTGTATTATTGTCGAAGCCTATATGGTTCCATCAGATATTTCAATTTCATTTTTCACACTCGATAAATTTACAAGTGGGGACCTTCACAGTCATTTCAACAGACAAGTGGGGTCTTTTAAACACACATTTTCTAATTTCATGTATATTTTAATTTTATAGTTTAAATATTGATTATTATAATGAAATTTAGGTAATCGGACCTTTTAAAGGCTTAACACTTAGGTTTTGAGCTGATTTCAGGTTTACAAGTGGGGACCTAAACAGTCTTCCAACCTTATATCTGGGGACATTTGTCTATAAATTATTAGGTTTTGAATTAGTGTCAAAGCCTAATGGTTCCATCAAGTATTTCAATTTCATTTTTCACACTCGATAAATTTACAAGTGGGGACCTTCACCGTCATTTCAACAGACAAGTGGGGTCTTTTAAACACACATTTTCTAATTTCATGTATATTTTAATTTTATAGTTTAAATATTGATTATTATAATGAAATTTAGGTAATCGGACCTTTTAAAGGCTTATTACTTAAGTTTTGAGCTGATTTCAGGTTTACAAGTGGGGACCTAAACAGTCTTCCAACCTTATATCTGGGGACATTTGTGTATAAATTATTAGATTTTGTATTATTGTCGAAGCCTATATGGTTCCATCAGATATTTCAATATGGTTCCATCAGATATTTCAATTTCATTTTTCACACTCGATAAATTTACAAGTGGGGACCTTCACAGTCATTTCAACAGACAATTGGGGACTTTTAAACACACATTTTCAAATTTCATGTATATTTTAATTTTATAGTTTAAATATTGATTATTATAATGAAATTTAGGTAATCGGACCTTTTAAAGGCTTAACACTTAAGTTTTGAGCTGATTTCAGGTTTACAAGTGGGGACCTAAACAGTCTTCCAACCTTATATCTGGGGACATTTGTCTATAAATTATTAGGTTTTGAATTAGTGTCAAAGCCTAATGGTTCCATCAAGTATTTCAATTTCATTTTTCACACTCGATAAATTTACAAGTGGGGACCTTCACCGTCATTTCAACAGACAAGTGGGGTCTTTTAAACACACATTTTCTAATTTCATGTATATTTTAATTTTATAGTTTAAATATTGATTATTATAATGAAATTTAGGTAATCGGACCTTTTAAAGGCTTATTACTTAAGTTTTGAGCTGATTTCAGGTTTACAAGTGGGGACCTAAACAGTCTTCCAACCTTATATCTGGGGACATTTGTGTATAAATTATTAGATTTTGTATTATTGTCGAAGCCTATATGGTTCCATCAGATATTTCAATATGGTTCCATCAGATATTTCAATTTCATTTTTCACACTCGATAAATTTACAAGTGGGGACCTTCACAGTCATTTCAACAGACAATTGGGGACTTTTAAACACACATTTTCAAATTTCATGTATATTTTAATTTTATAGTTTAAATATTGATTATTATAATGAAATTTAGGTAATCGGACCTTTTAAAGGCTTAACACTTAAGTTTTGAGCTGATTTCAGGTTTACAAGTGGGGACCTAAACAGTCTTCCAACCTTATATCTGGGGACATTTGTCTATAAATTATTAGGTTTTGAATTAGTGTCAAAGCCTAATGGTTCCATCAAGTATTTCAATTTCATTTTTCACACTCGATAAATTTACAAGTGGGGACCTTCACCGTCATTTCAACAGACAAGTGGGGTCTTTTAAACACACATTTTCCAATTTCATGTATATTTTAATTTTATAGTTTAAATATTGATTATTATAATGAAATTTAGGTAATCGGACCTTTTAAAGGCTTATTACTTAAGTTTTGAGCTGATTTCAGGTTTACAAGTGGGGACCTAAACAGTCTTCCAACCTTATATCTGGGGACATTTGTGTATAAATTATTAGATTTTGTATTATTGTCGAAGCCTATATGGTTTCATCAGATATTTCAATATGGTTCCATCAGATATTTCAATTTCATTTTTCACACTCGATAAATTTACAAGTGGGGACCTTCACAGTCATTTCAACAGACAATTGGGGACTTTTAAACACACATTTTCAAATTTCATGTATATTTTAATTTTATAGTTTAAATATTGATTATTATAATGAAATTTAGGTAATCGGACCTTTTAAAGGCTTAACACTTAAGTTTTGAGCTGATTTCAGGTTTACAAGTGGGGACCTAAACAGTCTTCCAACCTTATATCTGGGGACATTTGTGTATAAATTATTAGATTTTGTATTATTGTCGAAGCCCATATGGTTCCATCAGATATTTCAATTTCATTTTTCACACTCGATAAATTTACAAGTGGGGACCTTCACCGTCATTTCAACAGACAATTGGGGTCTTTTAAACACACATTTTCTAATTTCATGTATATTTTAATTTTATAGTTTAAATATTGATTATTATAATGAAATTTAGGTAATCGGACCTTTTAAAGGCTTAACACTTAAGTTTTGAGCTGATTTCAGGTTTACAAGTGGGGACCTAAACCGTCTTCCAACCTTATCTCTGGGGACATTTGTGTATAAATTATTAGGTTTTGAATTAGTGTCAAAGCCTAATGGTTCCATTAAGTATTTCAATTTCATTTTTCACACTCGATAAATTTACAAGTCGGGACCTTCACAGTCATTTCAACAGACAAGTGGGGTCTTTTAAACACTCATTTTCTAATTTCATGTATATTTTAATTTTATAGTTTAAATATTGATTATTATAATGAAATTTAGGTAATCGGACCTTTTGAAGGCTTAACACTTAAGTTTTGAGCTGATTTCAGGTTTACAAGTGGGGACCTAAACAGTCTTCCAACCTTATATCTGGGGACATTTGTGTATAAATTATTAGATTTTGTATTATTGTCGAAGCCTATATGGTTCCATCAGATATTTCAATATGGTTCCATCAGATATTTCAATTTCATTTTTCACACTCGATAAATTTACAAGTGGGGACCTTCACAGTCATTTCAACAGACAATTGGGGTCTTTTAAACACACATTTTCTAATTTCATGTATATTTTAATTTTATAGTTTAAATATTGATTATTATAATGAAATTTAGGTAATCGGACCTTTTAAAGGCTTAACACTTAAGTTTTGAGCTGATTTCAGGTTTACAAGTGGGGACCTAAACAGTCTTCCAACCTTATATCTGGGGACATTTGTGTATAAATTATTAGATTTTGTATTATTGTCGAAGCCTATATGGTTCCATCAGATATTTCAATTTCATTTTTCACACTCGATAAATTTACAAGTGGGGACCTTCACAGTCATTTCAACAGACAAGTGGGGTCTTTTAAACACACATTTTCTAATTTCATGTATATTTTAATTTTATAGTTTAAATATTGATTATTATAATGAAATTTAGGTAATCGGACCTTTTAAAGGCTTAACACTTAGGTTTTGAGCTGATTTCAGGTTTACAAGTGGGGACCTAAACAGTCTTCCAACCTTATATCTGGGGACATTTGTCTATAAATTATTAGGTTTTGAATTAGTGTCAAAGCCTAATGGTTCCATCAAGTATTTCAATTTCATTTTTCACACTCGATAAATTTACAAGTGGGGACCTTCACCGTCATTTCAACAGACAAGTGGGGTCTTTTAAACACACATTTTCTAATTTCATGTATATTTTAATTTTATAGTTTAAATATTGATTATTATAATGAAATTTAGGTAATCGGACCTTTTAAAGGCTTATTACTTAAGTTTTGAGCTGATTTCAGGTTTACAAGTGGGGACCTAAACAGTCTTCCAACCTTATATCTGGGGACATTTGTGTATAAATTATTAGATTTTGTATTATTGTCGAAGCCTATATGGTTCCATCAGATATTTCAATATGGTTCCATCAGATATTTCAATTTCATTTTTCACACTCGATAAATTTACAAGTGGGGACCTTCACAGTCATTTCAACAGACAATTGGGGACTTTTAAACACACATTTTCAAATTTCATGTATATTTTAATTTTATAGTTTAAATATTGATTATTATAATGAAATTTAGGTAATCGGACCTTTTAAAGGCTTAACACTTAAGTTTTGAGCTGATTTCAGGTTTACAAGTGGGGACCTAAACAGTCTTCCAACCTTATATCTGGGGACATTTGTGTATAAATTATTAGATTTTGTATTATTGTCGAAGCCCATATGGTTCCATCAGATATTTCAATTTCATTTTTCACACTCGATAAATTTACAAGTGGGGACCTTCACCGTCATTTCAACAGACAAGTGGGGTCTTTTAAACACACATTTTCTAATTTCATGTATATTTTAATTTTATAGTTTAAATATTGATTATTATAATGAAATTTAGGTAATCGGACCTTTTAAAGGCTTAACACTTAGGTTTTGAGCTGATTTCAGGTTTACAAGTGGGGACCTAAACAGTCTTCCAACCTTATATCTGGGGACATTTGTCTATAAATTATTAGGTTTTGAATTAGTGTCAAAGCCTAATGGTTCCATCAAGTATTTCAATTTCATTTTTCACACTCGATAAATTTACAAGTGGGGACCTTCACCGTCATTTCAACAGACAAGTGGGGTCTTTTAAACACACATTTTCTAATTTCATGTATATTTTAATTTTATAGTTTAAATATTGATTATTATAATGAAATTTAGGTAATCGGACCTTTTAAAGGCTTATTACTTAAGTTTTGAGCTGATTTCAGGTTTACAAGTGGGGACCTAAACAGTCTTCCAACCTTATATCTGGGGACATTTGTGTATAAATTATTAGATTTTGTATTATTGTCGAAGCCCATATGGTTCCATCAGATATTTCAATTTCATTTTTCACACTCGATAAATTTACAAGTGGGGACCTTCACCGTCATTTCAACAGACAAGTGGGGTCTTTTAAACACACATTTTCTAATTTCATGTATATTTTAATTTTATAGTTTAAATATTGATTATTATAATGAAATTTAGGTAATCGGACCTTTTAAAGGCTTAACACTTAAGTTTTGAGCTGATTTCAGGTTTACAAGTGGGGACCTAAACCGTCTTCCAACCTTATCTCTGGGGACATTTGTGTATAAATTATTAGATTTTGTATTATTGTCGAAGCCCATATGGTTCCATCAGATATTTCAATTTCATTTTTCACACTCGATAAATTTACAAGTGGGGACCTTCACCGTCATTTCAACAGACAAGTGGGGTCTTTTAAACACACATTTTCTAATTTCATGTATATTTTAATTTTATAGTTTAAATATTGATTATTATAATGAAATTTAGGTAATCGGACCTTTTAAAGGCTTAACACTTAGGTTTTGAGCTGATTTCAGGTTTACAAGTGGGGACCTAAACAGTCTTCCAACCTTATATCTGGGGACATTTGTCTATAAATTATTAGGTTTTGAATTAGTGTCAAAGCCTAATGGTTCCATCAAGTATTTCAATTTCATTTTTCACACTCGATAAATTTACAAGTGGGGACCTTCACCGTCATTTCAACAGACAAGTGGGGTCTTTTAAACACACATTTTCTAATTTCATGTATATTTTAATTTTATAGTTTAAATATTGATTATTATAATGAAATTTAGGTAATCGGACCTTTTAAAGGCTTATTACTTAAGTTTTGAGCTGATTTCAGGTTTACAAGTGGGGACCTAAACAGTCTTCCAACCTTATATCTGGGGACATTTGTGTATAAATTATTAGATTTTGTATTATTGTCGAAGCCCATATGGTTCCATCAGATATTTCAATTTCATTTTTCACACTCGATAAATTTACAAGTGGGGACCTTCACCGTCATTTCAACAGACAAGTGGGGTCTTTTAAACACACATTTTCTAATTTCATGTATATTTTAATTTTATAGTTTAAATATTGATTATTATAATGAAATTTAGGTAATCGGACCTTTTAAAGGCTTAACACTTAAGTTTTGAGCTGATTTCAGGTTTACAAGTGGGGACCTAAACCGTCTTCCAACCTTATCTCTGGGGACATTTGTGTATAAATTATTAGATTTTGTATTATTGTCGAAGCCTATATGGTTCCATCAGATATTTCAATATGGTTCCATCAGATATTTCAATTTCATTTTTCACACTCGATAAATTTACAAGTGGGGACCTTCACAGTCATTTCAACAGACAATTGGGGTCTTTTAAACACACATTTTCTAATTTCATGTATATTTTAATTTTATAGTTTAAATATTGATTATTATAATGAAATTTAGGTAATCGGACCTTTTAAAGGCTTAACACTTAAGTTTTGAGCTGATTTCAGGTTTACAAGTGGGGACCTAAACAGTCTTCCAACCTTATATCTGGGGACATTTGTGTATAAATTATTAGATTTTGTATTATTGTCGAAGCCTATATGGTTCCATCAGATATTTCAATTTCATTTTTCACACTCGATAAATTTACAAGTGGGGACCTTCACAGTCATTTCAACAGACAAGTGGGGTCTTTTAAACACACATTTTCTAATTTCATGTATATTTTAATTTTATAGTTTAAATATTGATTATTATAATGAAATTTAGGTAATCGGACCTTTTAAAGGCTTAACACTTAGGTTTTGAGCTGATTTCAGGTTTACAAGTGGGGACCTAAACAGACTTCCAACCTTATATCTGGGGACATTTGTCTATAAATTATTAGGTTTTGAATTAGTGTCAAAGCCTAATGGTTCCATCAAGTATTTCAATTTCATTTTTCACACTCGATAAATTTACAAGTGGGGACCTTCACCGTCATTTCAACAGACAAGTGGGGTCTTTTAAACACACATTTTCTAATTTCATGTATATTTTAATTTTATAGTTTAAATATTGATTATTATAATGAAATTTAGGTAATCGGACCTTTTAAAGGCTTATTACTTAAGTTTTGAGCTGATTTCAGGTTTAAAAGTGGGGACCTAAACAGTCTTCCAACCTTATATCTGGGGACATTTGTGTATAAATTATTAGATTTTGTATTATTGTCGAAGCCTATATGGTTCCATCAGATATTTCAATATGGTTCCATCAGATATTTCAATATGGTTCCATCAGATATTTCAATTTCATTTTTCACACTCGATAAATTTACAAGTGGGGACCTTCACAGTCATTTCAACAGACAATTGGGGACTTTTAAACACACATTTTCAAATTTCATGTATATTTTAATTTTATAGTTTAAATATTGATTATTATAATGAAATTTAGGTAATCGGACCTTTTAAAGGCTTAACACTTAAGTTTTGAGCTGATTTCAGGTTTACAAGTGGGGACCTAAACAGTCTTCCAACCTTATATCTGGGGACATTTGTGTATAAATTATTAGATTTTGTATTATTGTCGAAGCCCATATGGTTCCATCAGATATTTCAATTTCATTTTTCACACTCGATAAATTTACAAGTGGGGACCTTCACCGTCATTTCAACAGACAAGTGGGGTCTTTTAAACACACATTTTCTAATTTCATGTATATTTTAATTTTATAGTTTAAATATTGATTATTATAATGAAATTTAGGTAATCGGACCTTTTAAAGGCTTAACACTTAAGTTTTGAGCTGATTTCAGGTTTACAAGTGGGGACCTAAACCGTCTTCCAACCTTATCTCTGGGGACATTTGTGTATAAATTATTAGGTTTTGAATTAGTGTCAAAGCCTAATGGTTCCATTAAGTATTTCAATTTCATTTTTCACACTCGATAAATTTACAAGTCGGGACCTTCACAGTCATTTCAACAGACAAGTGGGGTCTTTTAAACACTCATTTTCTAATTTCATGTATATTTTAATTTTATAGTTTAAATATTGATTATTATAATGAAATTTAGGTAATCGGACCTTTTAAAGGCTTAACACTTAAGTTTTGAGCTGATTTCAGGTTTACAAGTGGGGACCTAAACAGTCTTCCAACCTTATATCTGGGGACATTTGTGTATAAATTATTAGATTTTGTGTTATTGTCGAAGCCTATATGGTTCCATCAGATATTTCAATATGGTTCCATCAGATATTTCAATTTCATTTTTCACACTCGATAAATTTACAAGTGGGGACCTTCACAGTCATTTCAACAGACAATTGGGGTCTATTAAACACACATTTTCTAATTTCATGTATATTTTAATTTTATAGTCTAAATATTGATTATTATTATGAAATTTAGGTAATCGGACCTTTTAAAGGCTTAACACTTAAGTTTTGAGCTGATTTCAGGTTTACAAGTGGGGACCTAAACAGTCTTCCAACCTTATATCTGGGGACATTTGTGTGTAAATTATTAGATTTTGTATTATTGTCGAAGCCTATATGGTTCCATCAGATATTTCAATTTCATTTTTCACACTCGATAAATTTACAAGTGGGGACCTTCACAGTCATTTCAACAGACAAGTGGGGTCTTTTAAACACACATTTTCTAATTTCATGTATATTTTAATTTTATAGTTTAAATATTGATTATTATAATGAAATTTAGGTAATCGGACCTTTTAAAGGCTTAACACTTAGGTTTTGAGCTGATTTCAGGTTTACAAGTGGGGACCTAAACAGTCTTCCAACCTTATATCTGGGGACATTTGTGTATAAATTATTAGGTTTTGAATTAGTGTCAAAGCCTAATGGTTCCATTAAGTATTTCAATTTCATTTTCACACTCGATAAATTTACAAGTGGGGACCTTCACAGTCATTTAAACAGACAAGTGGGGTCTTTTAAACACACATTTTCTAATTTCATGTATATATTAATTTTATAGTTTAAATATTGATTATTATAATGAAATTTAGGTAATCGGACCTTTTAAAGGCTTAACACTTAGGTTTTGAGCTGATTTCAGGTTTACAAGTGGGGACCTAAACAGTCTTCCAACCTTATATCTGGGGACATTTGTTTATAAATTATTAGATTTTGTATTATTGTCGAAGCCTATATGGTTCCATCAGATATTTCAATATGGTTCCATCAGATATTTCAATATGGTTCCATCAGATATTTCAATATGGTTCCATCAGATATTTCAATATGGTTCCATCAGATATTTCAATATGGTTCCATCAGATATTTCAATTTCATTTTTCACACTCGATAAATTTACAAGTGGGGACCTTCACAGTCATTTCAACAGACAATTGGGGTCTTTTAAACACACATTTTCTAATTTCATGTATATTTTAATTTTATAGTTTAAATATTGATTATTATAATGAAATTTAGGTAATCGGACCTTTTAAAGGCTTAACACTTAAGTTTTGAGCTGATTTCAGGTTTACAAGTGGGGACCTAAACCGTCTTCCAACCTTATCTCTGGGGACATTTGTGTATAAATTATTAGGTTTTGAATTAGTGTCAAAGCCTAATGGTTCCATTAAGTATTTCAATTTCATTTTTCACACTCGATAAATTTACAAGTCGGGACCTTCACAGTCATTTCAACAGACAAGTGGGGTCTTTTAAACACTCATATTCTAATTTCATGTATATTTTAATTTTATAGTTTAAATATTGATTATTACAATGAAATTTAGGTAATCGGACCTTTTAAAGGCTTAACACTTAAGTTTTGAGCTGATTTCAGGTTTACAAGTGGGGACCTAAACAGTCTTCCAACCTTATATCTGGGGACATTTGTGTATAAATTATTAGATTTTGTATTATTGTCGAAGCCTATATGGTTCCATCAGATATTTCAATATGGTTCCATCAGATATTTCAATATGGTTCCATCAGATATTTCAATTTCATTTTTCACACTCGATAAATTTACAAGTGGGGACCTTCACAGTCATTTCAACAGACAATTGGGGTCTTTTAAACACACATTTTCTAATTTCATGTATATTTTAATTTTATAGTTTAAATATTGATTATTATAATGAAATTTAGGTAATCGGACCTTTTAAAGGCTTAACACTTAAGTTTTGAGCTGATTTCAGGTTTACAAGTGGGGACCTAAACAGTCTTCCAACCTTATATCTGGGGACATTTGTGCATAAATTATTAGATTTTGTATTATTGTCGAAGCCTATATGGTTCCATCAGATATTTCAATTTCATTTTTCACACTCGATAAATTTACAAGTCGGGACCTTCACAGTCATTTCAACAGACAAGTGGGGTCTTTTAAACACTCATTTTCTAATTTCATGTATATTTTAATTTTATAGTTTAAATATTGATTATTATAATGAAATTTAGGTAATCGGACCTTTTAAAGGCTTAACACTTAAGTTTTGAGCTGATTTCAGGTTTACAAGTGGGGACCTAAACCGTCTTCCAACCTTATCTCTGGGGACATTTGTGTATAAATTATTAGGTTTTGAATTAGTGTCAAAGCCTAATGGTTCCATTAAGTATTTCAATTTCATTTTTCACACTCGATAAATTTACAAGTCGGGACCTTCACAGTCATTTCAACAGACAAGTGGGGTCTTTTAAACACTCATATTCTAATTTCATGTATATTTTAATTTTATAGTTTAAATATTGATTATTACAATGAAATTTAGGTAATCGGACCTTTTAAAGGCTTAACACTTAAGTTTTGAGCTGATTTCAGGTTTACAAGTGGGGACCTAAACAGTCTTCCAACCTTATATCTGGGGACATTTGTGTATAAATTATTAGATTTTGTATTATTGTCGAAGCCTATATGGTTCCATCAGATATTTCAATATGGTTCCATCAGATATTTCAATATGGTTCCATCAGATATTTCAATTTCATTTTTCACACTCGATAAATTTACAAGTGGGGACCTTCACAGTCATTTCAACAGACAATTGGGGTCTTTTAAACACACATTTTCTAATTTCATGTATATTTTAATTTTATAGTTTAAATATTGATTATTATAATGAAATTTAGGTAATCGGACCTTTTAAAGGCTTAACACTTAAGTTTTGAGCTGATTTCAGGTTTACAAGTGGGGACCTAAACAGTCTTCCAACCTTATATCTGGGGACATTTGTGCATAAATTATTAGATTTTGTATTATTGTCGAAGCCTATATGGTTCCATCAGATATTTCAATTTCATTTTTCACACTCGATAAATTTACAAGTCGGGACCTTCACAGTCATTTCAACAGACAAGTGGGGTCTTTTAAACACTCATTTTCTAATTTCATGTATATTTTAATTTTATAGTTTAAATATTGATTATTATAATGAAATTTAGGTAATCGGACCTTTTAAAGGCTTAACACTTAAGTTTTGAGCTGATTTCAGGTTTACAAGTGGGGACCTAAACAGTCTTCCAACCTTATATCTGGGGACATTTGTGTATAAATTATTAGATTTTGTGTTATTGTCGAAGCCTATATGGTTCCATCAGATATTTCAATATGGTTCCATCAGATATTTCAATTTCATTTTTCACACTCGATAAATTTACAAGTGGGGACCTTCACAGTCATTTCAACAGACAATTGGGGTCTTTTAAACACACATTTTCTAATTTCATGTATATTTTAATTTTATAGTCTAAATATTGATTATTATTATGAAATTTAGGTAATCGGACCTTTTAAAGGCTTAACACTTAAGTTTTGAGCTGATTTCAGGTTTACAAGTGGGGACCTAAACAGTCTTCCAACCTTATATCTGGGGACATTTGTGTGTAAATTATTAGATTTTGTATTATTGTCGAAGCCTATATGGTTCCATCAGATATTTCAATTTCATTTTTCACACTCGATAAATTTACAAGTGGGGACCTTCACAGTCATTTCAACAGACAAGTGGGGTCTTTTAAACACACATTTTCTAATTTCATGTATATTTTAATTTTATAGTTTAAATATTGATTATTATAATGAAATTTAGGTAATCGGACCTTTTAAAGGCTTAACACTTAGGTTTTGAGCTGATTTCAGGTTTACAAGTGGGGACCTAAACAGTCTTCCAACCTTATATCTGGGGACATTTGTGTATAAATTATTAGGTTTTGAATTAGTGTCAAAGCCTAATGGTTCCATTAAGTATTTCAATTTCATTTTCACACTCGATAAATTTACAAGTGGGGACCTTCACAGTCATTTAAACAGACAAGTGGGGTCTTTTAAACACACATTTTCTAATTTCATGTATATATTAATTTTATAGTTTAAATATTGATTATTATAATGAAATTTAGGTAATCGGACCTTTTAAAGGCTTAACACTTAGGTTTTGAGCTGATTTCAGGTTTACAAGTGGGGACCTAAACAGTCTTCCAACCTTATATCTGGGGACATTCGAAGCCTATATGGTTCCATCAGATATTTCAATATGGTTCCATCAGATATTTCAATATGGTTCCATCAGATATTTCAATATGGTTCCATCAGATATTTCAATATGGTTCCATCAGATATTTCAATATGGTTCCATCAGATATTTCAATATGGTTCCATCAGATATTTCAATTTCATTTTTCACACTCGATAAATTTACAAGTGGGGACCTTCACAGTCATTTCAACAGACAATTGGGGTCTTTTAAACACACATTTTCTAATTTCATGTATATTTTAATTTTATAGTTTAAATATTGATTATTATAATGAAATTTAGGTAATCGGACCTTTTAAAGGCTTAACACTTAAGTTTTGAGCTGATTTCAGGTTTACAAGTGGGGACCTAAACCGTCTTCCAACCTTATATCTGGGGACATTTGTGTATAAATTATTAGATTTTGTATTATTGTCGAAGCCTATATGGTTCCATCAGATATTTCAATATGGTTCCATCAGATATTTCAATATGGTTCCATCAGATATTTCAATTTCATTTTTCACACTCGATAAATTTACAAGTGGGGACCTTCACAGTCATTTCAACAGACAATTGGGGTCTTTTAAACACACATTTTCTAATTTCATGTATATTTTAATTTTATAGTTTAAATATTGATTATTATAATGAAATTTAGGTAATCGGACCTTTTAAAGGCTTAACACTTAAGTTTTGAGCTGATTTCAGGTTTACAAGTGGGGACCTAAACAGTCTTCCAACCTTATCTCTGGGGACATTTGTGTATAAATTATTAGGTTTTGAATTAGTGTCAAAGCCTAATGGTTCCATTAAGTATTTCAATTTCATTTTTCACACTCGATAAATTTACAAGTCGGGACCTTCACAGACATTTCAACAGACAAGTGGGGTCTTTTAAACACACATTTTCTAATTTCATGTATATATTAATTTTATAGTTTAAATATTGATTATTATAATGAAATTTAGGTAATCGGACCTTTTAAAGGCTTATTACTTAAGTTTTGAGCTGATTTCAGGTTTACAAGTGGGGACCTAAACAGTCTTCCAACCTTATATCTGGGGACATTTGTGCATAAATTATTAGATTTTGTATTATTGTCGAAGCCTATATGGTTCCATCAGATATTTCAATTTCATTTTTCACACTCGATAAATTTACAAGTGGGGACCTTCACAGTCATTTCAACAGACAAGTGGGGTCTTTTAAACACACATTTTCTAATTTCATGTATATTTTAATTTTATAGTTTAAATATTGATTATTATAATGAAATTTAGGTAATCGGACCTTTTAAAGGCTTAACACATAAGTTTTGAGCTGATTTCAGGTTTACAAGTGGGGACCTAAACCGTCTTCCAACCTTATCTCTGGGGACATTTGTGTATAAATTATTAGGTTTTGAATTAGTGTCAAAGCCTAATGGTTCCATTAAGTATTTCAATTTCATTTTTCACACTCGATAAATTTACAAGTCGGGACCTTCACAGTCATTTCAACAGACAAGTGGGGTCTTTTAAACACACATTTTCTAATTTCATGTATATATTAATTTTATAGTTTAAATATTGATTATTATAATGAAATTTAGGTAATCGGACCTTTTAAAGGCTTATTACTTAAGTTTTGAGCTGATTTCAGGTTTACAAGTGGGGACCTATACAGTCTTCCAACCTTATATCAGGGGACATTTGTGTATAAATTATTAGATTTTGTATTATTGTCGAAGCCTATATGGTTCCATCAGATATTTCAATTTCATTTTTCACACTCGATAAATTTACAAGTGGGGACCTTCACAGTCATTTCAACAGACAATTGGGGTCTTTTAAACACACATTTTCTAATTTCATGTATATTTTAATTTTATAGTTTAAATATTGATTATTATAATGAAATTTAGGTAATCGGACCTTTTAAAGGCTTAACACTTAGGTTTTGAGCTGATTTCAGGTTTACAAGTGGGGACCTAGACAGTCTTCCAACCTTATATCTGGGGACATTTGTGTATAAATTATTAGGTTTTGAATTAGTGTCAAAGCCTAATGGTTCCATTAAGTATTTCAATTTCATTTTTCACACTCGATAAATTTACAAGTCGGGACCTTCACAGTCATTTCAACAGACAAGTGGGGTCTTTTAAACACTCATTTTCTAATTTCATGTATATTTTAATTTTATAGTTTAAATATTGATTATTATAATGAAATTTAGGTAATCGGACCTTTTAAAGGCTTAACACTTAAGTTTTGAGCTGATTTCAGGTTTACAAGTGGGGACCTAAACAGCCTTCCAACCTTATATCTGGGGACATTTGTGTATAAATTATTAGATTTTGTATTATTGTCGAAGCCTATATGGTTCCATCAGATATTTCAATATGGTTCCATCAGATATTTCAATATGGTTCCATCAGATATTTCAATTTCATTTTTCACACTCGATAAATTTACAAGTGGGGACCTTCACAGTCATTTCAACAGACAATTGGGGTCTTTTAAACACACATTTTCTAATTTCATGTATATTTTAATTTTATAGTTTAAATATTGATTATTATAATGAAATTTAGGTAATCGGACCTTTTAAAGGCTTAACACTTAAGTTTTGAGCTGATTTCAGGTTTACAAGTGGGGACCTAAACAGTCTTCCAACCTTATATCAGGGGACATTTTTTGTATAAATTATTAGATTTTGTATTATTGTCGAAGCCTATATGGTTCCATCAGATATTTCAATATGGTTCCATCAGATATTTCAATTTCATTTTTCACACTCGATAAATTTACAAGTGGGGACCTTCACAGTCATTTCAACAGACAATTGGGGTCTTTTAAACACACATTTTCTAATTTCATGTATATTTTAATTTTATAGTTTAAATATTGATTATTATAATGAAATTTAGGTAATCGGACCTTTTAAAGGCTTAACACTTAAGTTTTGAGCTGATTTCAGGTTTACAAGTGGGGACCTAAACCGTCTTCCAACCTTATCTCTGGGGACATTTGTGTATAAATTATTAGGTTTTGAATTAGTGTCAAAGCCTAATGGTTCCATTAAGTATTTCAATTTCATTTTTCACACTCGATAAATTTACAAGTCGGGACCTTCACAGTCATTTCAACAGACAAGTGGGGTCTTTTAAACACACATTTTCTAATTTCATGTATATATTAATTTTATAGTTTAAATATTGATTATTATAATGAAATTTAGGTAATCGGACCTTTTAAAGGCTTATTACTTAAGTTTTGAGCTGATTTCAGGTTTACAAGTGGGGACCTAAACAGTCTTCCAACCTTATATCAGGGGACATTTGTGTATAAATTATTAGATTTTGTATTATTGTCGAAGCCTATATGGTTCCATCAGATATTTCAATTTCATTTTTCACACTCGATAAATTTACAAGTGGGGACCTTCACAGTCATTTCAACAGACAATTGGGGTCTTTTAAACACACATTTTCGAATTTCATGTATATTTTAATTTTATAGTTTAAATATTGATTATTATAATGAAATTTAGGTAATCGGACCTTTTAAAGGCTTAACACTTAGGTTTTGAGCTGATTTCAGGTTTACAAGTGGGGACCTAGACAGTCTTCCAACCTTATATCTGGGGACATTTGTGTATAAATTATTAGGTTTTGAATTAGTGTCAAAGCCTAATGGTTCCATTAAGTATTTCAATTTCATTTTTCACACTCGATAAATTTACAAGTCGGGACCTTCACAGTCATTTCAACAGACAAGTGGGGTCTTTTAAACACTCATTTTCTAATTTCATGTATATTTTAATTTTATAGTTTAAATATTGATTATTATAATGAAATTTAGGTAATCGGACCTTTTAAAGGCTTAACACTTAAGTTTTGAGCTGATTTCAGGTTTACAAGTGGGGACCTAAACAGTCTTCCAACCTTATATCAGGGGACATTTTTTGTATAAATTATTAGATTTTGTATTATTGTCGAAGCCTATATGGTTCCATCAGATATTTCAATATGGTTCCATCAGATATTTCAATTTCATTTTTCACACTCGATAAATTTACAAGTGGGGACCTTCACAGTCATTTCAACAGACAATTGGGGTCTTTTAAACACACATTTTCTAATTTCATGTATATTTTAATTTTATAGTTTAAATATTGATTATTATAATGAAATTTAGGTAATCGGACCTTTTAAAGGCTTAACACTTAAGTTTTGAGCTGATTTCAGGTTTACAAGTGGGGACCTAAACCGTCTTCCAACCTTATCTCTGGGGACATTTGTGTATAAATTATTAGGTTTTGAATTAGTGTCAAAGCCTAATGGTTCCATTAAGTATTTCAATTTCATTTTTCACACTCGATAAATTTACAAGTCGGGACCTTCACAGTCATTTCAACAGACAAGTGGGGTCTTTTAAACACACATTTTCTAATTTCATGTATATATTAATTTTATAGTTTAAATATTGATTATTATAATGAAATTTAGGTAATCGGACCTTTTAAAGGCTTATTACTTAAGTTTTGAGCTGATTTCAGGTTTACAAGTGGGGACCTAAACAGTCTTCCAACCTTATATCAGGGGACATTTGTGTATAAATTATTAGATTTTGTATTATTGTCGAAGCCTATATGGTTCCATCAGATATTTCAATTTCATTTTTCACACTCGATAAATTTACAAGTGGGGACCTTCACAGTCATTTCAACAGACAATTGGGGTCTTTTAAACACACATTTTCGAATTTCATGTATATTTTAATTTTATAGTTTAAATATTGATTATTATAATGAAATTTAGGTAATCGGACCTTTTAAAGGCTTAACACTTAGGTTTTGAGCTGATTTCAGGTTTACAAGTGGGGACCTAGACAGTCTTCCAACCTTATATCTGGGGACATTTGTGTATAAATTATTAGGTTTTGAATTAGTGTCAAAGCCTAATGGTTCCATTAAGTATTTCAATTTCATTTTTCACACTCGATAAATTTACAAGTCGGGACCTTCACAGTCATTTCAACAGACAAGTGGGGTCTTTTAAACACTCATTTTCTAATTTCATGTATATTTTAATTTTATAGTTTAAATATTGATTATTATAATGAAATTTAGGTAATCGGACCTTTTAAAGGCTTAACACTTAAGTTTTGAGCTGATTTCAGGTTTACAAGTGGGGACCTAAACAGTCTTCCAACCTTATATCAGGGGACATTTTTTGTATAAATTATTAGATTTTGTATTATTGTCGAAGCCTATATGGTTCCATCAGATATTTCAATATGGTTCCATCAGATATTTCAATTTCATTTTTCACACTCGATAAATTTACAAGTGGGGACCTTCACAGTCATTTCAACAGACAATTGGGGTCTTTTAAACACACATTTTCTAATTTCATGTATATTTTAATTTTATAGTTTAAATATTGATTATTATAATGAAATTTAGGTAATCGGACCTTTTAAAGGCTTAACACTTAAGTTTTGAGCTGATTTCAGGTTTACAAGTGGGGACCTAAACCGTCTTCCAACCTTATCTCTGGGGACATTTGTGTATAAATTATTAGGTTTTGAATTAGTGTCAAAGCCTAATGGTTCCATTAAGTATTTCAATTTCATTTTTCACACTCGATAAATTTACAAGTCGGGACCTTCACAGTCATTTCAACAGACAAGTGGGGTCTTTTAAACACACATTTTCTAATTTCATGTATATATTAATTTTATAGTTTAAATATTGATTATTATAATGAAATTTAGGTAATCGGACCTTTTAAAGGCTTATTACTTAAGTTTTGAGCTGATTTCAGGTTTACAAGTGGGGACCTAAACAGTCTTCCAACCTTATATCAGGGGACATTTGTGTATAAATTATTAGATTTTGTATTATTGTCGAAGCCTATATGGTTCCATCAGATATTTCAATTTCATTTTTCACACTCGATAAATTTACAAGTGGGGACCTTCACAGTCATTTCAACAGACAATTGGGGTCTTTTAAACACACATTTTCTAATTTCATGTATATTTTAATTTTATAGTTTAAATATTGATTATTATAATGAAATTTAGGTAATCGGACCTTTTAAAGGCTTAACACTTAGGTTTTGAGCTGATTTCAGGTTTACAAGTGGGGACCTAGACAGTCTTCCAACCTTATATCTGGGGACATTTGTGTATAAATTATTAGGTTTTGAATTAGTGTCAAAGCCTAATGGTTCCATTAAGTATTTCAATTTCATTTTTCACACTCGATAAATTTACAAGTCGGGACCTTCACAGTCATTTCAACAGACAAGTGGGGTCTTTTAAACACTCATTTTCTAATTTCATGTATATTTTAATTTTATAGTTTAAATATTGATTATTATAATGAAATTTAGGTAATCGGACCTTTTAAAGGCTTAACACTTAAGTTTTGAGCTGATTTCAGGTTTACAAGTGGGGACCTAAACAGCCTTCCAACCTTATATCTGGGGACATTTGTGTATAAATTATTAGATTTTGTATTATTGTCGAAGCCTATATGGTTCCATCAGATATTTCAATATGGTTCCATCAGATATTTCAATATGGTTCCATCAGATATTTCAATATGGTTCCATCAGATATTTCAATTTCATTTTTCACACTCGATAAATTTACAAGTGGGGACCTTCACAGTCATTTCAACAGACAATTGGGGTCTTTTAAACACACATTTTCTAATTTCATGTATATTTTAATTTTATAGTTTAAATATTGATTATTATAATGAAATTTAGGTAATCGGACCTTTTAAAGGCTTAACACTTAAGTTTTGAGCTGATTTCAGGTTTACAAGTGGGGACCTAAACAGTCTTCCAACCTTATATCAGGGGACATTTTTTGTATAAATTATTAGATTTTGTATTATTGTCGAAGCCTATATGGTTCCATCAGATATTTCAATATGGTTCCATCAGATATTTCAATTTCATTTTTCACACTCGATAAATTTACAAGTGGGGACCTTCACAGTCATTTCAACAGACAATTGGGGTCTTTTAAACACACATTTTCTAATTTCATGTATATTTTAATTTTATAGTTTAAATATTGATTATTATAATGAAATTTAGGTAATCGGACCTTTTAAAGGCTTAACACTTAAGTTTTGAGCTGATTTCAGGTTTACAAGTGGGGACCTAAACCGTCTTCCAACCTTATCTCTGGGGACATTTGTGTATAAATTATTAGGTTTTGAATTAGTGTCAAAGCCTAATGGTTCCATTAAGTATTTCAATTTCATTTTTCACACTCGATAAATTTACAAGTCGGGACCTTCACAGTCATTTCAACAGACAAGTGGGGTCTTTTAAACACACATTTTCTAATTTCATGTATATATTAATTTTATAGTTTAAATATTGATTATTATAATGAAATTTAGGTAATCGGACCTTTTAAAGGCTTATTACTTAAGTTTTGAGCTGATTTCAGGTTTACAAGTGGGGACCTAAACAGTCTTCCAACCTTATATCAGGGGACATTTGTGTATAAATTATTAGATTTTGTATTATTGTCGAAGCCTATATGGTTCCATCAGATATTTCAATTTCATTTTTCACACTCGATAAATTTACAAGTGGGGACCTTCACAGTCATTTCAACAGACAATTGGGGTCTTTTAAACACACATTTTCTAATTTCATGTATATTTTAATTTTATAGTTTAAATATTGATTATTATAATGAAATTTAGGTAATCGGACCTTTTAAAGGCTTAACACTTAGGTTTTGAGCTGATTTCAGGTTTACAAGTGGGGACCTAGACAGTCTTCCAACCTTATATCTGGGGACATTTGTGTATAAATTATTAGGTTTTGAATTAGTGTCAAAGCCTAATGGTTCCATTAAGTATTTCAATTTCATTTTTCACACTCGATAAATTTACAAGTGGGGACCTTCACAGTCATTTAAACAGACAAGTGGAGTCTTTTAAACACACATTTTCTAATTTCATGTATATATTAATTTTATAGTTTAAATATTGATTATTATAATGAAATTTAGGTAATCGGACCTTTTAAAGGCTTAACACTTAGGTTTTGAGCTGATTTCAGGTTTACAAGTGGGGACCTAAACAGTCTTCCAACCTTATATCTGGGGACATTTGTCTATAAATTATTAGGTTTTGAATTAGTGTCAAAGCCTAATGGTTCCATCAAGTATTTCAATTTCATTTTTCACACTCGATAAATTTACAAGTGGGGACCTTCACCGTCATTTCAACAGACAAGTGGGGTCTTTTAAACACACATTTTCTAATTTCATGTATATTTTAATTTTATAGTTTAAATATTGATTATTATAATGAAATTTAGGTAATCGGACCTTTTAAAGGCTTATTACTTAAGTTTTGAGCTCATTTCAGGTTTACAAGTGGGGACCTAAACAGTCTTCCAACCTTATATCTGGGGACATTTGTGTATAAATTATTAGATTTTGTATTATTGTCGAAGCCTATATGGTTCCATCAGATATTTCAATATGGTTCCATCAGATATTTCAATTTCATTTTTCACACTCGATAAATTTACAAGTCGGGACCTTCACAGACATTTCAACAGACAAGTGGGGTCTTTTAAACACACATTTTCTAATTTCATGTATATTTTAATTTTATAGTTTAAATATTGATTATTATAATGAAATTTAGGTAATCGGACCTTTTAAAGGCTTAACACTTAGGTTTTGAGCTGATTTCAGGTTTACAAGTGGGGACCTAGACAGTCTTCCAACCTTATATCTGGGGACATTTGTGTATAAATTATTAGGTTTTTAATTAGTGTCAAAGCCTAATGGTTCCATTAAGTATTTCAATTTCATTTTTCACACTCGATAAATTTACAAGTCGGGACCTTCACAGACATTTCAACAGACAAGTGGGGTCTTTTAAACACTCATTTTCTAATTTCATGTATATTTTAATTTTATAGTTTAAATATTGATTATTATAATGAAATTTAGGTAATCGGACCTTTTAAAGGCTTAACACTTAAGTTTTGAGCTGATTTCAGGTTTACAAGTGGGGACCTAAACAGCCTTCCAACCTTATATCTGGGGACATTTGTGTATAAATTATTAGATTTTGTATTATTGTCGAAGCCTATATGGTTCCATCAGATATTTCAATATGGTTCCATCAGATATTTCAATATGGTTCCATCAGATATTTCAATTTCATTTTTCACACTCGATAAATTTACAAGTGGGGACCTTCACAGTCATTTCAACAGACAATTGGGGTCTTTTAAACACACATTTTCTAATTTCATGTATATTTTAATTTTATAGTTTAAATATTGATTATTATAATGAAATTTAGGTAATCGGACCTTTTAAAGGCTTAACACTTAAGTTTTGAGCTGATTTCAGGTTTACAAGTGGGGACCTAAACAGTCTTCCAACCTTATATCAGGGGACATTTTTTGTATAAATTATTAGATTTTGTATTATTGTCGAAGCCTATATGGTTCCATCAGATATTTCAATATGGTTCCATCAGATATTTCAATTTCATTTTTCACACTCGATAAATTTACAAGTGGGGACCTTCACAGTCATTTCAACAGACAATTGGGGTCTTTTAAACACACATTTTCTAATTTCATGTATATTTTAATTTTATAGTTTAAATATTGATTATTATAATGAAATTTAGGTAATCGGACCTTTTAAAGGCTTAACACTTAAGTTTTGAGCTGATTTCAGGTTTACAAGTGGGGACCTAAACCGTCTTCCAACCTTATCTCTGGGGACATTTGTGTATAAATTATTAGGTTTTGAATTAGTGTCAAAGCCTAATGGTTCCATTAAGTATTTCAATTTCATTTTTCACACTCGATAAATTTACAAGTCGGGACCTTCACAGTCATTTCAACAGACAAGTGGGGTCTTTTAAACACACATTTTCTAATTTCATGTATATATTAATTTTATAGTTTAAATATTGATTATTATAATGAAATTTAGGTAATCGGACCTTTTAAAGGCTTATTACTTAAGTTTTGAGCTGATTTCAGGTTTACAAGTGGGGACCTAAACAGTCTTCCAACCTTATATCAGGGGACATTTGTGTATAAATTATTAGATTTTGTATTATTGTCGAAGCCTATATGGTTCCATCAGATATTTCAATTTCATTTTTCACACTCGATAAATTTACAAGTGGGGACCTTCACAGTCATTTCAACAGACAATTGGGGTCTTTTAAACACACATTTTCTAATTTCATGTATATTTTAATTTTATAGTTTAAATATTGATTATTATAATGAAATTTAGGTAATCGGACCTTTTAAAGGCTTAACACTTAGGTTTTGAGCTGATTTCAGGTTTACAAGTGGGGACCTAGACAGTCTTCCAACCTTATATCTGGGGACATTTGTGTATAAATTATTAGGTTTTGAATTAGTGTCAAAGCCTAATGGTTCCATTAAGTATTTCAATTTCATTTTTCACACTCGATAAATTTACAAGTGGGGACCTTCACAGTCATTTAAACAGACAAGTGGAGTCTTTTAAACACACATTTTCTAATTTCATGTATATATTAATTTTATAGTTTAAATATTGATTATTATAATGAAATTTAGGTAATCGGACCTTTTAAAGGCTTAACACTTAGGTTTTGAGCTGATTTCAGGTTTACAAGTGGGGACCTAAACAGTCTTCCAACCTTATATCTGGGGACATTTGTCTATAAATTATTAGGTTTTGAATTAGTGTCAAAGCCTAATGGTTCCATCAAGTATTTCAATTTCATTTTTCACACTCGATAAATTTACAAGTGGGGACCTTCACCGTCATTTCAACAGACAAGTGGGGTCTTTTAAACACACATTTTCTAATTTCATGTATATTTTAATTTTATAGTTTAAATATTGATTATTATAATGAAATTTAGGTAATCGGACCTTTTAAAGGCTTATTACTTAAGTTTTGAGCTGATTTCAGGTTTACAAGTGGGGACCTAAACAGTCTTCCAACCTTATATCTGGGGACATTTGTGTATAAATTATTAGATTTTGTATTATTGTCGAAGCCTATATGGTTCCATCAGATATTTCAATATGGTTCCATCAGATATTTCAATTTCATTTTTCACACTCGATAAATTTACAAGTCGGGACCTTCACAGACATTTCAACAGACAAGTGGGGTCTTTTAAACACACATTTTCTAATTTCATGTATATATTAATTTTATAGTTTAAATATTGATTATTATAATGAAATTTAGGTAATCGGACCTTTTAAAGGCTTATTACTTAAGTTTTGAGCTGATTTCAGGTTTACAAGTGGGGACCTAAACAGTCTTCCAACCTTATATCTGGGGACATTTGTGTATAAATTATTAGATTTTGTATTATTGTCGAAGCCTATATGGTTCCATCAGATATTTCAATTTCCTTTTTCACACTCGATAAATTTACAAGTGGGGACCTTCACAGTCATTTCAACAGACAAGTGGGGTCTTTTAAACACACATTTTCTAATTTCATGTATATTTTAATTTTATAGTTTAAATATTGATTATTATAATGAAATTTAGGTAATCGGACCTTTTAAAGGCTTAACACATAAGTTTTGAGCTGATTTCAGGTTTACAAGTGGGGACCTAAACCGTCTTCCAACCTTATCTCTGGGGACATTTGTGTATAAATTATTAGGTTTTGAATTAGTGTCAAAGCCTAATGGTTCCATTAAGTATTTCAATTTCATTTTTCACACTCGATAAATTTACAAGTCGGGACCTTCACAGTCATTTCAACAGACAAGTGGGGTCTTTTAAACACTCATTTTCTAATTTCATGTATATTTTAATTTTATAGTTTAAATATTGATTATTATAATGAAATTTAGGTAATCGGACCTTTTAAAGGCTTAACACTTAAGTTTTGAGCTGATTTCAGGTTTACAAGTGGGGACCTAAACAGTCTTCCAACCTTATATCAGGGGACATTTTTTGTATAAATTATTAGATTTTGTATTATTGTCGAAGCCTATATGGTTCCATCAGATATTTCAATATGGTTCCATCAGATATTTCAATTTCATTTTTCACACTCGATAAATTTACAAGTGGGGACCTTCACAGTCATTTCAACAGACAATTGGGGTCTTTTAAACACACATTTTCTAATTTCATGTATATTTTAATTTTATAGTTTAAATATTGATTATTATAATGAAATTTAGGTAATCGGACCTTTTAAAGGCTTAACACTTAAGTTTTGAGCTGATTTCAGGTTTACAAGTGGGGACCTAAACCGTCTTCCAACCTTATCTCTGGGGACATTTGTGTATAAATTATTAGGTTTTGAATTAGTGTCAAAGCCTAATGGTTCCATTAAGTATTTCAATTTCATTTTTCACACTCGATAAATTTACAAGTCGGGACCTTCACAGTCATTTCAACAGACAAGTGGGGTCTTTTAAACACACATTTTCTAATTTCATGTATATATTAATTTTATAGTTTAAATATTGATTATTATAATGAAGTTTAGGTAATCGGACCTTTTAAAGGCTTATTACTTAAGTTTTGAGCTGATTTCAGGTTTACAAGTGGGGACCTAAACAGTCTTCCAACCTTATATCAGGGGACATTTGTGTATAAATTATTAGATTTTGTATTATTGTCGAAGCCTATATGGATCCATCAGATATTTCAATTTCATTTTTCACACTCGATAAATTTACAAGTGGGGACCTTCACAGTCATTTCAACAGACAATTGGGGTCTTTTAAACACACATTCTCTAATTTCATGTATATTTTAATTTTATAGTTTAAATATTGATTATTATAATGAAATTTAGGTAATGGGACCTTTTAAAGGCTTAACACTTAGGTTTTGAGCTGATTTCAGGTTTACAAGTGGGGACCTAGACAGTCTTCCAACCTTATATCTGGGGACATTTGTGTATAAATTATTAGGTTTTGAATTAGTGTCAAAGCCTAATGGTTCCATTAAGTATTTCAATTTCATATTTCACACTCGATAAATTTACAAGTGGGGACCTTCACAGTCATTTAAACAGACAAGTGGGGTCTTTTAAACACACATTTTCTAATTTCATGTATATATTAATTTTATAGTTTAAATATTGATTATTATAATGAAATTTAGGTAATCGGACCTTTTAAAGGCTTAACACTTAGGTTTTGAGCTGATTTCAGGTTTACAAGTGGGGACCTAAACAGTCTTCCAACCTTATATCTGGGGACATTTGTCTATAAATTATTAGGTTTTGAATTAGTGTCAAAGCCTAATGGTTCCATCAAGTATTTCAATTTCATTTTTCACGTTCGATAAATTTACAAGTGGGGACCTTCACCGTGATTTCAACAGACAAGTGGGGTCTTTTAAACACACATTTTCTAATTTCATGTATATTTTAATTTTATAGTTTAAATATTGATTATTATAATGAAATTTAGGTAATCGGACCTTTTAAAGGCTTATTACTTAAGTTTTGAGCTGATTTCAGGTTTACAAGTGGGGACCTAAACAGTCTTCCAACCTTATATCTGGGGACATTTGTGTATAAATTATTAGATTTTGTATTATTGTCGAAGCCTATATGGTTCCATCAGATATTTCAATATGGTTCCATCAGATATTTCAATTTCATTTTTCACACTCGATAAATTTACAAGTGGGGACCTTCACAGACATTTCAACAGACAATTGGGGACTTTTAAACACACATTTTCAAATTTCATGTATATTTTAATTTTATAGTTTAAATTTTGATTATTATAATGAAATTTAGGTAATCGGACCTTTTAAAGGCTTAACACTTAAGTTTTGAGCTGATTTCAGGTTTACAAGTGGGGACCTAAACAGTCTTCCAACCTTATATCTGGGGACATTTGTGTATAAATTATTAGATTTTGTATTATTGTCGAAGCCCATATGGTTCCATCAGATATTTCAATTTCATTTTTCACACTCGATAAATTTACAAGTGGGGACCTTCACCGTCATTTCAACAGACAAGTGGGGTCTTTTAAACACACATTTTCTAATTTCATGTATATTTTAATTTTATAGTTTAAATATTGATTATTATAATGAAATTTAGGTAATCGGACCTTTTAAAGGCTTAACACTTAAGTTTTGAGCTGATTTCAGGTTTACAAGTGGGGACCTAAACCGTCTTCCAACCTTATCTCTGGGGACATTTGTGTATAAATTATTAGGTTTTGAATTAGTGTCAAAGCCTAATGGTTCCATTAAGAATTTCAATTTCATTTTTCACACTCGATAAATTTACAAGTCGGGACCTTCACAGTCATTTCAACAGACAAGTGGGGTCTTTTAAACACTCATTTTCTAATTTCATGTATATTTTAATTTTATAGTTTAAAAATTGATTATTATAATGAAATTTAGGTAATCGGACCTTTTAAAGGCTTAACACTTAAGTTTTGAGCTGATTTCAGGTTTACAAGTGGGGACCTAAACAGTCTTCCAACCTTATATCAGGGGACATTTTTTGTATAAATTATTAGATTTTGTATTATTGTCGAAGCCTATATGGTTCCATCAGATATTTCAATATGGTTCCATCAGATATTTCAATTTCATTTTTCACACTCGATAAATTTACAAGTGGGGACCTTCACAGTCATTTCAACAGACAATTGGGGTCTTTTAAACACACATTTTCTAATTTCATGTATATTTTAATTTTATAGTTTAAATATTGATTATTATAATGAAATTTAGGTAATCGGACCTTTTAAAGGCTTAACACTTAAGTTTTGAGCTGATTTCAGGTTTACAAGTGGGGACCTAAACCGTCTTCCAACCTTATCTCTGGGGACATTTGTGTATAAATTATTAGGTTTTGAATTAGTGTCAAAGCCTAATGGTTCCATTAAGTATTTCAATTTCATTTTTCACACTCGATAAATTTACAAGTCGGGACCTTCACAGTCATTTCAACAGACAAGTGGGGTCTTTTAAACACACATTTTCTAATTTCATGTATATATTAATTTTATAGTTTAAATATTGATTATTATAATGAAGTTTAGGTAATCGGACCTTTTAAAGGCTTATTACTTAAGTTTTGAGCTGATTTCAGGTTTACAAGTGGGGACCTAAACAGTCTTCCAACCTTATATCAGGGGACATTTGTGTATAAATTATTAGATTTTGTATTATTGTCGAAGCCTATATGGATCCATCAGATATTTCAATTTCATTTTTCACACTCGATAAATTTACAAGTGGGGACCTTCACAGTCATTTCAACAGACAATTGGGGTCTTTTAAACACACATTCTCTAATTTCATGTATATTTTAATTTTATAGTTTAAATATTGATTATTATAATGAAATTTAGGTAATGGGACCTTTTAAAGGCTTAACACTTAGGTTTTGAGCTGATTTCAGGTTTACAAGTGGGGACCTAGACAGTCTTCCAACCTTATATCTGGGGACATTTGTGTATAAATTATTAGGTTTTGAATTAGTGTCAAAGCCTAATGGTTCCATTAAGTATTTCAATTTCATTTTTCACACTCGATAAATTTACAAGTGGGGACCTTCACAGTCATTTAAACAGACAAGTGGGGTCTTTTAAACACACATTTTCTAATTTCATGTATATATTAATTTTATAGTTTAAATATTGATTATTATAATGAAATTTAGGTAATCGGACCTTTTAAAGGCTTAACACTTAGGTTTTGAGCTGATTTCAGGTTTACAAGTGGGGACCTAAACAGTCTTCCAACCTTATATCTGGGGACATTTGTCTATAAATTATTAGGTTTTGAATTAGTGTCAAAGCCTAATGGTTCCATCAAGTATTTCAATTTCATTTTTCACACTCGATAAATTTACAAGTGGGGACCTTCACCGTGATTTCAACAGACAAGTGGGGTCTTTTAAACACACATTTTCTAATTTCATGTATATTTTAATTTTATAGTTTAAATATTGATTATTATAATGAAATTTAGGTAATCGGACCTTTTAAAGGCTTATTACTTAAGTTTTGAGCTGATTTCAGGTTTACAAGTGGGGACCTAAACAGTCTTCCAACCTTATATCTGGGGACATTTGTGTATAAATTATTAGATTTTGTATTATTGTCGAAGCCTATATGGTTCCATCAGATATTTCAATATGGTTCCATCAGATATTTCAATTTCATTTTTCACACTCGATAAATTTACAAGTGGGGACCTTCACAGACATTTCAACAGACAATTGGGGACTTTTAAACACACATTTTCAAATTTCATGTATATTTTAATTTTATAGTTTAAATATTGATTATTATAATGAAATTTAGGTAATCGGACCTTTTAAAGGCTTAACACTTAAGTTTTGAGCTGATTTCAGGTTTACAAGTGGGGACCTAAACAGTCTTCCAACCTTATATCTGGGGACATTTGTGTATAAATTATTAGATTTTGTATTATTGTCGAAGCCCATATGGTTCCATCAGATATTTCAATTTCATTTTTCACACTCGATAAATTTACAAGTGGGGACCTTCACCGTCATTTCAACAGACAAGTGGGGTCTTTTAAACACACATTTTCTAATTTCATGTATATTTTAATTTTATAGTTTAAATATTGATTATTATAATGAAATTTAGGTAATCGGACCTTTTAAAGGCTTAACACTTAAGTTTTGAGCTGATTTCAGGTTTACAAGTGGGGACCTAAACCGTCTTCCAACCTTATCTCTGGGGACATTTGTGTATAAATTATTAGGTTTTGAATTAGTGTCAAAGCCTAATGGTTCCATTAAGAATTTCAATTTCATTTTTCACACTCGATAAATTTACAAGTCGGGACCTTCACAGTCATTTCAACAGACAAGTGGGGTCTTTTAAACACTCATTTTCTAATTTCATGTATATTTTAATTTTATAGTTTAAATATTGATTATTATAATGAAATTTAGGTAATCGGACCTTTTAAAGGCTTAACACTTAAGTTTTGAGCTGATTTCAGGTTTACAAGTGGGGACCTAAACAGTCTTCCAACCTTATATCTGGGGACATTTGTGTATAAATAATTAGATTTTGTATTATTGTCGAAGCATATAAGGTTCCATCAGATATTTCAATATGGTTCCATCAGATATTTCAATATGGTTCCATCAGATATTTCAATTTCATTTTTCACACTCGATAAATTTATAAGTGGGGACCTTCACAGTCATTTCAACAGACAATTGGGGTCTTTTAAACACACATTTTCTAATTTCATGTATATTTTAATTTTATAGTTTAAATATTGATTATTATAATGAAATTTAGGTAATCGGACCTTTTAAAGGCTTAACACTTAAGTTTTGAGCTGATTTCAGGTTTACAAGTGGGGACCTAAACCGTCTTCCAACCTTATCTCTGGGGACATTTGTGTATAAATTATTAGGTTTTGAATTAGTGTCAAAGCCTAATGGTTCCATTAAGTATTTCAATTTCATTTTTCACACTCGATAAATTTACAAGTCGGGACCTTCACAGTCATTTCAACAGACAAGTGGGGTCTTTTAAACACTCATTTTCTAATTTCATGTATATTTTAATTTTATAGTTTAAATATTGATTATTATAATGAAATTTAGGTAATCGGACCTTTTAAAGGCTTAACACTTAAGTTTTGAGCTGATTTCAGGTTTACAAGTGGGGACCTAAACAGTCTTCCAACCTTATATCTGGGGACATTTGTGTATAAATTATTAGATTTTGTATTATTGTCGAAGCCTATATGGTTCCATCAGATATTTCAATATGGTTCCATCAGATATTTCAATATGGTTCCATCAGATATTTCAATTTCATTTCTCACACTCGATAAATTTACAAGTGGGGACCTTCACAGTCATTTCAACAGACAATTGGGGTCTTTTAAACACACATTTTCTAATTTCATGTATATTTTAATTTTATAGTTTAAATATTGATTATTATAATGAAATTTAGGTAATCGGACCTTTTAAAGGCTTAACACTTAAGTTTTGAGCTGATTTCAGGTTTACAAGTGGGGACCTAAACCGTCTTCCAACCTTATCTCTGGGGACATTTGTGTATAAATTATTAGGTTTTGAATTAGTGTCAAAGCCTAATGGTTCCATTAAGTATTTCAATTTCATTTTTCACACTCGATAAATTTACAAGTCGGGACCTTCACAGACATTTCAACAGACAAGTGGGGTCTTTTAAACACACATTTTCTAATTTCATGTATATTTTAATTTTATAGTTTATATATTGATTATTATAATGAAATTTAGGTAATCGGACCTTTTAAAGGCTTAACACTTAAGTTTTGAGCTGATTTCAGGTTTACAAGTGGGGACCTAAACCGTCTTCCAACCTTATCTCTGGGGACATTTGTGTATAAATTATTAGGTTTTGAATTAGTGTCAAAGCCTAATGGTTCCATTAAGTATTTCAATTTCATTTTTCACACTCGATAAATTTACAAGTGGGGACCTTCACAGTCATTTAAACAGACAAGTGGGGTCTTTTAAACACACATTTTCTAATTTCATGTATATATTAATTTTATAGTTTAAATATTGATTATTATAATGAAATTTAGGTAATCGGACCTTTTAAAGGCTTAACACTTAGGTTTTGAGCTGATTTCAGGTTTACAAGTGGGGACCTAAACAGTCTTCCAACCTTATATCTGGGGACATTTGTTTATAAATTATTAGGTTTTGAATTAGTGTCAAAGCCTAATGGTTCCATCAAGTATTTCAATTTCATTTTTCACACTCGATAAATTTACAAGTGGGGACCTTCACCGTCATTTCAACAGACAAGTGGGGTCTTTTAAACACACATTTTCTAATTTCATGTATATTTTAATTTTATAGTTTAAATATTGATTATTATAATGAAATTTAGGTAATCGGACCTTTTAAAGGCTTAACACTTAAGTTTTGAGCTGATTTCAGGTTTACAAGTGGGGACCTAAACCGTCTTCCAACCTTATCTCTGGGGACATTTGTGTATAAATTATTAGGTTTTGAATTAGTGTCAAAGCCTAATGGTTCCATTAAGTATTTCAATTTCATTTTTCACACTCGATAAATTTACAAGTCGGGACCTTCACAGTCATTTCAACAGACAAGTGGGGTCTTTTAAACACTCATTTTCTAATTTCATGTATATTTTAATTTTATAGTTTAAATATTGATTATTATAATGAAATTTAGGTAATCGGACCTTTTAAAGGCTTAACACTTAAGTTTTGAGCTGATTTCAGGTTTACAAATGGGGACCTAAACAGTCTTCCAACCTTATATCTGGGGACATTTGTGTATAAATTATTAGATTTTGTATTATTGTCGAAGCCTATATGGTTCCATCAGATATTTCAATATGGTTCCATCAGATATTTCAATATGGTTCCATCAGATATTTCAATTTCATTTCTCACACTCGATAAATTTACAAGTGGGGACCTTCACAGTCATTTCAACAGACAATTGGGGTCTTTTAAACACACATTTTCTAATTTCATGTATATTTTAATTTTATAGTTTAAATATTGATTATTATAATGAAATTTAGGTAATCGGACCTTTTAAAGGCTTAACACTTAAGTTTTGAGCTGATTTCAGGTTTACAAGTGGGGACCTAAACCGTCTTCCAACCTTATCTCTGGGGACATTTGTGTATAAATTATTAGGTTTTGAATTAGTGTCAAAGCCTAATGGTTCCATTAAGTATTTCAATTTCATTTTTCACACTCGATAAATTTACAAGTCGGGACCTTCACAGACATTTCAACAGACAAGTGGGGTCTTTTAAACACACATTTTCTAATTTCATGTATATTTTAATTTTATAGTTTATATATTGATTATTATAATGAAATTTAGGTAATCGGACCTTTTAAAGGCTTAACACTTAAGTTTTGAGCTGATTTCAGGTTTACAAGTGGGGACCTAAACCGTCTTCCAACCTTATCTCTGGGGACATTTGTGTATAAATTATTAGGTTTTGAATTAGTGTCAAAGCCTAATGGTTCCATTAAGTATTTCAATTTCATTTTTCACACTCGATAAATTTACAAGTGGGGACCTTCACAGTCATTTAAACAGACAAGTGGGGTCTTTTAAACACACATTTTCTAATTTCATGTATATATTAATTTTATAGTTTAAATATTGATTATTATAATGAAATTTAGGTAATCGGACCTTTTAAAGGCTTAACACTTAGGTTTTGAGCTGATTTCAGGTTTACAAGTGGGGACCTAAACAGTCTTCCAACCTTATATCTGGGGACATTTGTTTATAAATTATTAGGTTTTGAATTAGTGTCAAAGCCTAATGGTTCCATCAAGTATTTCAATTTCATTTTTCACACTCGATAAATTTACAAGTGGGGACCTTCACCGTCATTTCAACAGACAAGTGGGGTCTTTTAAACACACATTTTCTAATTTCATGTATATTTTAATTTTATAGTTTAAATATTGATTATTATAATGAAATTTAGGTAATCGGACCTTTTAAAGGCTTAACACTTAAGTTTTGAGCTGATTTCAGGTTTACAAGTGGGGACCTAAACCGTCTTCCAACCTTATCTCTGGGGACATTTGTGTATAAATTATTAGGTTTTGAATTAGTGTCAAAGCCTAATGGTTCCATTAAGTATTTCAATTTCATTTTTCACACTCGATAAATTTACAAGTCGGGACCTTCACAGTCATTTCAACAGACAAGTGGGGTCTTTTAAACACTCATTTTCTAATTTCATGTATATTTTAATTTTATAGTTTAAATATTGATTATTATAATGAAATTTAGGTAATCGGACCTTTTAAAGGCTTAACACTTAAGTTTTGAGCTGATTTCAGGTTTACAAGTGGGGACCTAAACAGTCTTCCAACCTTATATCTGGGGACATTTGTGTATAAATTATTAGATTTTGTATTATTGTCGAAGCCTATATGGTTCCATCAGATATTTCAATATGGTTCCATCAGATATTTCAATATGGTTCCATCAGATATTTCAATATGGTTCCATCAGATATTTCAATATGGTTCCATCAGATATTTCAATATGGTTCCATCAGATATTTCAATATGGTTCCATCAGATATTTCAATTTCATTTTTCACACTCGATAAATTTACAAGTGGGGACCTTCACAGTCATTTCAACAGACAAGTGGGGTCTTTTAAACACACATTTTCTAATTTCATGTATATTTTAATTTTATAGTTTAAATATTGATTATTATAATGAAATTTAGGTAATGGGACCTTTTAAAGGCTTAACACTTAAGTTTAGAGCTGATTTCAGGTTTACAAGTGGGGACCTAAACCGTCTTCCAACCTTATCTCTGGGGACATTTGTGTATAAATTATTAGGTTTTGAATTAGTGTCAAAGCCTAATGGTTCCATTAGGTATTTCAATTTCATTTTTCACACTCGATAAATTTACAAGTGGGGACCTTCACAGTCATTTAAACAGACAAGTGGGGTCTTTTAAACACACATTTTCTAATTTCATGTATATATTAATTTTATAGTTTAAATATTGATTATTATAATGAAATTTAGGTAATCGGACCTTTTAAAGGCTTAACACTTAGGTTTTGAGCTGATTTCAGGTTTACAAGTGGGGACCTAAACAGTCTTCCAACCTTATATCTGGGGACATTTGTTTATAAATTATTAGGTTTTGAATTAGTGTCAAAGCCTAATGGTTCCATCAAGTATTTCAATTTCATTTTTCACACTCGATAAATTTACAAGTGGGGACCTTCACCGTCATTTCAACAGACAAGTGGGGTCTTTTAAACACACATTTTCTAATTTCATGTATATTTTAATTTTATAGTTTAAATATTGATTATTATAATGAAATTTAGGTAATCGGACCTTTTAAAGGCTTAACACTTAAGTTTTGAGCTGATTTCAGGTTTACAAGTTAGGACCTAAACAGTCTTCCAACCTTATATCTGGGGACATTTGTGTATAAATTATTAGATTTTGTATTATTGTCGAAGCCTTTATGGTTCCATCAGATATTTCAATATGGTTCCATCAGATATTTCAATATGGTTCCATCAGATATTTCAATATGGTTCCATCAGATATTTCAATATGGTTCCATCAGATATTTCAATATGGTTCCATCAGATATTTCAATATGGTTCCATCAGATATTTCAATTTCATTTTTCACACTCGATAAATTTACAAGTGGGGACCTTCACAGTCATTTCAACAGACAATTGGGGTCTTTTAAACACACATTTTCTAATTTCATGTATATTTTAATTTTATAGTTTAAATATTGATTATTATAATGAAATTTAGGTAATCGGACCTTTTAAAGGCTTAACACTTAAGTTTTGAGCTGATTTCAGGTTTACAAGTGGGGACCTAAACCGTCTTTCAACCTTATCTCTGGGGACATTTGTGTATAAATTATTAGGTTTTGAATTAGTGTCAAAGCCTAATGGTTCCATTAAGTATTTCAATTTCATTTTTCACACTCGATAAATTTACAAGTCGGGACCTTCAAAGTCATTTCAACAGACAAGTGGGGTCTTTTAAACAAACATTTTCTAATTTCATGTATATATTAATTTTATAGTTTAAATATTGATTATTATAATGAAATTTAGGTAATCGGACCTTTTAAAGGCTTATTACTTAAGTTTTGAGCTGATTTCAGGTTTACAAGTGGGGACCTAAACAGTCTTCCAACCTTATATCTGGGGACATTTGTGTATAAATTATTAGATTTTGTATTATTGTCGAAGCCTATATGGTTCCATCAGATATTTCAATATGGTTACATCAGATATTTCAATATGGTTCCATCAGATATTTCAATATGGTTCCATCAGATATTTCAATTTCATTTTTCACACTCGATAAATTTACAAGTGGGGATCTTCACAGTCATTTCAACAGACAATTGGAGTCTTTTAAACACACATTTTCTAATTTCATGTATATTTTAATTTTACAGTTTAAATATTGATTATTATAATGAAATTTAGGTAATCGGACCTTTTAAAGGCTTAACACTTAAGTTTTGAGCTGATTTCAGGTTTACAAGTGGGGACCTAAACAGTCTTCCAACCTTATATCTGGGGACATTTGTGTATAAATTATTAGATTTTGTATTATTGTCGAAGCCTATATGGTTCCATCAGATATTTCAATTTCATTTTTCACACTCGATAAATTTACAAGTGGGGACCTTCACAGTCATTTCAACAGACAATTGGGGTCTTTTAAACACACATTTTCTAATTTCATGTATATTTTAATTTTATAGTTTAAATATTGATTATTATAATGAAATTTAGGTAATCGGACCTTTTAAAGGCTTATTACTTAAGTTTTGAGCTGATTTCAGGTTTAAAAGTGGGGACCTAAACAGTCTTCCAACCTTATATCTGGGGACATTTGTGTATAAATTATTAGATTTTGTATTATTGTCGAAGCCTATATGGTTCCATCAGATATTTCAATATGGTTCCATCAGATATTTCAATTTCATTTTTCACACTCGATAAATTTACAAGTGGGGACCTTCACAGTCATTTCAACAGACAATTGGAGTCTTTTAAACACACATTTTCTAATTTCATGTATATTTTAATTTTACAGTTTAAATATTGATTATTATAATGAAAATTAGGTAATCGGACCTTTTAAAGGCTTAACACTTAAGTTTTGAGCTGATTTCAGGTTTACAAGTGGGGACCTAAACAGTCTTCCAACCTTATATCTGGGGACATTTGTGTATAAATTATTAGATTTTGTATTATTGTCGAAGCCTATATGGTTCCATCAGATATTTCAATTTCATTTTTCACACTCGATAAATTTACAAGTGGGGACCTTCACAGTCATTTCAACAGACAATTGGGGTCTTTTAAACACACATTTTCTAATTTCATGTATATTTTAATTTTATAGTTTAAATATTGATTATTATAATGAAATTTAGGTAATCGGACCTTTTAAAGGCTTAACACTTAAGTTTTGAGCTGATTTCAGGTTTACAAGTGGGGACCTAAACCGTCTTTCAACCTTATCTCTGGGGACATTTGTGTATAAATTATTAGGTTTTGAATTAGTGTCAAAGCCTAATGGTTCCATTAAGTATTTCAATTTCATTTTTCACACTCGATAAATTTACAAGTCGGGACCTTCAAAGTCATTTCAACAGACAAGTGGGGTCTTTTAAACAAACATTTTCTAATTTCATGTATATATTAATTTTATAGTTTAAATATTGATTATTATAATGAAATTTAGGTAATCGGACCTTTTAAAGGCTTATTACTTAAGTTTTGAGCTGATTTCAGGTTTACAAGTGGGGACCTAAACAGTCTTCCAACCTTATATCTGGGGACATTTGTGTATAAATTATTAGATTTTGTATTATTGTCGAAGCCTATATGGTTCCATCAGATATTTCAATATGGTTCCATCAGATATTTCAATATGGTTCCATCAGATATTTCAATATGGTTCCATCAGATATTTCAATATGGTTCCATCAGATATTTCAATATGGTTCCATCAGATATTTCAATATGGTTCCATCAGATATTTCAATTTCATTTTTCACACTCGATAAATTTACAAGTGGGGACCTTCACAGTCATTTCAACAGACAATTGGGGTCTTTTAAACACACATTTTCTAATTTCATGTATATTTTAATTTTATAGTTTAAATATTGATTATTATAATGAAATTTAGGTAATCGGACCTTTTAAAGGCTTAACACTTAAGTTTTGAGCTGATTTCAGGTTTACAAGTGGGGACCTAAACCGTCTTTCAACCTTATCTCTGGGGACATTTGTGTATAAATTATTAGGTTTTGAATTAGTGTCAAAGCCTAATGGTTCCATTAAGTATTTCAATTTCATTTTTCACACTCGATAAATTTACAAGTCGGGACCTTCAAAGTCATTTCAACAGACAAGTGGGGTCTTTTAAACAAACATTTTCTAATTTCATGTATATATTAATTTTATAGTTTAAATATTGATTATTATAATGAAATTTAGGTAATCGGACCTTTTAAAGGCTTATTACTTAAGTTTTGAGCTGATTTCAGGTTTACAAGTGGGGACCTAAACAGTCTTCCAACCTTATATCTGGGGACATTTGTGTATAAATTATTAGATTTTGTATTATTGTCGAAGCCTATATGGTTCCATCAGATATTTCAATATGGTTACATCAGATATTTCAATATGGTTCCATCAGATATTTCAATATGGTTCCATCAGATATTTCAATTTCATTTTTCACACTCGATAAATTTACAAGTGGGGATCTTCACAGTCATTTCAACAGACAATTGGAGTCTTTTAAACACACATTTTCTAATTTCATGTATATTTTAATTTTACAGTTTAAATATTGATTATTATAATGAAATTTAGGTAATCGGACCTTTTAAAGGCTTAACACTTAAGTTTTGAGCTGATTTCAGGTTTACAAGTGGGGACCTAAACAGTCTTCCAACCTTATATCTGGGGACATTTGTGTATAAATTATTAGATTTTGTATTATTGTCGAAGCCTATATGGTTCCATCAGATATTTCAATTTCATTTTTCACACTCGATAAATTTACAAGTGGGGACCTTCACAGTCATTTCAACAGACAATTGGGGTCTTTTAAACACACATTTTCTAATTTCATGTATATTTTAATTTTATAGTTTAAATATTGATTATTATAATGAAATTTAGGTAATCGGACCTTTTAAAGGCTTATTACTTAAGTTTTGAGCTGATTTCAGGTTTAAAAGTGGGGACCTAAACAGTCTTCCAACCTTATATCTGGGGACATTTGTGTATAAATTATTAGATTTTGTATTATTGTCGAAGCCTATATGGTTCCATCAGATATTTCAATATGGTTCCATCAGATATTTCAATTTCATTTTTCACACTCGATAAATTTACAAGTGGGGACCTTCACAGTCATTTCAACAGACAATTGGAGTCTTTTAAACACACATTTTCTAATTTCATGTATATTTTAATTTTACAGTTTAAATATTGATTATTATAATGAAAATTAGGTAATCGGACCTTTTAAAGGCTTAACACTTAAGTTTTGAGCTGATTTCAGGTTTACAAGTGGGGACCTAAACAGTCTTCCAACCTTATATCTGGGGACATTTGTGTATAAATTATTAGATTTTGTATTATTGTCGAAGCCTATATGGTTCCATCAGATATTTCAATTTCATTTTTCACACTCGATAAATTTACAAGTGGGGACCTTCACAGTCATTTCAACAGACAATTGGGGTCTTTTAAACACACATTTTCTAATTTCATGTATATTTTAATTTTATAGTTTAAATATTGATTATTATAATGAAATTTAGGTAATCGGACCTTTTAAAGGCTTAACACTTAAGTTTTGAGCTGATTTCAGGTTTACAAGTGGGGACCTAAACCGTCTTTCAACCTTATCTCTGGGGACATTTGTGTATAAATTATTAGGTTTTGAATTAGTGTCAAAGCCTAATGGTTCCATTAAGTATTTCAATTTCATTTTTCACACTCGATAAATTTACAAGTCGGGACCTTCAAAGTCATTTCAACAGACAAGTGGGGTCTTTTAAACAAACATTTTCTAATTTCATGTATATATTAATTTTATAGTTTAAATATTGATTATTATAATGAAATTTAGGTAATCGGACCTTTTAAAGGCTTATTACTTAAGTTTTGAGCTGATTTCAGGTTTACAAGTGGGGACCTAAACAGTCTTCCAACCTTATATCTGGGGACATTTGTGTATAAATTATTAGATTTTGTATTATTGTCGAAGCCTATATGGTTCCATCAGATATTTCAATTTCATTTTTCACACTCGATAAATTTACAAGTGGGGACCTTCACAGTCATTTCAACAGACAATTGGGGTCTTTTAAACACACATTTTCTAATTTCATGTATATTTTAATTTTATAGTTTAAATATTGATTATTATAATGAAATTTAGGTAATCGGACCTTTTAAAGGCTTATTACTTAAGTTTTGAGCTGATTTCAGGTTTAAAAGTGGGGACCTAAACAGTCTTCCAACCTTATATCTGGGGACATTTGTGTATAAATTATTAGATTTTGTATTATTGTCGAAGCCTATATGGTTCCATCAGATATTTCAATATGGTTCCATCAGATATTTCAATTTCATTTTTCACACTCGATAAATTTACAAGTGGGGACCTTCACAGTCATTTCAACAGACAATTGGGGTCTTTTAAACACACATTTTCAAATTTCATGTATATTTTAATTTTATAGTTTAAATATTGATTATTATAATGAAATTTAGGTAATCGGACCTTTTAAAGGCTTAACACTTAAGTTTTGAGCTGATTTCAGGTTTACAAGTGGGGACCTAAACAGTCTTCCAACCTTATATCTGGGGACATTTGTGTATAAATTATTAGATTTTGTATTATTGTCGAAGCCTATATGGTTCCATCAGATATTTCAATTTCATTTTTCACACTCGATAAATTTACAAGTGGGGACCTTCACAGTCATTTCAACAGACAATTGGGGTCTTTTAAACACACATTTTCTAATTTCATGTATATTTTAATTTTATAGTTTAAATATTGATTATTATAATGAAATTTAGGTAATCGGACCTTTTAAAGGCTTAACACTTAAGTTTTGAGCTGATTTCAGGTTTACAAGTGGGGACCTAAACCGTCTTTCAACCTTATCTCTGGGGACATTTGTGTATAAATTATTAGGTTTTGAATTAGTGTCAAAGCCTAATGGTTCCATTAAGTATTTCAATTTCATTTTTCACACTCGATAAATTTACAAGTCGGGACCTTCAAAGTCATTTCAACAGACAAGTGGGGTCTTTTAAACAAACATTTTCTAATTTCATGTATATATTAATTTTATAGTTTAAATATTGATTATTATAATGAAATTTAGGTAATCGGACCTTTTAAAGGCTTATTACTTAAGTTTTGAGCTGATTTCAGGTTTACAAGTGGGGACCTAAACAGTCTTCCAACCTTATATCTGGGGACATTTGTGTATAAATTATTAGATTTTGTATTATTGTCGAAGCCTATATGGTTCCATCAGATATTTCAATATGGTTACATCAGATATTTCAATATGGTTCCATCAGATATTTCAATATGGTTCCATCAGATATTTCAATTTCATTTTTCACACTCGATAAATTTACAAGTGGGGACCTTCACAGTCATTTCAACAGACAATTGGAGTCTTTTAAACACACATTTTCTAATTTCATGTATATTTTAATTTTACAGTTTAAATATTGATTATTATAATGAAATTTAGGTAATCGGACCTTTTAAAGGCTTAACACTTAAGTTTTGAGCTGATTTCAGGTTTACAAGTGGGGACCTAAACAGTCTTCCAACCTTATATCTGGGGACATTTGTGTATAAATTATTAGATTTTGTATTATTGTCGAAGCCTATATGGTTCCATCAGATATTTCAATTTCATTTTTCACACTCGATAAATTTACAAGTGGGGACCTTCACAGTCATTTCAACAGACAATTGGGGTCTTTTAAACACACATTTTCTAATTTCATGTATATTTTAATTTTATAGTTTAAATATTGATTATTATAATGAAATTTAGGTAATCGGACCTTTTAAAGGCTTAACACTTAGGTTTTGAGCTGATTTCAGGTTTACAAGTGGGGACCTAAACAGTCTTCCAACCTTATATCTGGGGACATTTGTGTATAAATTATTAGATTTTGTATTATTGTCGAAGCCTATATGGTTCCATCAGATATTTCAATATGGTTCCATCAGATATTTCAATATGGTTCCATCAGATATTTCAATTTCATTTTTCACACTCGATAAATTTACAAGTGGGGATCTTCACAGTCATTTCAACAGACAATTGGAGTCTTTTAAACACACATTTTCTAATTTCATGTATATTTTAATTTTACAGTTTAAATATTGATTATTATAATGAAATTTAGGTAATCGGACCTTTTAAAGGCTTATAACTTAAGTTTTGAGCTGATTTCAGGTTTAAAAGTGGGGACCTAAACAATCTTCCAACCTTATATCTGGGGACATTTGTGTATAAATTATTAGATTTTGTATTATTGTCGAAGCCTATGTGGTTCCATCAGATATTTCAATATGGTTCCATCAGATATTTCAATTTCATTTTTCACACTCGATAAATTTACAAGTGGGGACCTTCACAGTCATTTCAACAGACAATTGGGGTCTTTTAAACACACATTTTCAAATTTCATGTATATTTTAATTTTATAGTTTAAATATTGATTATTATAATGAAATTTAGGTAATCGGACCTTTTAAAGGCTTAACACTTAAGTTTTGAGCTGATTTCAGGTTTACAAGTGGGGACCTAAACAGTCTTCCAACCTTATATCTGGGGACATTTGTGTATAAATTATTAGATTTTGTATTATTGTCGAAGCCTATATGGTTCCATCAGATATTTCAATTTCATTTTTCACACTCGATAAATTTACAAGTGGGGACCTTCACAGTCATTTCAACAGACAATTGGGGTCTTTTAAACACACATTTTCTAATTTCATGTATATATTAATTTTATAGTTTAAATATTGATTATTATAATGAAATTTAGGTAATCGGACCTTTTAAAGGCTTATTACTTAAGTTTTGAGCTGATTTCAGGTTTACAAGTGGGGACCTAAACAGTCTTCCAACCTTATATCTGGGGACATTTGTGTATAAATTATTAGATTTTGTATTATTGTCGAAGCCTATATGGTTCCATCACATATTTCAATATGGTTACATCAGATATTTCAATATGGTTCCATCAGATATTTCAATATGGTTCCATCAGATATTTCAATTTCATTTTTCACACTCGATAAATTTACAAGTGGGGACCTTCACAGTCATTTCAACAGACAATTGGAGTCTTTTAAACACACATTTTCTAATTTCATGTATATTTTAATTTTACAGTTTAAATATTGATTATTATAATGAAATTTAGGTAATCGGACCTTTTAAAGGCTTAACACTTAAGTTTTGAGCTGATTTCAGGTTTACAAGTGGGGACCTAAACAGTCTTCCAACCTTATATCTGGGGACATTTGTGTATAAATTATTAGATTTTGTATTATTGTCGAAGCCTATATGGTTCCATCAGATATTTCAATTTCATTTTTCACACTCGATAAATTTACAAGTGGGGACCTTCACAGTCATTTCAACAGACAATTGGGGTCTTTTAAACACACATTTTCTAATTTCATGTATATTTTAATTTTATAGTTTAAATATTGATTATTATAATGAAATTTAGGTAATCGGACCTTTTAAAGGCTTATTACTTAAGTTTTGAGCTGATTTCAGGTTTAAAAGTGGGGACCTAAACAATCTTCCAACCTTATATCTGGGGACATTTGTGTATAAATTATTAGATTTTGTATTATTGTCGAAGCCTATATGGTTCCATCAGATATTTCAATATGGTTCCATCAGATATTTCAATTTCATTTTTCACACTCGATAAATTTACAAGTGGGGACCTTCACAGTCATTTCAACAGACAATTGGGGTCTTTTAAACACACATTTTCAAATTTCATGTATATTTTAATTTTATAGTTTAAATATTGATTATTATAATGAAATTTAGGTAATCGGACCTTTTAAAGGCTTAACACTTAAGTTTTGAGCTGATTTCAGGTTTACAAGTGGGGACCTAAACAGTCTTCCAACCTTATATCTGGGGACATTTGTGTATAAATTATTAGATTTTGTATTATTGTCGAAGCCTATATGGTTCCATCAGATATTTCAATTTCATTTTTCACACTCGATAAATTTACAAGTGGGGACCTTCACAGTCATTTCAACAGACAATTGGGGTCTTTTAAACACACATTTTCTAATTTCATGTATATTTTAATTTTATAGTTTAAATATTGATTATTATAATGAAATTTAGGTAATCGGACCTTTTAAAGGCTTATTACTTAAGTTTTGAGCTGATTTCAGGTTTACAAGTGGGGACCTAAACAGTCTTCCAAACTTATATCTGGGGACATTTGTGTATAAATTATTAGATTTTGTATTATTGTCGAAGCCTATATGGTTCCATCAGATATTTCAATATGGTTCCATCAGATATTTCAATATGGTTCCATAAGATATTTCAATTTCATTTTTCACACTCGATAAATTTACAAGTGGGGACCTTCACAGTCATTTCAACAGACAATTGGGGTCTTTTAAACACACATTTTCTAATTTCATGTATATTTTAATTTTATAGTTTAAATATTGATTATTATAATGAAATTTAGGTAATCGGACCTTTTAAAGGCTTAACACTTAAGTTTTGAGCTGATTTCAGGTTTACAAGTGGGGACCTAAACCGTCTTCCAACCTTATCTCTGGGGACATTTGTGTATAAATTATTAGATTTTGTATTATTGTCGAAGCCTATATGGTTCCATCAGATATTTCAATTTCATTTTTCACACTCGATAAATTTACAAGTGGGGACCTTCACAGTCATTTCAACAGACAAGTGGGGTCTTTTAAACACACATTTTCTAATTTCATGTATATTTTAATTTTACAGTTTAAATATTGATTATTATAATGAAATTTAGGTAATCGGACCTTTTAAAGGCTTAACACTTAAGTTTTGAGCTGATTTCAGGTTTACAAGTGGGGACCTAAACAGTCTTCCAACCTTATATCTGGGGACATTTGTGTATAAATTATTAGATTTTGTATTATTGTCGAAGCCTATATGGTTCCATCAGATATTTCAATTTCATTTTTCACACTCGATAAATTTACAAGTGGGGACCTTCACAGTCATTTCAACAGACAATTGGGGTCTTTTAAACACACATTTTCTAATTTCATGTATATTTTAATTTTATAGTTTAAATATTGATTATTATAATGAAATTTAGGTAATCGGACCTTTTAAAGGCTTATTACTTAAGTTTTGAGCTGATTTCAGGTTTAAAAGTGGGGACCTAAACAATCTTCCAACCTTATATCTGGGGACATTTGTGTATAAATTATTAGATTTTGTATTATTGTCGAAGCCTATATGGTTCCATCAGATATTTCAATATGGTTCCATCAGATATTTCAATTTCATTTTTCACACTCGATAAATTTACAAGTGGGGACCTTCACAGTCATTTCAACAGACAATTGGGGTCTTTTAAACACACATTTTCAAATTTCATGTATATTTTAATTTTATAGTTTAAATATTGATTATTATAATGAAATTTAGGTAATCGGACCTTTTAAAGGCTTAACACTTAAGTTTTGAGCTGATTTCAGGTTTACAAGTGGGGACCTAAACAGTCTTCCAACCTTATATCTGGGGACATTTGTGTATAAATTATTAGATTTTGTATTATTGTCGAAGCCTATATGGTTCCATCAGATATTTCAATTTCATTTTTCACACTCGATAAATTTACAAGTGGGGACCTTCACAGTCATTTCAACAGACAATTGGGGTCTTTTAAACACACATTTTCTAATTTCATGTATATTTTAATTTTATAGTTTAAATATTGATTATTATAATGAAATTTAGGTAATCGGACCTTTTAAAGGCTTATTACTTAAGTTTTGAGCTGATTTCAGGTTTACAAGTGGGGACCTAAACAGTCTTCCAAACTTATATCTGGGGACATTTGTGTATAAATTATTAGATTTTGTATTATTGTCGAAGCCTATATGGTTCCATCAGATATTTCAATATGGTTCCATCAGATATTTCAATATGGTTCCATAAGATATTTCAATTTCATTTTTCACACTCGATAAATTTACAAGTGGGGACCTTCACAGTCATTTCAACAGACAATTGGGGTCTTTTAAACACACATTTTCTAATTTCATGTATATTTTAATTTTATAGTTTAAATATTGATTATTATAATGAAATTTAGGTAATCGGACCTTTTAAAGGCTTAACACTTAAGTTTTGAGCTGATTTCAGGTTTACAAGTGGGGACCTAAACCGTCTTCCAACCTTATCTCTGGGGACATTTGTGTATAAATTATTAGATTTTGTATTATTGTCGAAGCCTATATGGTTCCATCAGATATTTCAATTTCATTTTTCACACTCGATAAATTTACAAGTGGGGACCTTCACAGTCATTTCAACAGACAAGTGGGGTCTTTTAAACACACATTTTCTAATTTCATGTATATTTTAATTTTATAGTTTAAATATTGATTATTATAATGAAATTTAGGTAATCGGACCTTTTAAAGGCTTAACACTTAAGTTTTGAGCTGATTTCAGGTTTACAAGTGGGGACCTAAACAGTCTTCCAACCTTATATCTGGGGACATTTGTGTATAAATTATTAGATTTTGTATTATTGTCGAAGCCTATATGGTTCCATCAGATATTTCAATTTCATTTTTCACACTCGATAAATTTACAAGTGGGGACCTTCACAGTCATTTCAACAGACAATTGGGGTCTTTTAAACACACATTTTCTAATTTCATGTATATTTTAATTTTATAGTTTAAATATTGATTATTATAATGAAATTTAGGTAATCGGACCTTTTAAAGGCTTATTACTTAAGTTTTGAGCTGATTTCAGGTTTAAAAGTGGGGACCTAAACAATCTTCCAACCTTATATCTGGGGACATTTGTGTATAAATTATTAGATTTTGTATTATTGTCGAAGCCTATATGGTTCCATCAGATATTTCAATATGGTTCCATCAGATATTTCAATTTCATTTTTCACACTCGATAAATTTACAAGTGGGGACCTTCACAGTCATTTCAACAGACAATTGGGGTCTTTTAAACACACATTTTCAAATTTCATGTATATTTTAATTTTATAGTTTAAATATTGATTATTATAATGAAATTTAGGTAATCGGACCTTTTAAAGGCTTAACACTTAAGTTTTGAGCTGATTTCAGGTTTACAAGTGGGGACCTAAACAGTCTTCCAACCTTATATCTGGGGACATTTGTGTATAAATTATTAGATTTTGTATTATTGTCGAAGCCTATATGGTTCCATCAGATATTTCAATTTCATTTTTCACACTCGATAAATTTACAAGTGGGGACCTTCACAGTCATTTCAACAGACAATTGGGGTCTTTTAAACACACATTTTCTAATTTCATGTATATTTTAATTTTATAGTTTAAATATTGATTATTATAATGAAATTTAGGTAATCGGACCTTTTAAAGGCTTATTACTTAAGTTTTGAGCTGATTTCAGGTTTACAAGTGGGGACCTAAACAGTCTTCCAAACTTATATCTGGGGACATTTGTGTATAAATTATTAGATTTTGTATTATTGTCGAAGCCTATATGGTTCCATCAGATATTTCAATATGGTTCCATCAGATATTTCAATATGGTTCCATAAGATATTTCAATTTCATTTTTCACACTCGATAAATTTACAAGTGGGGACCTTCACAGTCATTTCAACAGACAATTGGGGTCTTTTAAACACACATTTTCTAATTTCATGTATATTTTAATTTTATAGTTTAAATATTGATTATTATAATGAAATTTAGGTAATCGGACCTTTTAAAGGCTTAACACTTAAGTTTTGAGCTGATTTCAGGTTTACAAGTGGGGACCTAAACCGTCTTCCAACCTTATCTCTGGGGACATTTGTGTATAAATTATTAGATTTTGTATTATTGTCGAAGCCTATATGGTTCCATCAGATATTTCAATTTCATTTTTCACACTCGATAAATTTACAAGTGGGGACCTTCACAGTCATTTCAACAGACAAGTGGGGTCTTTTAAACACACATTTTCTAATTTCATGTATATTTTAATTTTATAGTTTAAATATTGATTATTATAATGAAATTTAGGTAATCGGACCTTTTAAAGGCTTAACACTTAAGTTTTGAGCTGATTTCAGGTTTACAAGTGGGGACCTAAACAGTCTTCCAACCTTATATCTGGGGACATTTGTGTATAAATTATTAGATTTTGTATTATTGTCGAAGCCTATATGGTTCCATCACATATTTCAATATGGTTACATCAGATATTTCAATATGGTTCCATCAGATATTTCAATATGGTTCCATCAGATATTTCAATTTCATTTTTCACACTCGATAAATTTACAAGTGGGGACCTTCACAGTCATTTCAACAGACAATTGGAGTCTTTTAAACACACATTTTCTAATTTCATGTATATTTTAATTTTACAGTTTAAATATTGATTATTATAATGAAATTTAGGTAATCGGACCTTTTAAAGGCTTAACACTTAAGTTTTGAGCTGATTTCAGGTTTACAAGTGGGGACCTAAACAGTCTTCCAACCTTATATCTGGGGACATTTGTGTATAAATTATTAGATTTTGTATTATTGTCGAAGCCTATATGGTTCCATCAGATATTTCAATTTCATTTTTCACACTCGATAAATTTACAAGTGGGGACCTTCACAGTCATTTCAACAGACAATTGGGGTCTTTTAAACACACATTTTCTAATTTCATGTATATTTTAATTTTATAGTTTAAATATTGATTATTATAATGAAATTTAGGTAATCGGACCTTTTAAAGGCTTATTACTTAAGTTTTGAGCTGATTTCAGGTTTAAAAGTGGGGACCTAAACAATCTTCCAACCTTATATCTGGGGACATTTGTGTATAAATTATTAGATTTTGTATTATTGTCGAAGCCTATATGGTTCCATCAGATATTTCAATATGGTTCCATCAGATATTTCAATTTCATTTTTCACACTCGATAAATTTACAAGTGGGGACCTTCACAGTCATTTCAACAGACAATTGGGGTCTTTTAAACACACATTTTCAAATTTCATGTATATTTTAATTTTATAGTTTAAATATTGATTATTATAATGAAATTTAGGTAATCGGACCTTTTAAAGGCTTAACACTTAAGTTTTGAGCTGATTTCAGGTTTACAAGTGGGGACCTAAACAGTCTTCCAACCTTATATCTGGGGACATTTGTGTATAAATTATTAGATTTTGTATTATTGTCGAAGCCTATATGGTTCCATCAGATATTTCAATTTCATTTTTCACACTCGATAAATTTACAAGTGGGGACCTTCACAGTCATTTCAACAGACAATTGGGGTCTTTTAAACACACATTTTCTAATTTCATGTATATTTTAATTTTATAGTTTAAATATTGATTATTATAATGAAATTTAGGTAATCGGACCTTTTAAAGGCTTATTACTTAAGTTTTGAGCTGATTTCAGGTTTACAAGTGGGGACCTAAACAGTCTTCCAAACTTATATCTGGGGACATTTGTGTATAAATTATTAGATTTTGTATTATTGTCGAAGCCTATATGGTTCCATCAGATATTTCAATATGGTTCCATCAGATATTTCAATATGGTTCCATAAGATATTTCAATTTCATTTTTCACACTCGATAAATTTACAAGTGGGGACCTTCACAGTCATTTCAACAGACAATTGGGGTCTTTTAAACACACATTTTCTAATTTCATGTATATTTTAATTTTATAGTTTAAATATTGATTATTATAATGAAATTTAGGTAATCGGACCTTTTAAAGGCTTAACACTTAAGTTTTGAGCTGATTTCAGGTTTACAAGTGGGGACCTAAACCGTCTTCCAACCTTATCTCTGGGGACATTTGTGTATAAATTATTAGATTTTGTATTATTGTCGAAGCCTATATGGTTCCATCAGATATTTCAATTTCATTTTTCACACTCGATAAATTTACAAGTGGGGACCTTCACAGTCATTTCAACAGACAAGTGGGGTCTTTTAAACACACATTTTCTAATTTCATGTATATTTTAATTTTACAGTTTAAATATTGATTATTATAATGAAATTTAGGTAATCGGACCTTTTAAAGGCTTAACACTTAAGTTTTGAGCTGATTTCAGGTTTACAAGTGGGGACCTAAACAGTCTTCCAACCTTATATCTGGGGACATTTGTGTATAAATTATTAGATTTTGTATTATTGTCGAAGCCTATATGGTTCCATCAGATATTTCAATTTCATTTTTCACACTCGATAAATTTACAAGTGGGGACCTTCACAGTCATTTCAACAGACAATTGGGGTCTTTTAAACACACATTTTCTAATTTCATGTATATTTTAATTTTATAGTTTAAATATTGATTATTATAATGAAATTTAGGTAATCGGACCTTTTAAAGGCTTATTACTTAAGTTTTGAGCTGATTTCAGGTTTAAAAGTGGGGACCTAAACAATCTTCCAACCTTATATCTGGGGACATTTGTGTATAAATTATTAGATTTTGTATTATTGTCGAAGCCTATATGGTTCCATCAGATATTTCAATATGGTTCCATCAGATATTTCAATTTCATTTTTCACACTCGATAAATTTACAAGTGGGGACCTTCACAGTCATTTCAACAGACAATTGGGGTCTTTTAAACACACATTTTCTAATTTCATGTATATTTTAATTTTATAGTTTAAATATTGATTATTATAATGAAATTTAGGTAATCGGACCTTTTAAAGGCTTATTACTTAAGTTTTGAGCTGATTTCAGGTTTAAAAGTGGGGACCTAAACAATCTTCCAACCTTATATCTGGGGACATTTGTGTATAAATTATTAGATTTTGTATTATTGTCGAAGCCTATATGGTTCCATCAGATATTTCAATATGGTTCCATCAGATATTTCAATTTCATTTTTCACACTCGATAAATTTACAAGTGGGGACCTTCACAGTCATTTCAACAGACAATTGGGGTCTTTTAAACACACATTTTCAAATTTCATGTATATTTTAATTTTATAGTTTAAATATTGATTATTATAATGAAATTTAGGTAATCGGACCTTTTAAAGGCTTAACACTTAAGTTTTGAGCTGATTTCAGGTTTACAAGTGGGGACCTAAACAGTCTTCCAACCTTATATCTGGGGACATTTGTGTATAAATTATTAGATTTTGTATTATTGTCGAAGCCTATATGGTTCCATCAGATATTTCAATTTCATTTTTCACACTCGATAAATTTACAAGTGGGGACCTTCACAGTCATTTCAACAGACAATTGGGGTCTTTTAAACACACATTTTCTAATTTCATGTATATTTTAATTTTATAGTTTAAATATTGATTATTATAATGAAATTTAGGTAATCGGACCTTTTAAAGGCTTATTACTTAAGTTTTGAGCTGATTTCAGGTTTACAAGTGGGGACCTAAACAGTCTTCCAAACTTATATCTGGGGACATTTGTGTATAAATTATTAGATTTTGTATTATTGTCGAAGCCTATATGGTTCCATCAGATATTTCAATATGGTTCCATCAGATATTTCAATATGGTTCCATAAGATATTTCAATTTCATTTTTCACACTCGATAAATTTACAAGTGGGGACCTTCACAGTCATTTCAACAGACAATTGGGGTCTTTTAAACACACATTTTCTAATTTCATGTATATTTTAATTTTATAGTTTAAATATTGATTATTATAATGAAATTTAGGTAATCGGACCTTTTAAAGGCTTAACACTTAAGTTTTGAGCTGATTTCAGGTTTACAAGTGGGGACCTAAACCGTCTTCCAACCTTATCTCTGGGGACATTTGTGTATAAATTATTAGATTTTGTATTATTGTCGAAGCCTATATGGTTCCATCAGATATTTCAATTTCATTTTTCACACTCGATAAATTTACAAGTGGGGACCTTCACAGTCATTTCAACAGACAAGTGGGGTCTTTTAAACACACATTTTCTAATTTCATGTATATTTTAATTTTACAGTTTAAATATTGATTATTATAATGAAATTTAGGTAATCGGACCTTTTAAAGGCTTAACACTTAAGTTTTGAGCTGATTTCAGGTTTACAAGTGGGGACCTAAACAGTCTTCCAACCTTATATCTGGGGACATTTGTGTATAAATTATTAGATTTTGTATTATTGTCGAAGCCTATATGGTTCCATCAGATATTTCAATTTCATTTTTCACACTCGATAAATTTACAAGTGGGGACCTTCACAGTCATTTCAACAGACAATTGGGGTCTTTTAAACACACATTTTCTAATTTCATGTATATTTTAATTTTATAGTTTAAATATTGATTATTATAATGAAATTTAGGTAATCGGACCTTTTAAAGGCTTATTACTTAAGTTTTGAGCTGATTTCAGGTTTAAAAGTGGGGACCTAAACAATCTTCCAACCTTATATCTGGGGACATTTGTGTATAAATTATTAGATTTTGTATTATTGTCGAAGCCTATATGGTTCCATCAGATATTTCAATATGGTTCCATCAGATATTTCAATTTCATTTTTCACACTCGATAAATTTACAAGTGGGGACCTTCACAGTCATTTCAACAGACAATTGGGGTCTTTTAAACACACATTTTCAAATTTCATGTATATTTTAATTTTATAGTTTAAATATTGATTATTATAATGAAATTTAGGTAATCGGACCTTTTAAAGGCTTAACACTTAAGTTTTGAGCTGATTTCAGGTTTACAAGTGGGGACCTAAACAGTCTTCCAACCTTATATCTGGGGACATTTGTGTATAAATTATTAGATTTTGTATTATTGTCGAAGCCTATATGGTTCCATCAGATATTTCAATTTCATTTTTCACACTCGATAAATTTACAAGTGGGGACCTTCACAGTCATTTCAACAGACAATTGGGGTCTTTTAAACACACATTTTCTAATTTCATGTATATTTTAATTTTATAGTTTAAATATTGATTATTATAATGAAATTTAGGTAATCGGACCTTTTAAAGGCTTATTACTTAAGTTTTGAGCTGATTTCAGGTTTACAAGTGGGGACCTAAACAGTCTTCCAAACTTATATCTGGGGACATTTGTGTATAAATTATTAGATTTTGTATTATTGTCGAAGCCTATATGGTTCCATCAGATATTTCAATATGGTTCCATCAGATATTTCAATATGGTTCCATAAGATATTTCAATTTCATTTTTCACACTCGATAAATTTACAAGTGGGGACCTTCACAGTCATTTCAACAGACAATTGGGGTCTTTTAAACACACATTTTCTAATTTCATGTATATTTTAATTTTATAGTTTAAATATTGATTATTATAATGAAATTTAGGTAATCGGACCTTTTAAAGGCTTAACACTTAAGTTTTGAGCTGATTTCAGGTTTACAAGTGGGGACCTAAACCGTCTTCCAACCTTATCTCTGGGGACATTTGTGTATAAATTATTAGATTTTGTATTATTGTCGAAGCCTATATGGTTCCATCAGATATTTCAATTTCATTTTTCACACTCGATAAATTTACAAGTGGGGACCTTCACAGTCATTTCAACAGACAAGTGGGGTCTTTTAAACACACATTTTCTAATTTCATGTATATTTTAATTTTATAGTTTAAATATTGATTATTATAATGAAATTTAGGTAATCGGACCTTTTAAAGGCTTAACACTTAAGTTTTGAGCTGATTTCAGGTTTACAAGTGGGGACCTAAACAGTCTTCCAACCTTATATCTGGGGACATTTGTGTATAAATTATTAGATTTTGTATTATTGTCGAAGCCTATATGGTTCCATCAGATATTTCAATTTCATTTTTCACACTCGATAAATTTACAAGTGGGGACCTTCACAGTCATTTCAACAGACAATTGGGGTCTTTTAAACACACATTTTCTAATTTCATGTATATTTTAATTTTATAGTTTAAATATTGATTATTATAATGAAATTTAGGTAATCGGACCTTTTAAAGGCTTATTACTTAAGTTTTGAGCTGATTTCAGGTTTAAAAGTGGGGACCTAAACAATCTTCCAACCTTATATCTAGGGACATTTGTGTATAAATTATTAGATTTTGTATTATTGTCGAAGCCTATATGGTTCCATCAGATATTTCAATATGGTTCCATCAGATATTTCAATTTCATTTTTCACACTCGATAAATTTACAAGTGGGGACCTTCACAGTCATTTCAACAGACAAGTGGGGTCTTTTAAACACACATTTTCTAATTTCATGTATATTTTAATTTTATAGTTTAAATATTGATTATTATAATGAAATTTAGGTAATCGGACCTTTTAAAGGCTTAACACTTAAGTTTTGAGCTGATTTCAGGTTTACAAGTGGGGACCTAAACAGTCTTCCAACCTTATATCTGGGGACATTTGTGTATAAATTATTAGATTTTGTATTATTGTCGAAGCCTATATGGTTCCATCAGATATTTCAATTTCATTTTTCACACTCGATAAATTTACAAGTGGGGACCTTCACAGTCATTTCAACAGACAAGTGGGGTCTTTTAAACACACATTTTCTAATTTCATGTATATTTTAATTTTATAGTTTAAATATTGATTATTATAATGAAATTTAGGTAATCGGACCTTTTAAAGGCTTAACACTTAAGTTTTGAGCTGATTTCAGGTTTACAAGTGGGGACCTAAACAGTCTTCCAACCTTATATCTGGGGACATTTGTGTATAAATTATTAGATTTTGTATTATTGTCGAAGCCTATATGGTTCCATCAGATATTTCAATTTCATTTTTCACACTCGATAAATTTACAAGTGGGGACCTTCACAGTCATTTCAACAGACAATTGGGGTCTTTTAAACACACATTTTCTAATTTCATGTATATTTTAATTTTATAGTTTAAATATTGATTATTATAATGAAATTTAGGTAATCGGACCTTTTAAAGGCTTATTACTTAAGTTTTGAGCTGATTTCAGGTTTAAAAGTGGGGACCTAAACAATCTTCCAACCTTATATCTGGGGACATTTGTGTATAAATTATTAGATTTTGTATTATTGTCGAAGCCTATATGGTTCCATCAGATATTTCAATATGGTTCCATCAGATATTTCAATTTCATTTTTCACACTCGATAAATTTACAAGTGGGGACCTTCACAGTCATTTCAACAGACAAGTGGGGTCTTTTAAACACACATTTTCTAATTTCATGTATATTTTAATTTTATAGTTTAAATATTGATTATTATAATGAAATTTAGGTAATCGGACCTTTTAAAGGCTTAACAATTAAGTTTTGAGCTGATTTCAGGTTTACAAGTGGGGACCTAAACAGTCTTCCAACCTTATATCTGGGGACATTTGTGTATAAATTATTAGATTTTGTATTATTGTCGAAGCCTATATGGTTCCATCAGATATTTCAATTTCATTTTTCACACTCGATAAATTTACAAGTGGGGACCTTCACAGTCATTTCAACAGACAATTGGGGTCTTTTAAACACACATTTTCTAATTTCATGTATATTTTAATTTTATAGTTTAAATATTGATTATTATAATGAAATTTAGGTAATCGGACCTTTTAAAGGCTTATTACTTAAGTTTTGAGCTGATTTCAGGTTTACAAGTGGGGACCTAAACAGTCTTCCAAACTTATATCTGGGGACATTTGTGTATAAATTATTAGATTTTGTATTATTGTCGAAGCCTATATGGTTCCATCAGATATTTCAATATGGTTCCATCAGATATTTCAATATGGTTCCATAAGATATTTCAATTTCATTTTTCACACTCGATAAATTTACAAGTGGGGACCTTCACAGTCATTTCAACAGACAATTGGGGTCTTTTAAACACACATTTTCTAATTTCATGTATATTTTAATTTTATAGTTTAAATATTGATTATTATAATGAAATTTAGGTAATCGGACCTTTTAAAGGCTTAACACTTAAGTTTTGAGCTGATTTCAGGTTTACAAGTGGGGACCTAAACCGTCTTCCAACCTTATCTCTGGGGACATTTGTGTATAAATTATTAGGTTTTGAATTAGTGTCAAAGCCTAATGGTTCCATTAAGTATTTCAATTTCATTTTTCACACTCGATAAATTTACAAGTCGGGACCTTCACAGACATTTCAACAGACAAGTGGGGTCTTTTAAACACATTTTCTAATTTCATGTATATATTAATTTTATAGTTTAAATATTGATTATTATAATGAAATTTAGGTAATCGGACCTTTTAAAGGCTTAACACTTAAGTTTTGAGCTGATTTCAGGTTTACAAGTGGGGACCTAAACAGTCTTCCAACCTTATATCTGGGGACATTTATGTATAAATTATTAGATTTTGTATTATTGTCGAAGCCTATATGGTTCCATCAGATATTTCAATTTCATTTTTCACACTCGATAAATTTACAAGTGGGGACCTTCACAGTCATTTCAACAGACAATTGGGGTCTTTTAAACACACATTTTCTAATTTCATGTATATTTTAATTTTATAGTTTAAATATTGATTATTATAATGAAATTTAGGTAATCGGACCTTTTAAAGGCTTATTACTTAAGTTTTGAGCTGATTTCAGGTTTACAAGTGGGGACCTAAACAGTCTTCCAACCTTATATCTGGGGACATTTGTGTATAAATTATTAGATTTTGTATTATTGTCGAAGCCTATATGGTTCCATCAGATATTTCAATATGGTTCCATCAGATATTTCAATATGGTTCCATAAGATATTTCAATTTCATTTTTCACACCGGATAAATTTACAAGTGGGGACCTTCACAGTCATTTCAACAGACAATTGGGGTCATTAAACACACATTTTCTAATTTCATGTATATTTTAATTTTATAGTTTAAATATTGATTATTATAATGAAATTTAGGTAATCGGACCTTTTAAAGGCTTAACACTTAAGTTTTGAGCTGATTTCAGGTTTACAAGTGGGGACCTAAACCGTCTTCCAACCTTATCTCTGGGGACATTTGTGTATAAATTATTAGGTTTTGAATTAGTGTCAAAGCCTAATGGTTCCATTAAGTATTTCAATTTCATTTTTCACACTCGATAAATTTACAAGTCGGGACCTTCACAGACATTTCAACAGACAAGTGGGGTCTTTTAAACACACATTTTCTGATTTCATGTATATATTAATTTTATAGTTTAAATATTGATTATTATAATGAAATTTAGGTAATCGGACCTTTTAAAGGCTTAACACTTAAGTTTTGAGCTGATTTCAGGTTTACAAGTGGGGACCTAAACAGTCTTCCAACCTTATATCTGGGGACATTTGTGTATAAATTATTAGATTTTGTATTATTGTCGAAGCCTATATGGTTCCATCAGATATTTCAATTTCATTTTTCACACTCGATAAATTTACAAGTGGGGACCTTCACAGTCATTTCAACAGACAAGTGGGGTCTTTTAAACACACATTTTCTAATTTCATGTATATTTTAATTTTATAGTTTAAATATTGATTATTATAATGAAATTTAGGTAATCGGACCTTTTAAAGGCTTAACACTTAGGTTTTGAGCTGATTTCAGGTTTACAAGTGGGGACCTAAACAGTCTTCCAACCTTATATCTGGGGACATTTGTGTATAAATTATTAGGTTTTGAATTAGTGTCAAAGCCTAATGGTTCCATTAAGTATTTCAATTTCATTTTTCACACTCGATAAATTTACAAGTGGGGACCTTCACAGTCATTTAAACAGACAAGTGGGGTCTTTTAAACACACATTTTCTAATTTCATGTATATATTAATTTTATAGTTTAAATATTGATTATTATAATGAAATTTAGGTAATCGGACCTTTTAAAGGCTTAACACTTAGGTTTTGAGCTGATTTCAGGTTTACAAGTGGGGACCTAAACAGTCTTCCAACCTTATATCTGGGGACATTTGTTTATAAATTATTAGGTTTTGAATAAGTGTCAAAGCCTAATGGTTCCATCAAGTATTTCAATTTCATTTTTCACACTCGATAAATTTACAAGTGGGGACCTTCACCGTCATTTCAACAGACAAGTGGGGTCTTTTAAACACACATTTTCTAATTTCATGTATATTTTAATTTTATAGTTTAAATATTGATTATTATAATGAAATTTAGGTAATCGGACCTTTTAAAGGCTTAACACTTAAGTTTTGAGCTGATTTCAGGTTAACAAGTGGGGACCTAAACAGTCTTCCAACCTTATATCTGGGGACATTTGTGTATAAATTATTAGATTTTGTATTATTGTCGAAGCCTATATGGTTCCATCAGATATTTCAATATGGTTCCATTAGATATTTCAATATGGTTCCATCAGATATTTCAATATGGTTCCATCAGATATTTCAATTTCATTTTTCACACTCGATAAATTTACAAGTGGGGACCTTCACAGTCATTTCAACAGACAATTGGGGTCTTTTAAACACACATTTTCTAATGTCATGTATATTTTAATTTTATAGTTTAAATATTGATTATTATAATGAAATTTAGGTAATCGGACCTTTTAAAGGCTTAACACTTAAGTTTTGAGCTGATTTCAGGTTTACAAGTGGGGACCTAAACCGTCTTCCAACCTTATCTCTGGGGACATTTGTGTATAAATTATTAGATTTTGTATTATTGTCGAAGCCTATATGGTTCCATCAGATATTTCAATTTCATTTTTCACACTCGATAAATTTACAAGTGGGGACCTTCACAGTCATTTCAACAGACAAGTGGGGTCTTTTAAACACACATTTTCTAATTTCATGTATATTTTAATTTTATAGTTTAAATATTGATTATTATAATGAAATTTAGGTAATCGGACCTTTTAAAGGCTTATTACTTAAGTTTTGAGCTGATTTCAGGTTTACAAGTGGGGACCTAAACAGTCTTCCAACCTTATATCTGGGGACATTTGTGTATAAATTATTAGATTTTGTATTATTGTCGAAGCCTATATGGTTCCATCAGATATTTCAATATGGTTCCATCAGATATTTCAATATGGTTCCATAAGATATTTCAATTTCATTTTTCACACCGGATAAATTTACAAGTGGGGACCTTCACAGCCATTTCAACAGACAATTGGGGTCATTAAACACACATTTTCTAATTTCATGTATATTTTAATTTTATAGTTTAAATATTGATTATTATAATGAAATTTAGGTAATCGGACCTTTTAAAGGCTTAACACTTAAGTTTTGAGCTGATTTCAGGTTTACAAGTGGGGACCTAAACCGTCTTCCAACCTTATCTCTGGGGACATTTGTGTATAAATTATTAGGTTTTGAATTAGTGTCAAAGCCTAATGGTTCCATTAAGTATTTCAATTTCATTTTTCACACTCGATAAATTTACAAGTCGGGACCTTCACAGACATTTCAACAGACAAGTGGGGTCTTTTAAACACACATTTTCTAATTTCATGTATATATTAATTTTATAGTTTAAATATTGATTATTATAATGAAATTTAGGTAATCGGACCTTTTAAAGGCTTAACACTTAAGTTTTGAGCTGATTTCAGGTTTACAAGTGGGGACCTAAACAGTCTTCCAACCTTATATCTGGGGACATTTGTGTATAAATTATTAGATTTTGTATTATTGTCGAAGCCTATATGGTTCCATCAGATATTTCAATTTCATTTTTCACACTCGATAAATTTACAAGTGGGGACCTTCACAGTCATTTCAACAGACAAGTGGGGTCTTTTAAACACACATTTTCTAATTTCATGTATATTTTAATTTTATAGTTTAAATATTGATTATTATAATGAAATTTAGGTAATCGGACCTTTTAAAGGCTTAACACTTAGGTTTTGAGCTGATTTCAGGTTTACAAGTGGGGACCTAAACAGTCTTCCAACCTTATATCTGGGGACATTTGTGTATAAATTATTAGGTTTTGAATTAGTGTCAAAGCCTAATGGTTCCATTAAGTATTTCAATTTCATTTTTCACACTCGATAAATTTACAAGTGGGGACCTTCACAGTCATTTAAACAGACAAGTGGGGTCTTTTAAACACACATTTTCTAATTTCATGTATATATTAATTTTATAGTTTAAATATTGATTATTATAATGAAATTTAGGTAATCGGACCTTTTAAAGGCTTAACACTTAGGTTTTGAGCTGATTTCAGGTTTACAAGTGGGGACCTAAACAGTCTTCCAACCTTATATCTGGGGACATTTGTTTATAAATTATTAGGTTTTGAATAAGTGTCAAAGCCTAATGGTTCCATCAAGTATTTCAATTTCATTTTTCACACTCGATAAATTTACAAGTGGGGACCTTCACCGTCATTTCAACAGACAAGTGGGGTCTTTTAAACACACATTTTCTAATTTCATGTATATTTTAATTTTATAGTTTAAATATTGATTATTATAATGAAATTTAGGTAATCGGACCTTTTAAAGGCTTAACACTTAAGTTTTGAGCTGATTTCAGGTTAACAAGTGGGGACCTAAACAGTCTTCCAACCTTATATCTGGGGACATTTGTGTATAAATTATTAGATTTTGTATTATTGTCGAAGCCTATATGGTTCCATCAGATATTTCAATATGGTTCCATTAGATATTTCAATATGGTTCCATCAGATATTTCAATATGGTTCCATCAGATATTTCAATTTCATTTTTCACACTCGATAAATTTACAAGTGGGGACCTTCACAGTCATTTCAACAGACAATTGGGGTCTTTTAAACACACATTTTCTAATGTCATGTATATTTTAATTTTATAGTTTAAATATTGATTATTATAATGAAATTTAGGTAATCGGACCTTTTAAAGGCTTAACACTTAAGTTTTGAGCTGATTTCAGGTTTACAAGTGGGGACCTAAACCGTCTTCCAACCTTATCTCTGGGGACATTTGTGTATAAATTATTAGATTTTGTATTATTGTCGAAGCCTATATGGTTCCATCAGATATTTCAATTTCATTTTTCACACTCGATAAATTTACAAGTGGGGACCTTCACAGTCATTTCAACAGACAAGTGGGGTCTTTTAAACACACATTTTCTAATTTCATGTATATTTTAATTTTATAGTTTAAATATTGATTATTATAATGAAATTTAGGTAATCGGACCTTTTAAAGGCTTAACACTTAGGTTTTGAGCTGATTTCAGGTTTACAAGTGGGGACCTAAACAGTCTTCCAACCTTATATCTGGGGACATTTGTTTATAAATTATTAGATTTTGTATTATTGTCGAAGCCTATATGGTTCCATCAGATATTTCAATATGGTTCCATCAGATATTTCAATATGGTTCCATCAGATATTTCAATATGGTTCCATCAGATATTTCAATATGGTTCCATCAGATATTTCAATATGGTTCCATCAGATATTTCAATATGGTTCCATCAGATATTTCAATTTCATTTTTCACACTCGATAAATTTACAAGTGGGGACCTTCACAGTCATTTCAACAGACAATTGGGGTCTTTTAAACACACATTTTCTAATTTCACGTATATTTTAATTTTATAGTTTAAATATTGATTATTATAATGAAATTTAGGTAATCGGACCTTTTAAAGGCTTAACACTTAAGTTTTGAGCTGATTTCAGGTTTACAAGTGGGGACCTAAACCGTCTTCCAACCTTATATCTGGGGACATTTGTGTATAAATTATTAGATTTTGTATTATTGTCGAAGCCTATATGGTTCCATCAGATATTTCAATATGGTTCCATCAGATATTTCAATATGGTTCCATCAGATATTTCAATATGGTTCCATCAGATATTTCAATTTCATTTTTCACACTCGATAAATTTACAAGTGGGGACCTTCACAGTCATTTCAACAGACAATTGGGGTCTTTTAAACACACATTTTCTAATTTCATGTATATATTAATTTTATAGTTTAAATATTGATTATTATAATGAAATTTAGGTAATCGGACCTTTTAAAGGCTTAACACTTAGGTTTTGAGCTGATTTCAGGTTTACAAGTGGGGACCTAAACAGTCTTCCACCCTTATATCTGGGGACATTTGTGTATAAATTATTAGGTTTTGAATTAGTGTCAAAGCCTAATGGTTCCATTAAGTATTTCAATTTCATTTTTCACACTCGATAAATTTACAAGTGGGGACCTTCACAGTCATTTAAACAGACAAGTGGGGTCTTTTAAACACACATTTTCTAATTTCATGTATATATTAATTTTATAGTTTAAATATTGATTATTATAATGAAATTTAGGTAATCGGACCTTTTAAAGGCTTAACACTTAGGTTTTGAGCTGATTTCAGGTTTACAAGTGGGGACCTAAACAGTCTTCCAACCTTATATCTGGGGACATTTGTTTATAAATTATTAGATTTTGTATTATTGTCGAAGCCTATATGGTTCCATCAGATATTTCAATATGGTTCCATCAGATATTTCAATATGGTTCCATCAGATATTTCAATATGGTTCCATCAGATATTTCAATTTCATTTTTCACACTCGATAAATTTACAAGTGGGGACCTTCACAGTCATTTCAACAGACAATTGGGGTCTTTTAAACACACATTTTCTAATTTCACGTATATTTTAATTTTATAGTTTAAATATTGATTATTATAATGAAATTTAGGTAATCGGACCTTTTAAAGGCTTAACACTTAAGTTTTGAGCTGATTTCAGGTTTACAAGTGGGGACCTAAACCGTCTTCCAACCTTATATCTGGGGACATTTGTGTATAAATTATTAGATTTTGTATTATTGTCGAAGCCTATATGGTTCCATCAGATATTTCAATATGGTTCCATCAGATATTTCAATTTCATTTTTCACACTCGATAAATTTACAAGTGGGGACCTTCACAGTCATTTCAACAGACAATTGGGGTCTTTTAAACACACATTTTCTAATTTCATGTATATTTTAATTTTATAGTTTAAATATTGATTATTATAATGAAATTTAGGTAATCGGACCTTTTAAAGGCTTAACACTTAAGTTTTGAGCTGATTTCAGGTTTACAAGTGGGGACCTAAACAGTCTTCCAACCTTATATCTGGGGACATTTGTGTATAAATTATTAGATTTTGTATTATTGTCGAAGCCTATATGGTTCCATCAGATATTTCAATATGGTTCCATCAGATATTTCAATTTCATTTTTCACACTCGATAAATTTACAAGTGGGGACCTTCACAGTCATTTCAACAGACAATTGGGGTCTTTTAAACACACATTTTCTAATTTCATGTATATTTTAATTTTATAGTTTAAATATTGATTATTATAATGAAATTTAGGTAATCGGACCTTTTAAAGGCTTAACACTTAAGTTTTGAGCTGATTTCAGGTTTACAAGTGGGGACCTAAACAGTCTTCCAACCTTATATCTGGGGACATTTGTGTATAAATTATTAGATTTTGTATTATTGTCGAAGCCTATATGGTTCCATCAGATATTTCAATATGGTTCCATCAGATATTTCAATTTCATTTTTCACACTCGATAAATTTACAAGTGGGGACCTTCACAGTCATTTCAACAGACAATTGGGGTCTTTTAAACACACATTTTCTAATTTCATGTATATTTTAATTTTATAGTTTAAATATTGATTATTATAATGAAATTTAGGTAATCGGACCTTTTAAAGGCTTAACACTTAAGTTTTGAGCTGATTTCAGGTTTACAAGTGGGGACCTAAACAGTCTTCCAACCTTATATCTGGGGACATTTGTGTATAAATTATTAGATTTTGTATTATTGTCAAAGCCTATATGGTTCCATCAGATATTTCAATATGGTTCCATCAGATATTTCAATTTCATTTTTCACACTCGATAAATTTACAAGTGGGGACCTTCACAGTCATTTCAACAGACAATTGGGGTCTTTTAAACACACATTTTCTAATTTCATGTATATTTTAATTTTAGAGTTTAAATATTGATTATTATAATGAAATTTAGGTAATCGGACCTTTTAAAGGCTTAACACGTAAGTTTTGAGCTGATTTCTGGTTTACAAGTGGGGACCTAAACAGTCTTCCAACCTTATATCAGGGGACATTTGTGTATAAATTATTAGATTTTGAATTAGTGTCAAAGCCTATATGGTTCCATCAGATATTTCAATTTGATTTTTCACACTCGATAAATTTACAAGTGGGGACCTTCACAGTCATTTCAACAGACAATTGGGGTCTTTTAAACACACATTTTCTAATTTCATGTATATTTTAATTTTATAGTTTAAATATTGATTATTATAATGAAATTTAGGTAATCGGACCTTTTAAAGGCTTATTACTTAAGTTTTGAGTTGATTTCAGGTTTACAAGTGGGGACCTAAACCGTCTTCCAACCTTATCTCTGGGGACATTTGTGTATAAATTATTAGGTTTTGAATTAGTGTCAAAGCCTAATGGTTCCATTAAGTATTTCAATTTCATTTTTCACACTCGATAAATTTACAAGTCGGGACCTTCACAGTCATTTCAACAGACAAGTGGGGTCTTTTAAACACACATTTTCTAATTTCATGTATATTTTAATTTTAAAGTTTCAATATTGATTATTATAATGAAATTTAGGTAATCGGACCTTTTAAAGGCTTAACACTTAGGTTTTGAGCTGATTTCAGGTTTACAAGTGGGGACCTAAACAGTCTTCCACCCTTATATCTGGGGACATTTGTGTATAAATTATTAGGTTTTGAATTAGTGTCAAAGCCTAATGGTTCCATTAAGTATTTCAATTTCATTTTTCACACTCGATAAATTTACAAGTGGGGACCTTCACAGTCATTTAAACAGACAAGTGGGGTCTTTTAAACACACATTTTCTAATTTCATGTATATATTAATTTTATAGTTTAAATATTGATTATTATAATGAAATTTAGGTAATCGGACCTTTTAAAGGCTTAACACTTAGGTTTTGAGCTGATTTCAGGTTTACAAGTGGGGACCTAAACAGTCTTCCAACCTTATATCTGGGGACATTTGTTTATAAATTATTAGATTTTGTATTATTGTCGAAGCCTATATGGTTCCATCAGATATTTCAATATGGTTCCATCAGATATTTCAATATGGTTCCATCAGATATTTCAATATGGTTCCATCAGATATTTCAATATGGTTCCATCAGATATTTCAATATGGTTCCATCAGATATTTCAATTTCATTTTTCACACTCGATAAATTTACAAGTGGGGACCTTCACAGTCATTTCAACAGACAATTGGGGTCTTTTAAACACACATTTTCTAATTTCACGTATATTTTAATTTTATAGTTTAAATATTGATTATTATAATGAAATTTAGGTAATCGGACCTTTTAAAGGCTTAACACTTAAGTTTTGAGCTGATTTCAGGTTTACAAGTGGGGACCTAAACCGTCTTCCAACCTTATATCTGGGGACATTTGTGTATAAATTATTAGATTTTGTATTATTGTCGAAGCCTATATGGTTCCATCAGATATTTCAATATGGTTCCATCAGATATTTCAATATGGTTCCATCAGATATTTCAATATGGTTCCATCAGATATTTCAATTTCATTTTTCACACTCGATAAATTTACAAGTGGGGACCTTCACAGTCATTTCAACAGACAATTGGGGTCTTTTAAACACACATTTTCTAATTTCATGTATATATTAATTTTATAGTTTAAATATTGATTATTATAATGAAATTTAGGTAATCGGACCTTTTAAAGGCTTAACACTTAGGTTTTGAGCTGATTTCAGGTTTACAAGTGGGGACCTAAACAGTCTTCCACCCTTATATCTGGGGACATTTGTGTATAAATTATTAGGTTTTGAATTAGTGTCAAAGCCTAATGGTTCCATTAAGTATTTCAATTTCATTTTTCACACTCGATAAATTTACAAGTGGGGACCTTCACAGTCATTTAAACAGACAAGTGGGGTCTTTTAAACACACATTTTCTAATTTCATGTATATATTAATTTTATAGTTTAAATATTGATTAGTATAATGAAATTTAGGTAATCGGACCTTTTAAAGGCTTAACACTTAGGTTTTGAGATGATTTCAGGTTTACAAGTGGGGACCTAAACAGTCTTCCAACCTTATATCTGGGGACATTTGTTTATAAATTATTAGATTTTGTATTATTGTCGAAGCCTATATGGTTCCATCAGATATTTCAATATGGTTCCATCAGATATTTCAATATGGTTCCATCAGATATTTCAATATGGTTCCATCAGATATTTCAATATGGTTCCATCAGATATTTCAATTTCATTTTTCACACTCGATAAATTTACAAGTGGGGACCTTCACAGTCATTTCAACAGACAATTGGGGTCTTTTAAACACACATTTTCTAATTTCACGTATATTTTAATTTTATAGTTTAAATATTGATTATTATAATGAAATTTAGGTAATCGGACCTTTTAAAGGCTTAACACTTAAGTTTTGAGCTGATTTCAGGTTTACAAGTGGGGACCTAAACCGTCTTCCAACCTTATATCTGGGGACATTTGTGTATAAATTATTAGATTTTGTATTATTGTCGAAGCCTATATGGTTCCATCAGATATTTCAATATGGTTCCATCAGATATTTCAATTTCATTTTTCACACTCGATAAATTTACAAGTGGGGACCTTCACAGTCATTTCAACAGACAATTGGGGTCTTTTAAACACACATTTTCTAATTTCATGTATATTTTAATTTTATAGTTTAAATATTGATTATTATAATGAAATTTAGGTAATCGGACCTTTTAAAGGCTTAACACTTAAGTTTTGAGCTGATTTCAGGTTTACAAGTGGGGACCTAAACAGTCTTCCAACCTTATATCTGGGGACATTTGTGTATAAATTATTAGATTTTGTATTATTGTCGAAGCCTATATGGTTCCATCAGATATTTCAATATGGTTCCATCAGATATTTCAATTTCATTTTTCACACTCGATAAATTTACAAGTGGGGACCTTCACAGTCATTTCAACAGACAATTGGGGTCTTTTAAACACACATTTTCTAATTTCATGTATATTTTAATTTTATAGTTTAAATATTGATTATTATAATGAAATTTAGGTAATCGGACCTTTTAAAGGCTTAACACTTAAGTTTTGAGCTGATTTCAGGTTTACAAGTGGGGACCTAAACAGTCTTCCAACCTTATATCTGGGGACATTTGTGTATAAATTATTAGATTTTGTATTATTGTCGAAGCCTATATGGTTCCATCAGATATTTCAATATGGTTCCATCAGATATTTCAATTTCATTTTTCACACTCGATAAATTTACAAGTGGGGACCTTCACAGTCATTTCAACAGACAATTGGGGTCTTTTAAACACACATTTTCTAATTTCATGTATATTTTAATTTTATAGTTTAAATATTGATTATTATAATGAAATTTAGGTAATCGGACCTTTTAAAGGCTTAACACTTAAGTTTTGAGCTGATTTCAGGTTTACAAGTGGGGACCTAAACAGTCTTCCAACCTTATATCTGGGGACATTTGTGTATAAATTATTAGATTTTGTATTATTGTCAAAGCCTATATGGTTCCATCAGATATTTCAATATGGTTCCATCAGATATTTCAATTTCATTTTTCACACTCGATAAATTTACAAGTGGGGACCTTCACAGTCATTTCAACAGACAATTGGGGTCTTTTAAACACACATTTTCTAATTTCATGTATATTTTAATTTTAGAGTTTAAATATTGATTATTATAATGAAATTTAGGTAATCGGACCTTTTAAAGGCTTAACACGTAAGTTTTGAGCTGATTTCTGGTTTACAAGTGGGGACCTAAACAGTCTTCCAACCTTATATCAGGGGACATTTGTGTATAAATTATTAGATTTTGTATTATTGTCGAAGCCTATATGGTTCCATCAGATATTTCAATTTGATTTTTCACACTCGATAAATTTACAAGTGGGGACCTTCACAGTCATTTCAACAGACAATTGGGGTCTTTTAAACACACATTTTCTAATTTCATGTATATTTTAATTTTATAGTTTAAATATTGATTATTATAATGAAATTTAGGTAATCGGACCTTTTAAAGGCTTATTACTTAAGTTTTGAGCTGATTTCAGGTGTACAAGTGTAGACCTAAACAGTCTTCCAACCTTATATCTGGGGACATTTGTGTATAAATTATTAGATTTTGTATTATTGTCGAAGCCTATATGGTTCCATCAGATATTTCAATATGGTTCCATCAGATATTTCAATATGGTTACATCAGATATTTCAATTTCATTTTTCACACTCGATAAATTTACAAGTGGGGACCTTCACAGTCATTTCAACAGACAATTGGGGTCTTTTAAACACACATTTTCTAATTTCATGTATATTTAAATTTTATAGTTTAAATATTGATTATTATAATGAAATTTAGGTAATCGGACCTTTTAAAGGCTTAACACTTAAGTTTTGAGTTGATTTCAGGTTTACAAGTGGGGACCTAAACCGTCTTCCAACCTTATCTCTGGGGACATTTGTGTATAAATTATTAGGTTTTGAATTAGTGTCAAAGCCTAATGGTTCCATTAAGTATTTCAATTTCATTTTTCACACTCGATAAATTTACAAGTCGGGACCTTCACAGTCATTTCAACAGACAAGTGGGGTCTTTTAAACACACATTTTCTAATTTCATGTATATATTAATTTTAAAGTTTAAATATTGATTATTATAATGAAATTTAGGTAATCGGACCTTTTAAAGGCTTAACACTTAGGTTTTGAGCTGATTTCAGGTTTACAAGTGGGGACCTAAACAGTCTTCCAACCTTATATCTGGGGACATTTGTTTATAAATTATTAGGTTTTGAATTAGTGTCAAAGCCTAATGGTTCCATCAAGTATTTCAATTTCATTTTTCACACTCGATAAATTTACAAGTGGGGACCTTCACCGTCATTTCAACAGACTAGTGGGGTCTTTTAAACACACATTTTCTAATTTCATGTATATTTTAATTTTATAGTTTAAATATTGATTATTATAATGAAATTTAGGTAATCGGACCTTGTAAAGGCTTAACACTTAAGTTTTGAGCTGATTTCAGGTTTACAAGTGGGGACCTAAACAGTCTTCCAACCTTATATCTGGGGACATTTGTGTATAAGTTATTAGGTTTTGAATTAGTGTCAAAGCCTAATGGTTCCATCAAGTATTTCAATTTCATTTTTCACACTCGATAAATTTACAAGTGGGGACCTTCACCGTCATTTCAACAGACAAGTGGGGTCTTTTAAACAAACATTTTCTAATTTCATGAATATTTTAATTTTATAGTTTAAATATTGATTATTATAATGAAATTTAGGTAATCGGACCTTTTAAAGGCTTAACACTTAAGTTTTGAGCTGATTTCAGGTTTACAAGTGGGGACCTAAACAGTCTTCCAACCTTATATCTGGGGACATTTGTGTATAAATTATTAGATTTTGTATTATTGTCGAAGCCTATATGGTTCCATCAGATATTTCAATATGGTTCCATCAGATACTTCAATTTCATTTTTCACACTCGATAAATTTACAAGTGGGGACCTTCACAGTCATTTCAACAGACAATTGGGGTCTTTTAAACACACATTTTCTAATTTCATGTATATTTTAATTTTATGGTTTAAATATTGATTATTATAATGAAATTTAGGTAATCGGACCTTTTAAAGGCTTAACACTTAAGTTTTGAGCTGATTTCAGGTTTACAAGTGGGGACCTAAACAGTCTTCCAACCTTATATCTGGGGACATTTGTGTATAAATTATTAGATTTTGTATTATTGTCGAAGCCTATATGGTTCCATCAGATATTTCAATATGGTTCCATCAGATATTTCAATTTCATTTTTCACACTCGATAAATTTACAAGTGGGGACCTTCACAGTCATTTCAACAGACAAGTGGGGTCTTTTAAACACACATTTTCTAATTTCATGTATATATTAATTTTATAGTTTAAATATTGATTATTATAATGAAATTTAGGTAATCGGACCTTTTAAAGGCTTATTACTTAAGTTTTGAGCTGATTTCAGGTTTACAAGTGGGGACCTAAACAGTCTTCCAACCTTATATCTGGGGACATTTGTGTATAAATTATTAGATTTTGTATTATTGTCGAAGCCTATATGGTTCCATCAGATATTTCAATTTCATTTTTCACACTCGATAGATATTTCAATTTCATTTTTCACACTCGATAAATTTACAAGTGGGGACCTTCACAGTCATTTCAACAGACAATTGGGGTCTTTTAAACACTCATTTTCTAATTTCATGTATATTTTAATTTTATAGTTTAAATATTGATTATTATAATGAAATTGAGGTAATCGGACCTTTTAAAGGCTTATTACTTAAGTTTTGAGCTGATTTCAGGTTTACAAGTGGGGACCTAAACAGTCTTCCAACCTTATATCTGGGGACATTTGTGTATAAATTATTAGATTTTGTATTATTGTCGAAGCCTATATGGTTCCATCAGATATTTCAATTTCATTTTTCACACTCGATAAATTTACAAGTGGGGACCTTCACCGTCATTTCAACAGACAAGTGGGGTCTTTTAAACACACATTTTCTAATTTCATGTATATTTTAATTTTATAGTTTAAATATTGATTATTATAATGAAATTTAGGTAATCGGACCTTTTAAAGGCTTAACACTTAAGTTTTGAGCTGATTTCAGGTTTACAAGTGGGGACCTAAACAGTCTTCCAACCTTATATCTGGGGACATTTGTGTATAAATTATTAGATTTTGTATTATTGTCGAAGCCTATATGGTTCCATCAGATATTTCAATTTCACTTTTCACACTCGATAAATTTACAAGTGGGGACCTTCACAGTCATTTCAACAGACAATTGGGGTCTTTTAAACATACATTTTCTAATTTCATGTATATTTTAATTTTATAGTTTAAATATTGATTATTATAATGAAATTTAGGTAATCGGACCTTTTAAAGGCTTAACACTTAGGTTTTGAGCTGATTTCAGGTTTACAAGTGGGGACCTAAACAGTCTTCCAACCTTATATCTGGGGACATTTGTGTATAAATTATTAGGTTTTGAATTAGTGTCAAAGCCTAATGGTTCCATTCAGTATTTCAATTTCATTTTTCACACTCGATAAATTTACAAGTGGGGACCCTCACAGTCATTTAAACAGACAAGTGGGGACCTTCACAGTCATTTAAACAGACAAGTGGGGACCTTCACAGTCATTTAAACAGACAAGTGGGGTCTTTTAAACACACATTTTCTAATTTCATGTATATATTAATTTTATAGTTTAAATATTGATTATTATAATGAAATTTAGGTAATCGGACCATTTAAAGGCTTAACACTTAAGTTTTGAGCTGATTTCAGGTTTACAAGTGGGGACCTAAACAGTCTTCCAACCTTATATCTGGGGACATTTGTGTATAAGTTATTAGGTTTTGAATTAGTGTCAAAGCCTAATGGTTCCATCAAGTATTTCAATTTCATTTTTCACACTCGATAAATTTACAAGTGGGGACCTTCACCGTCATTTCAACAGACAAGTGGGGTCTTTTAAACAAACATTTTCTAATTTCATGAATATTTTAATTTTATAGTTTAAATATTGATTATTATAATGAAATTTAGGTAATCAGACCTTTTAAAGGCTTAACACTTAAGTTTTGAGCTGATTTCAGGTTTACAAGTGGGGACCTAAACCGTCTTCCAACCTTATCTCTGGGGACATTTGTGTATAAATTATTAGGTTTTGAATTAGTGTCAAAGCCTAATGGTTCCATTAAGTATTTCAATTTCATTTTTCACACTCGATAAATTTACAAGTCGGGACCTTCACAGTCATTTCAACAGACAAGTGGGGTCTTTTAAACACACATTTTCTAATTTCATGTATATATTAATTTTATAGTTTAATATTGATTATTATAATGAAATTTAGGTAATCGGACCTTTTAAAGGCTTATTACTTAAGTTTTGAGCTGATTTCAGGTTTACAAGTGGGGACCTAAACAGTCTTCCAACCTTATATCTGGGGACATTTGTGTATAAATTATTAGATTTTGTATTATTGTCGAAGCCTATATGGTTCCATCAGATATTTCAATATGGTTCCATCAGATATTTCAATTTCATTTTTCACACTCGATAAATTTACAAGTGGGGACCTTCACAGTCATTTCAACAGACAAGTGGGGTCTTTTAAACACACATTTTCTAATTTCATGTATATATTAATTTTATAGTTTAAATATTGATTATTATAATGAAATTTAGGTAATCGGACCTTTTAAAGGCTTATTACTTAAGTTTTGAGCTGATTTCAGGTTTACAAGTGGGGACCTAAACAGTCTTCCAACCTTATATCTGGGGACATTTGTGTATAAATTATTAGATTTTGTATTATTGTCGAAGCCTATATGGTTCCATCAGATATTTCAATTTCATTTTTCACACTCGATAGATATTTCAATTTCATTTTTCCCACTCGATAAATTTACAAGTGGGGACCTTCACAGTCATTTCAACAGACAATTGGGGTCTTTTAAACACTCATTTTCTAATTTCATGTATATTTTAATTTTATAGTTTAAATATTGATTATTATAATGAAATTGAGGTAATCGGACCTTTTAAAGGCTTATTACTTAAGTTTTGAGCTGATTTCAGGTTTACAAGTGGGGACCTAAACAGTCTTCCAACCTTATATCTGGGGACATTTGTGTATAAATTATTAGATTTTGTATTATTGTCGAAGCCTATATGGTTCCATCAGATATTTCAATTTCATTTTTCACACTCGATAAATTTACAAGTGGGGACCTTCACCGTCATTTCAACAGACAAGTGGGGTCTTTTAAACACACATTTTCTAATTTCATGTATATTTTAATTTTATAGTTTAAATATTGATTATTATAATGAAATTTAGGTAATCGGACCTTTTAAAGGCTTAACACTTAGGTTTTGAGCTGATTTCAGGTTTACAAGTGGGGACCTAAACAGTCTTCCAACCTTATATCTGGGGACATTTGTGTATAAATTATTAGGTTTTGAATTAGTGTCAAAGCCTAATGGTTCCATTAAGTATTTCAATTTCATTTTTCACACTCGATAAATTTACAAGTGGGGACCTTCACAGTCATTTAAACAGACAAGTGGGGACCTTCACAGTCATTTAAACAGACAAGTGGGGACCTTCACAGTCATTTAAACAGACAAGTGGGGTCTTTTAAACACACATTTTCTAATTTCATGTATATATTAATTTTATAGTTTAAATATTGATTATTATAATGAAATTTAGGTAATCGGACCTTTTAAAGGCTTAACACTTAGGTTTTGAGCTGATTTCAGGTTTACAAGTGGGGACCTAAACAGTCTTCCAACCTTATATCTGGGGACATTTGTTTATAAATTATTAGGTTTTGAATTAGTGTCAAAGCCTAATGGTTCCATCAAGTATTTCAATTTCATTTTTCACACTCGATAAATTTACAAGTGGGGACCTTCACCGTCATTTCAACAGACAAGTGGGGTCTTTTAAACACACATTTTCTAATTTCATGTATATTTTAATTTTATAGTTTAAATATTGATTATTATAATGAAATTTAGGTAATCGGACCTTTTAAAGGCTTATTACTTAAGTTTTGAGCTGATTTCAGGTTTACAAGTGGGGACCTAAACAGTCTTCCAACCTTATATCTGGGGACATTTGTGTATAAATTATTAGATTTTGTATTATTGTCGAAGCCTATATGGTTCCATCAGATATTTCAATTTCATTTTTCACACTCGATAAATTTACAAGTGGGGACCTTCACCGTCATTTCAACAGACAAGTGGGGTCTTTTAAACACACATTTTCTAATTTCATGTATATTTTAATTTTATAGTTTAAATATTGATTATTATAATGAAATTTAGGTAATCGGACCTTTTAAAGGCTTAACACTTAAGTTTTGAGCTGATTTCAGGTTTACAAGTGGGGACCTAAACAGTCTTCCAACCTTATATCTGGGGACATTTGTCTATAAATTATTAGATTTTGTATTATTGTCGAAGCCTATATGGTTCCATCAGATATTTCAATATGGTTCCATCAGATATTTCAATATGGTTCCATCAGATATTTCAATATGGTTCCATCAGATATTTCAATTTCATTTTTCACACTCGATAAATTTACAAGTGGGGACCTTCACAGTCATTTCAACAGACAATTGGGGTCTTTTAAACACACATTTTCTAATTTCATGTATATTTTAATTTTATAGTTTAAATATTGATTATTATAATGAAATTGAGGTAATCGGACCTTTTAAAGGCTTAACACTTAGGTTTTGAGCTGATTTCAGGTTTACAAGTGGGGACCTAAACAGTCTTCCAACCTTATATCTGGGGACATTTGTGTATAAGTTATTAGGTTTTGAATTAGTGTCAAAGCCTAATGGTTCCATCAAGTATTTCAATTTCATTTTTCACACTCGATAAATTTACAAGTGGGGACCTTCACCGTCATTTCAACAGACAAGTGGGGTCTTTTAAACAAACATTTTCTAATTTCATGAATATTTTAATTTTATAGTTTAAATATTGATTATTATAATGAAATTTAGGTAATCAGACCTTTTAAAGGCTTAACACTTAAGTTTTGAGCTGATTTCAGGTTTACAAGTGGGGACCTAAACCGTCTTCCAACCTTATCTCTGGGGACATTTGTGTATAAATTATTAGGTTTTGAATTAGTGTCAAAGCCTAATGGTTCCATTAAGTATTTCAATTTCATTTTTCACACTCGATAAATTTACAAGTCGGGACCTTCACAGTCATTTCAACAGACAAGTGGGGTCTTTTAAACACACATTTTCTAATTTCATGTATATATTAATTTTATAGTTTAATATTGATTATTATAATGAAATTTAGGTAATCGGACCTTTTAAAGGCTTATTACTTAAGTTTTGAGCTGATTTCAGGTTTACAAGTGGGGACCTAAACAGTCTTCCAACCTTATATCTGGGGACATTTGTGTATAAATTATTAGATTTTGTATTATTGTCGAAGCCTATATGGTTCCATCAGATATTTCAATATGGTTCCATCAGATATTTCAATTTCATTTTTCACACTCGATAAATTTACAAGTGGGGACCTTCACAGTCATTTCAACAGACAAGTGGGGTCTTTTAAACACACATTTTCTAATTTCATGTATATATTAATTTTATAGTTTAAATATTGATTATTATAATGAAATTTAGGTAATCGGACCTTTTAAAGGCTTAACACTTAGGTTTTGAGCTGATTTCAGGTTTACAAGTGGGGACCTAAACAGTCTTCCAACCTTATATCTGGGGACATTTGTTTATAAATTATTAGGTTTTGAATTAGTGTCAAAGCCTAATGGTTCCATCAAGTATTTCAATTTCATTTTTCACACTCGATAAATTTACAAGTGGGGACCTTCACCGTCATTTCAACAGACAAGTGGGGTCTTTTAAACACACATTTTCTAATTTCATGTATATTTTAATTTTATAGTTTAAATATTGATTATTATAATGAAATTTAGGTAATCGGACCTTTTAAAGGCTTATTACTTAAGTTTTGAGCTGATTTCAGGTTTACAAGTGGGGACCTAAACAGTCTTCCAACCTTATATCTGGGGACATTTGTGTATAAATTATTAGATTTTGTATTATTGTCGAAGCCTATATGGTTCCATCAGATATTTCAATTTCATTTTTCACACTCGATAAATTTACAAGTGGGGACCTTCACCGTCATTTCAACAGACAAGTGGGGTCTTTTAAACACACATTTTCTAATTTCATGTATATTTTAATTTTATAGTTTAAATATTGATTATTATAATGAAATTTAGGTAATCGGACCTTTTAAAGGCTTAACACTTAAGTTTTGAGCTGATTTCAGGTTTACAAGTGGGGACCTAAACAGTCTTCCAACCTTATATCTGGGGACATTTGTCTATAAATTATTAGATTTTGTATTATTGTCGAAGCCTATATGGTTCCATCAGATATTTCAATATGGTTCCATCAGATATTTCAATATGGTTCCATCAGATATTTCAATTTCATTTTTCACACTCGATAAATTTACAAGTGGGGACCTTCACAGTCATTTCAACAGACAATTGGGGTCTTTTAAACACACATTTTCTAATTTCATGTATATTTTAATTTTATAGTTTAAATATTGATTATTATAATGAAATTTAGGTAATCGGACCTTTTAAAGGCTTAACACTTAAGTTTTGAGCTGATTTCAGGTTTACAAGTGGGGACCTAAACAGTCTTCCAACCTTATATCTGGGGACATTTGTGTATAAATTATTAGATTTTGTATTATTGTCGAAGCCTATATGGTTCCATCAGATATTTCAATATGGTTCCATCAGATATTTCAATATGGTTCCATCAGATATTTCAATTTCATTTTTCACACTCGATAAATTTACAAGTGGGGACCTTCACAGTCATTTCAACAGACAATTGGGGTCTTTTAAACACACATTTTCTAATTTCATGAATATTTTAATTTTATAGTTTAAATATTGATTATTATAATGAAATTTAGGTAATCAGACCTTTTAAAGGCTTAACACTTAAGTTTTGAGCTGATTTCAGGTTTACAAGTGGGGACCTAAACCGTCTTCCAACCTTATCTCTGGGGACATTTGTGTATAAATTATTAGGTTTTGAATTAGTGTCAAAGCCTAATGGTTCCATTAAGTATTTCAATTTCATTTTTCACACTCGATAAATTTACAAGTCGGGACCTTCACAGTCATTTCAACAGACAAGTGGGGTCTTTTAAACACACATTTTCTAATTTCATGTATATATTAATTTTATAGTTTAATATTGATTATTATAATGAAATTTAGGTAATCGGACCTTTTAAAGGCTTATTACTTAAGTTTTGAGCTGATTTCAGGTTTACAAGTGGGGACCTAAACAGTCTTCCAACCTTATATCTGGGGACATTTGTGTATAAATTATTAGATTTTGTATTATTGTCGAAGCCTATATGGTTCCATCAGATATTTCAATATGGTTCCATCAGATATTTCAATTTCATTTTTCACACTCGATAAATTTACAAGTGGGGACCTTCACAGTCATTTCAACAGACAAGTGGGGTCTTTTAAACACACATTTTCTAATTTCATGTATATATTAATTTTATAGTTTAAATATTGATTATTATAATGAAATTTAGGTAATCGGACCTTTTAAAGGCTTATTACTTAAGTTTTGAGCTAATTTCAGGTTTACAAGTGGGGACCTAAACAGTCTTCCAACCTTATCTCTGGGGACATTTGTGTATAAATTATTAGGTTTTGAATTAGTGTCAAAGCCTAATGGTTCCATTAAGTATTTCAATTTCATTTTTCACACTCGATAAATTTACAAGTGGGGACCTTCACAGTCATTTCAACAGACAAGTGGGGTCTTTTAAACACACATTTTCTAATTTCATGTATATATTAATTTTATAGTTAAAATATTGATTATTATAATGAAATTTAGGTAATCGGACCTTTTAAAGGCTTAACACTTAAGTTTTGAGCTGATTTCAGGTTTACAAGTGGGGACCTAAACCGTCTTCCAACCTTATCTCTGGGGACATTTGTGTATAAATTATTAGATTTTGTATTATTGTCGAAGCCTATATGGTTCCATCAGATATTTCAATTTCATTTTTCACACTCGATAAATTTACAAGTGGGGACCTTCACAGTCATTTCAACAGACAATTGGGGTCTTTTAAACACTCATTTTCTAATTTCATGTATATTTTAATTTTATAGTTTAAATATTGATTATTATAATAAAATTGAGGTAATCGGACCTTTTAAAGGCTTATTACTTAAGTTTTGAGCTGATTTCAGGTTTACAAGTGGGGACCTAAACAGTCTTCCAACCTTATATCTGGGGACATTTGTGTATAAATTATTAGATTTTGTATTATTGTCGAAGCCTATATGGTTCCATCAGATATTTCAATTTCATTTTTCACACTCGATAAATTTACAAGTGGGGACCTTCACCGTCATTTCAACAGACAAGTGGGGTCTTTTAAACACACATTTTCTAATTTCATGTATATTTTAATTTTATAGTTTAAATATTGATTATTATAATGAAATTTAGGTAATCGGACCTTTTAAAGGCTTAACACTTAAGTTTTGAGCTGATTTCAGGTTTACAAGTGGGGACCTAAACAGTCTTCCAACCTTATATCTGGGGACATTTGTGTATAAATTATTAGATTTTGTATTATTGTCGAAGCCTATATGGTTCCATCAGATATTTCAATTTCACTTTTCACACTCGATAAATTTACAAGTGGGGACCTTCACAGTCATTTCAACAGACAATTGGGGTCTTTTAAACACACATTTTCTAATTTCATGTATATTTTAATTTTATAGTTTAAATATTGATTATTATAATGAAATTTAGGTAATCGGACCTTTTAAAGGCTTAACACTTAGGTTTTGAGCTGATTTCAGGTTTACAAGTGGGGACCTAAACAGTCTTCCAACCTTATATCTGGGGACATTTGTGTATAAATTATTAGGTTTTGAATTAGTGTCAAAGCCTAATGGTTCCATTAAGTATTTCAATTTCATTTTTCACACTCGATAAATTTACAAGTGGGGACCTTCACAGTCATTTAAACAGACAAGTGGGGACCTTCACAGTCATTTAAACAGACAAGTGGGGACCTTCACAGTCATTTAAACAGACAATTGGGGTCTTTTAAACACACATTTTCTAATTTCATGAATATTTTAATTTTATAGTTTAAATATTGATTATTATAATGAAATTTAGGTAATCAGACCTTTTAAAGGCTTAACACTTAAGTTTTGAGCTGATTTCAGGTTTACAAGTGGGGACCTAAACCGTCTTCCAACCTTATCTCTGGGGACATTTGTGTATAAATTATTAGGTTTTGAATTAGTGTCAAAGCCTAATGGTTCCATTAAGTATTTCAATTTCATTTTTCACACTCGATAAATTTACAAGTCGGGACCTTCACAGTCATTTCAACAGACAAGTGGGGTCTTTTAAACACACATTTTCTAATTTCATGTATATATTAATTTTATAGTTTAATATTGATTATTATAATGAAATTTAGGTAATCGGACCTTTTAAAGGCTTATTACTTAAGTTTTGAGCTGATTTCAGGTTTACAAGTGGGGACCTAAACAGTCTTCCAACCTTATATCTGGGGACATTTGTGTATAAATTATTAGATTTTGTATTATTGTCGAAGCCTATATGGTTCCATCAGATATTTCAATATGGTTCCATCAGATATTTCAATTTCATTTTTCACACTCGATAAATTTACAAGTGGGGACCTTCACAGTCATTTCAACAGACAAGTGGGGTCTTTTAAACACACATTTTCTAATTTCATGTATATATTAATTTTATAGTTTAAATATTGATTATTATAATGAAATTTAGGTAATCGGACCTTTTAAAGGCTTAACACTTAGGTTTTGAGCTGATTTCAGGTTTACAAGTGGGGACCTAAACAGTCTTCCACCCTTATATCTGGGGACATTTGTGTATAAGTTATTAGGTTTTGAATTAGTATCAAAGCCTAATGGTTCCATTAAGTATTTCAATTTCATTTTTCACACTCGATAAATTTACAAGTGGGGACCTTCACAGTCATTTCAACAGACAAGTGGGGTCTTTTAAACACACATTTTCTAATTTCATTTATATATTAATTTTATAGTTAAAATATTGATTATTATAATGAAATTTAGGTAATCGGACCTTTTAAAGGCTTAACACTTAAGTTTTGAGCTGATTTCAGGTTTACAAGTGGGGACCTAAACCGTCTTCCAACCTTATCTCTGGGGACATTTGTGTATAAATTATTAGATTTTGTATTATTGTCGAAGCCTATATGGTTCCATCAGATATTTCAATTTCATTTTTCACACTCGATAAATTTACAAGTGGGGACCTTCACAGTCATTTCAACAGACAATTGGGGTCTTTTAAACACTCATTTTCTAATTTCATGTATATTTTAATTTTATAGTTTAAATATTGATTATTATAATGAAATTGAGGTAATCGGACCTTTTAAAGGCTTATTACTTAAGTTTTGAGCTGATTTCAGGTTTACAAGTGGGGACCTAAACAGTCTTCCAACCTTATATCTGGGGACATTTGTGTATAAATTATTAGATTTTGTATTATTGTCGAAGCCTATATGGTTCCATCAGATATTTCAATTTCATTTTTCACACTCGATAAATTTACAAGTGGGGACCTTCACCGTCATTTCAACAGACAAGTGGGGTCTTTTAAACACACATTTTCTAATTTCATGTATATTTTAATTTTATAGTTTAAATATTGATTATTATAATGAAATTTAGGTAATCGGACCTTTTAAAGGCTTATTACTTAAGTTTTGAGCTGATTTCAGGTTTACAAGTGGGGACCTAAACAGTCTTCCAACCTTATATCTGGGGACATTTGTGTATAAATTATTAGATTTTGTATTATTGTCGAAGCCTATATGGTTCCATCAGATATTTCAATTTCATTTTTCACACTCGATAAATTTACAAGTGGGGACCTTCACCGTCATTTCAACAGACAAGTGGGGTCTTTTAAACACACATTTTCTAATTTCATGTATATTTTAATTTTATAGTTTAAATATTGATTATTATAATGAAATTTAGGTAATCGGACCTTTTAAAGGCTTAACACTTAAGTTTTGAGCTGATTTCAGGTTTACAAGTGGGGACCTAAACAGTCTTCCAACCTTATATCTGGGGACATTTGTGTATAAATTATTAGATTTTGTATTATTGTCGAAGCCTATATGGTTCCATCAGATATTTCAATATGGTTCCATCAGATATTTCAATATGGTTCCATCAGATATTTCAATTTCATTTTTCACACTCGATAAATTTACAAGTGGGGACCTTCACAGTCATTTCAACAGACAATTGGGGTCTTTTAAACACACATTTTCTAATTTCATGTATATTTTAATTTTATAGTTTAAATATTGATTATTATAATGAAATTTAGGTAATCGGACCTTTTAAAGGCTTAACACTTAAGTTTTGAGCTGATTTCAGGTTTACAAGTGGGGACCTAAACCGTCTTCCAACCTTATCTCTGGGGACATTTGTGTATAAATTATTAGGTTTTGAATTAGTGTCAAAGCCTAATGGTTCCATTAAGTATTTCAATTTCATTTTTCACACTCGATAAATTTACAAGTGGGGACCTTCACAGTCATTTCAACAGACAAGTGGGGTCTTTTAAACACACATTTTCTAATTTCATGTATATATTAATTTTATAGTTTAAATATTGATTATTATAATGAAATTTAGGTAATCGGACCTTTTAAAGGCTTATTACTTAAGTTTTGAGCTGATTTCAGGTTTACAAGTGGGGACCTAAACAGTCTTCCAACCTTATCTCTGGGGACATTTGTGTATAAATTATTAGGTTTTGAATTAGTGTCAAAGCCTAATGGTTCCATTAAGTATTTCAATTTCATTTTTCACACTCGATAAATTTACAAGTGGGGACCTTCACAGTCATTTCAACAGACAAGTGGGGTCTTTTAAACACACATTTTCTAATTTCATTTATATATTAATTTTATAGTTAAAATATTGATTATTATAATGAAATTTAGGTAATCGGACCTTTTAAAGGCTTAACACTTAAGTTTTGAGCTGATTTCAGGTTTACAAGTGGGGACCTAAACCGTCTTCCAACCTTATCTCTGGGGACATTTGTGTATAAATTATTAGATTTTGTATTATTGTCGAAGCCTATATGGTTCCATCAGATATTTCAATTTCATTTTTCACACTCGATAAATTTACAAGTGGGGACCTTCACAGTCATTTCAACAGACAATTGGGGTCTTTTAAACACTCATTTTCTAATTTCATGTATATTTTAATTTTATAGTTTAAATATTGATTATTATAATGAAATTGAGGTAATCGGACCTTTTAAAGGCTTATTACTTAAGTTTTGAGCTGATTTCAGGTTTACAAGTGGGGACCTAAACAGTCTTCCAACCTTATATCTGGGGACATTTGTGTATAAATTATTAGATTTTGTATTATTGTCGAAGCCTATATGGTTCCATCAGATATTTCAATTTCATTTTTCACACTCGATAAATTTACAAGTGGGGACCTTCACCGTCATTTCAACAGACAAGTGGGGTCTTTTAAACACACATTTTCTAATTTCATGTATATTTTAATTTTATAGTTTAAATATTGATTATTATAATGAAATTTAGGTAATCGGACCTTTTAAAGGCTTATTACTTAAGTTTTGAGCTGATTTCAGGTTTACAAGTGGGGACCTAAACAGTCTTCCAACCTTATATCTGGGGACATTTGTGTATAAATTATTAGATTTTGTATTATTGTCGAAGCCTATATGGTTCCATCAGATATTTCAATTTCATTTTTCACACTCGATAAATTTACAAGTGGGGACCTTCACCGTCATTTCAACAGACAAGTGGGGTCTTTTAAACACACATTTTCTAATTTCATGTATATTTTAATTTTATAGTTTAAATATTGATTATTATAATGAAATTTAGGTAATCGGACCTTTTAAAGGCTTAACACTTAAGTTTTGAGCTGATTTCAGGTTTACAAGTGGGGACCTAAACAGTCTTCCAACCTTATATCTGGGGACATTTGTGTATAAATTATTAGATTTTGTATTATTGTCGAAGCCTATATGGTTCCATCAGATATTTCAATATGGTTCCATCAGATATTTCAATATGGTTCCATCAGATATTTCAATTTCATTTTTCACACTCGATAAATTTACAAGTGGGGACCTTCACAGTCATTTCAACAGACAATTGGGGTCTTTTAAACACACATTTTCTAATTTCATGTATATTTTAATTTTATAGTTTAAATATTGATTATTATAATGAAATTTAGGTAATCGGACCTTTTAAAGGCTTAACACTTAAGTTTTGAGCTGATTTCAGGTTTACAAGTGGGGACCTAAACCGTCTTCCAACCTTATCTCTGGGGACATTTGTGTATAAATTATTAGGTTTTGAATTAGTGTCAAAGCCTAATGGTTCCATTAAGTATTTCAATTTCATTTTTCACACTCGATAAATTTACAAGTGGGGACCTTCACAGTCATTTCAACAGACAAGTGGGGTCTTTTAAACACACATTTTCTAATTTCATGTATATATTAATTTTAAAGTTTAAATATTGATTATTATAATGAAATTTAGGTAATCGGACCTTTTAAAGGCTTAACACTTAGGTTTTGAGCTGATTTCAGGTTTACAAGTGGGGACCTAAACAGTCTTCCAACCTTATATCTGGGGACATTTGTTTATAAATTATTAGGTTTTGAATTAGTGTCAAAGCCTAATGGTTCCATCAAGTATTTCAATTTCATTTTTCACACTCGATAAATTTACAAGTGGGGACCTTCACCGTCATTTCAACAGACTAGTGGGGTCTTTTAAACACACATTTTCTAATTTCATGTATATTTTAATTTTATAGTTTAAATATTGATTATTATAATGAAATTTAGGTAATCGGACCTTGTAAAGGCTCAACACTTAAGTTTTGAGCTGATTTCAGGTTTACAAGTGGGGACCTAAACCGTCTTCCAACCTTATCTCTGGGGACATTTGTGTATAAATTATTAGGTTTTGAATTAGTGTCAAAGCCTAATGGTTCCATTAAGTATTTCAATTTCATTTTTCACACTCGATAAATTTACAAGTCGGGACCTTCACAGTCATTTCAACAGACAAGTGGGGTCTTTTAAACACACATTTTCTAATTTCATGTATATATTAATTTTATAGTTTAATATTGATTATTATAATGAAATTTTGGTAATCGGACCTTTTAAAGGCTTATTACTTAAGTTTTGAGCTGATTTCAGGTTTACAAGTGGGGACCTAAACAGTCTTCCAACCTTATATCTGGGGACATTTGTGTATAAATTATTAGATTTTGTATTATTGTCGAAGCCTATATGGTTCCATCAGATATTTCAATATGGTTCCATCAGATATTTCAATTTCATTTTTCACACTCGATAAATTTACAAGTGGGGACCTTCACAGTCATTTCAACAGACAATTGGGGTCTTTTAAACACACATTTTCTAATTTCATGTATATTTTAATTTTATGGGTTAAATATTGATTATTATAATGAAATTTAGGTAATCGGACCTTTTAAAGGCTTAACACTTAAGTTTTGAGCTGATTTCAGGTTTACAAGTGGGGACCTAAACAGTCTTCCAACCTTATATCTGGGGACATTTGTGTATAAATTATTAGATTTTGTATTATTGTCGAAGGCTATATGGTTCCATCAGATATTTCAATATGGTTCCATCAGATATTTCAATTTCATTTTTCACACTCGATAAATTTACAAGTGGGGACCTTCACAGTCATTTCAACAGACAAGTGGGGTCTTTTAAACACACATTTTCTAATTTCATGTATATTTTAATTTTATAGTTTAAATATTGATTATTATAATGAAATTTAGGTAATCGGACCTTTTAAAGGCTTAACACTTAGGTTTTGAGCTGATTTCAGGTTTACAAGTGGGGACCTAAACCGTCTTCCAACCTTATCTCTGGGGACATTTGTGTATAAATTATTAGGTTTTGAATTAGTGTCAAAGCCTAATGGTTCCATTAAGTATTTCAATTTCATTTTTCACACTCGATAAATTTACAAGTCGGGACCTTCACAGTCATTTCAACAGACAAGTGGGGTCTTTTAAACACACATTTTCTAATTTCATGTATATATTAATTTTAAAGTTTAAATATTGATTATTATAATGAAATTTAGGTAATCGGACCTTTTAAAGGCTTAACACTTAGGTTTTGAGCTGATTTCAGGTTTACAAGTGGGGACCTAAACCGTCGTCCAACCTTATCTCTGGGGACATTTGTGTATAAATTATTAGGTTTTGAATTAGTGTCAAAGCCTAATGGTTCCATTAAGTATTTCAATTTCATTTTTCACACTCGATAAATTTACAAGTCGGGACCTTCACAGTCATTTCAACAGACAAGTGGGGTCTTTTAAACACACATTTTCTAATTTCATGTATATATTAATTTTAAAGTTTAAATATTGATTATTATAATGAAATTTAGGTAATCGGACCTTTTAAAGGCTTAACACTTAGGTTTTGAGCTGATTTCAGGTTTACAAGTGGGGACCTAAACAGTCTTCCAACCTTATATCTGGGGACATTTGTTTATAAATTATTAGGTTTTGAATTAGTGTCAAAGCCTAATGGTTCCATCAAGTATTTCAATTTCATTTTTCACACTCGATAAATTTACAAGTGGGGACCTTCACCGTCATTTCAACAGACTAGTGGGGTCTTTTAAACACACATTTTCTAATTTCATGTATATTTTAATTTTATAGTTTAAATATTGATTATTATAATGAAATTTAGGTAATCGGACCTTGTAAAGGCTCAACACTTAAGTTTTGAGCTGATTTCAGGTTTACAAGTGGGGACCTAAACCGTCTTCCAACCTTATCTCTGGGGACATTTGTGTATAAATTATTAGGTTTTGAATTAGTGTCAAAGCCTAATGGTTCCATTAAGTATTTCAATTTCAATTTTCACACTCGATAAATTTACAAGTCGGGACCTTCACAGTCATTTCAACAGACAAGTGGGGTCTTTTAAACACACATTTTCTAATTTCATGTATATATTAATTTTATAGTTTAATATTGATTATTATAATGAAATTTTGGTAATCGGACCTTTTAAAGGCTTATTACTTAAGTTTTGAGCTGATTTCAGGTTTACAAGTGGGGACCTAAACAGTCTTCCAACCTTATATCTGGGGACATTTGTGTATAAATTATTAGATTTTGTATTATTGTCGAAGCCTATATGGTTCCATCAGATATTTCAATATGGTTCCATCAGATATTTCAATTTCATTTTTCACACTCGATAAATTTACAAGTGGGGACCTTCACAGTCATTTCAACAGACAATTGGGGTCTTTTAAACACACATTTTCTAATTTCATGTATATTTTAATTTTATGGGTTAAATATTGATTATTATAATGAAATTTAGGTAATCGGACCTTTTAAAGGCTTAACACTTAAGTTTTGAGCTGATTTCAGGTTTACAAGTGGGGACCTAAACCGTCTTCCAACCTAATCTCTGGGGACATTTGTGTATAAATTATTAGGTTTTGAATTAGTGTCAAAGCCTAATGGTTCCATTAAGTATTTCAATTTCATTTTTCACACTCGATAAATTTACAAGTCGGGACCTTCACCGTCATTTCAACAGACTAGTGGGGTCTTTTAAACACACATTTTCTAATTTCATGTATATTTTAATTTTATAGTTTAAATATTGATTATTATAATGAAATTGAGGTAATCGGACCTTTTAAAGGCTTAACACTTAGGTTTTGAGCTGATTTCAGGTTTACAAGTGGGGACCTAAACAGTCTTCCAACCTTATATCTGGGGACATTTGTTTATAAATTATTAGGTTTTGAATTAGTGTCAAAGCCTAATGGTTCCATCAAGTATTTCAATTTCATTTTTCACACTCGATAAATTTACAAGTGGGGACCTTCACCGTCATTTCAACAGACAAGTGGGGTCTTTTAAACACACATTTTCTAATTTCATGTATATATTAATTTTATAGTTTAAATATTGATTATTATAATGAAATTTAGGTAATCGGACCTTTTAAAGGCTTAACACTTAAGTTTTGAGCTGATTTCAGGTTTACAAGTGGGGACCTAAACCGTCTTCCAACCTTATCTCTGGGGACAATTGTGTATATATTATTAGGTTTTGAATTAGTGTCAAAGCCTTATGGTTCCATTAAGTATTTCAATTTCATTTTTCACACTCGATAAATTTACAAGTCGGGACCTTCACAGTCATTTCAACAGACAAGTGGGGTCTTTTAAACACACATTTTCTAATTTCATGTATATATTAATTTTATAGTTTAAATATTGATTATTATAATGAAATTTAGGTAATCGGATCTTTTAAAGGCTTATTACTTAAGTTTTGAGCTGATTTCAGGTTTACAAGTGGGGACCTTAACAGTCTTCCAACCTTATATCTGGGGACATTTGTGTATAAATGATTAGATTTTGTATTATTGTCGAAGCCTATATGGTTCCATCAGATATTTCAATTTCATTTTTCACACTCGATAAATTTACAAGTGGGGACCTTCACAGTCATTTCAACAGACAATTGGGGTCTTTTAAACACTCATTTTCTAATTTCATGTATATTTTAATTTTATAGTTTAAATATTGATTATTATAATGAAATTTAGGTAATCGGACCTTTTAAAGGCTTAACACTTAAGTTTTGAGCTGATTTCAGGTTTACAAGTGGGGACCTAAACAGTCTTCCAACCTTATATCTGGGGACATTTGTGTATAAATTATTAGATTTTGTATTATTGTCGAAGCCTATATGGTTCCATCAGATATTTCAATATGGTTCCATCAGATATTTCAATATGGTTCCATCAGATATTTCAATTTCATTTTTCACACTCGATAAATTTACAAGTGGGGACCTTCACAGTCATTTCAACAGACAATTGGGGTCTTTTAAACACACATTTTCTAATTTCATGTATATTTTAATTTTATAGTTTAAATATTGATTATTATAATGAAATTTAGGTAATCGAACCTTTTAAAGGCTTAACACTTAAGTTTTGAGCTGATTTCAGGTTTACAAGTGGGGACCTAAACCGTCTTCCAACCTTATCTCTGGGGACATTTGTGTATAAATTATTAGGTTTTGAATTAGTGTCAAAGCCTAATGGTTCCATTAAGTATTTCAATTTCATTTTTCACACTCGATAAATTTACAAGTCGGGACCTTCACAGTCATTTCAACAGACAAGTGGGGTCTTTTAAACACACATTTTCTAATTTCATGTATATATTAATTTTAAAGTTTAAATATTGATTATTATAATGAAATTTAGGTAATCGGACCTTTTAAAGGCTTAACACTTAGGTTTTGAGCTGATTTCAGGTTTACAAGTGGGGACCTAAACAGTCTTCCAACCTTATATCTGGGGACATTTGTTTATAAATTATTAGGTTTTGAATTAGTGTCAAAGCCTAATGGTTCCATCAAGTATTTCAATTTCATTTTTCACACTCGATAAATTTACAAGTGGGGACCTTCACCGTCATTTCAACAGACTAGTGGGGTCTTTTAAACACACATTTTCTAATTTCATGTATATATTAATTTTAAAGTTTAAATATTGATTATTATAAAGAAATTTAGGTAATCGGACCTTTTAAAGGCTTAACACTTAGGTTTTGAGCTGATTTCAGGTTTACAAGTGGGGACCTAAACAGTCTTCCAACCTTATATCTGGGGACATTTGTGTATAAGTTATTAGGTTTTGAATTAGTGTCAAAGCCTAATGGTTCCATCAAGTATTTCAATTTCATTTTTCACACTCGATAAATTTACAAGTGGGGACCTTCACCGTCATTTCAACAGACAAGTGGGGTCTTTTAAACAAACATTTTCTAATTTCATGAATATTTTAATTTTATAGTTTAAATATTGATTATTATAATGAAATTTAGGTAATCGGACCTTTTAAAGGCTTAACACTTAAGTTTTGAGCTGATTTCAGGTTTACAAGTGGGGACCTAAACCGTCTTCCAACCTTATCTCTGGGGACATTTGTGTATAAATTATTAGGTTTTGAATTAGTGTCAAAGCCTAATGGTTCCATTAAGTATTTCAATTTCATTTTTCACACTCGATAAATTTACAAGTCGGGACCTTCACAGTCATTTCAACAGACAAGTGGGGTCTTTTAAACACACATTTTCTAATTTCATGTATATATTAATTTTATAGTTTAATATTGATTATTATAATGAAATTTAGGTAATCGGACCTTTTAAAGGCTTATTACTTAAGTTTTGAGCTGATTTCAGGTTTACAAGTGGGGACCTAAACAGTCTTCCAACCTTATATCTGGGGACATTTGTGTATAAATTATTAGATTTTGTATTATTGTCGAAGCCTATATGGTTCCATCAGATATTTCAATATGGTTCCATCAGATATTTCAATTTCATTTTTCACACTCGATAAATTTACAAGTGGGGACCTTCACAGTCATTTCAACAGACAATTGGGGTCTTTTAAACACACATTTTCTAATTTCATGTATATTTTAATTTTATGGTTTAAATATTGATTATTATAATGAAATTTAGGTAATCGGACCTTTTAAAGGCTTAACACTTAAGTTTTGAGCTGATTTCAGGTTTACAAGTGGGGACCTAAACAGTCTTCCAACCTTATATCTGGGGACATTTGTGTATAAATTATTAGATTTTGTATTATTGTCGAAGGCTATATGGTTCCATCAGATATTTCAATATGGTTCCATCAGATATTTCAATTTCATTTTTCACACTCGATAAATTTACAAGTGGGGACCTTCACAGTCATTTCAACAGACAAGTGGGGTCTTTTAAACACACATTTTCTAATTTCATGTATATTTTAATTTTATAGTTTAAATATTGATTATTATAATGAAATTTAGGTAATCGGACCTTTTAAAGGCTTAACACTTAAGTTTTGAGCTGATTTCAGGTTTACAAGTGGGGACCTAAACCGTCTTCCAACCTTATCTCTGGGGACATTTGTGTATAAATTATTAGGTTTTGAATTAGTGTCAAAGCCTAATGGTTCCATTAAGTATTTCAATTTCATTTTTCACACTCGATAAATTTACAAGTCGGGACCTTCACAGTCATTTCAACAGACAATTGGGGTCTTTTAAACACTCATTTTCTAATTTCATGTATATTTTAATTTTATAGTTTAAATATTGATTATTATAATGAAATTTAGGTAATCGGACCTTTTAAAGGCTTAACACTTAAGTTTTGAGCTGATTTCAGGTTTACAAGTGGGGACCTAAACAGTCTTCCAACCTTATATCTGGGGACATTTGTGTATAAATGATTAGATTTTGTATTATTGTCGAAGCCTATATGGTTCCATCAGATATTTCAATTTCATTTTTCACACTCGATAAATTTACAAGTGGGGACCTTCACAGTCATTTCAACAGACAATTGGGGTCTTTTAAACACTCATTTTCTAATTTCATGTATATTTTAATTTTATAGTTTAAATATTGATTATTATAATGAAATTTAGGTAATCGGACCTTTTAAAGGCTTAACACTTAAGTTTTGAGCTGATTTCAGGTTTACAAGTGGGGACCTAAACAGTCTTCCAACCTTATATCTGGGGACATTTGTGTATAAATTATTAGATTTTGTATTATTGTCGAAGCCTATATGGTTCCATCAGATATTTCAATATGGTTCCATCAGATATTTCAATTTCATTTTTCACACTCGATAAATTTACAAGTGGGGACCTTCACAGTCATTTCAACAGACAATTGGGGTCTTTTAAACACACATTTTCTAATTTCATGTATATTTTAATTTTATAGTTTAAATATTGATTATTATAATGAAATTTAGGTAATCGGACCTTTTAAAGGCTTATTACTTAAGTTTTGAGCTGATTTCAGGTTTACAAGTGTAGACCTAAACAGTCTTCCAACCTTATATCTGGGGACATTTGTGTATAAATTATTAGATTTTGTATTATTGTCGAAGCCTATATGGTTCCATCAGATATTTCAATTTCATTTTTCACACTCGATAAATTTACAAGTGGGGACCTTCACAGTCATTTCAACAGACAATTGGGGTCTTTTAAACACTCATTTTCTAATTTCATGTATATTTTAATTTTATAGTTTAAATATTGATTATTATAATGAAATTTAGGTAATCGGACCTTTTAAAGGCTTAACACTTAAGTTTTGAGTTGATTTCAGGTTTACAAGTGGGGACCTAAACAGTCTTCCAACCTTATATCTGGGGACATTTGTGTATAAATTATTAGATTTTGTATTATTGTCGAAGCCTATATGGTTCCATCAGATATTTCAATATGGTTCCATCAGATATTTCAATATGGTTCCATCAGATATTTCAATTTCATTTTTCACACTCGATAAATTTACAAGTGGGGACCTTCACAGTCATTTCAACAGACAATTGGGGTCTTTTAAACACACATTTTCTAATTTCATGTATATTTTAATTTTATAGTTTAAATATTGATTATTATAATGAAATTTAGGTAATCGAACCTTTTAAAGGCTTAACACTTAAGTTTTGAGCTGATTTCAGGTTTACAAGTGGGGACCTAAACCGTCTTCCAACCTTATCTCTGGGGACATTTGTGTATAAATTATTAGGTTTTGAATTAGTGTCAAAGCCTAATGGTTCCATTAAGTATTTCAATTTCATTTTTCACACTCGATAAATTTACAAGTCGGGACCTTCACAGTCATTTCAACAGACAAGTGGGGTCTTTTAAACACACATTTTCTAATTTCATGTATATATTAATTTTAAAGTTTAAATATTGATTATTATAATGAAATTTAGGTAATCGGACCTTTTAAAGGCTTAACACTTAGGTTTTGAGCTGATTTCAGGTTTACAAGTGGGGACCTAAACAGTCTTCCAACCTTATATCTGGGGACATTTGTTTATAAATTATTAGGTTTTGAATTAGTGTCAAAGCCTAATGGTTCCATCAAGTATTTCAATTTCATTTTTCACACTCGATAAATTTACAAGTGGGGACCTTCACCGTCATTTCAACAGACTAGTGGGGTCTTTTAAACACACATTTTCTAATTTCATGTATATATTAATTTTAAAGTTTAAATATTGATTATTATAAAGAAATTTAGGTAATCGGACCTTTTAAAGGCTTAACACTTAGGTTTTGAGCTGATTTCAGGTTTACAAGTGGGGACCTAAACAGTCTTCCAACCTTATATCTGGGGACATTTGTGTATAAGTTATTAGGTTTTGAATTAGTGTCAAAGCCTAATGGTTCCATCAAGTATTTCAATTTCATTTTTCACACTCGATAAATTTACAAGTGGGGACCTTCACCGTCATTTCAACAGACAAGTGGGGTCTTTTAAACAAACATTTTCTAATTTCATGAATATTTTGATTTTATAGTTTAAATATTGATTATTATAATGAAATTTAGGTAATCGGACCTTTTAAAGGCTTAACACTTAAGTTTTGAGCTGATTTCAGGTTTACAAGTGGGGACCTAAACAGTCTTCCAACCTTATATCTGGGGACATTTGTGTATAAATTATTAGATTTTGTATTATTGTCGAAGCCTATATGGTTCCATCAGATATTTCAATATGGTTCCATCAGATATTTCAATTTCATTTTTCACACTCGATAAATTTACAAGTGGGGACCTTCACAGTCATTTCAACAGACAATTGGGGTCTTTTAAACACACATTTTCTAATTTCATGTATATTTTAATTTTATGGTTTAAATATTGATTATTATAATGAAATTTAGGTAATCGGGCCTTTTAAAGGCTTAACACTTAAGTTTTGAGCTGATTTCAGGTTTACAAGTGGGGACCTAAACAGTCTTCCAACCTTATATCTGGGGACATTTGTGTATAAATTATTAGATTTTGTATTATTGTCGAAGGCTATATGGTTCCATCAGATATTTCAATATGGTTCCATCAGATATTTCAATTTCATTTTTCACACTCGATAAATTTACAAGTGGGGACCTTCACAGTCATTTCAACAGACAAGTGGGGTCTTTTAAACACACATTTTCTAATTTCATGTATATTTTAATTTTATAGTTTAAATATTGATTATTATAATGAAATTTAGGTAATCGGACCTTTTAAAGGCTTAACACTTAAGTTTTGAGCTGATTTCAGGTTTACAAGTGGGGACCTAAACCGTCTTCCAACCTTATCTCTGGGGACATTTGTGTATAAATTATTAGGTTTTGAATTAGTGTCAAAGCCTAATGGTTCCATTAAGTATTTCAATTTCATTTTTCACACTCGATAAATTTACAAGTCGGGACCTTCACAGTCATTTCAACAGACAAGTGGGGTCTTTTAAACACACATTTTCTAATTTCATGTATATATTAATTTTAAAGTTTAAATATTGATTATTATAATGAAATTTAGGTAATCGGACCTTTTAAAGGCTTAACACTTAGGTTTTGAGCTGATTTCAGGTTTACAAGTGGGGACCTAAACAGTCTTCCAACCTTATATCTGGGGACATTTGTTTATAAATTATTAGGTTTTGAATTAGTGTCAAAGCCTAATGGTTCCATCAAGTATTTCAATTTCATTTTTCACACTCGATAAATTTACAAGTGGGGACCTTCACCGTCATTTCAACAGACTAGTGGGGTCTTTTAAACACACATTTTCTAATTTCATGTATATTTTAATTTTATAGTTTAAATATTGATTATTATAATGAAATTGAGGTAATCGGACCTTTTAAAGGCTTAACACTTAGGTTTTGAGCTGATTTCAGGTTTACAAGTGGGGACCTAAACCGTCTTCCAACCTCATCTCTGGGGACATTTGTGTATATATTATTAGGTTTTGAATTAGTGTCAAAGCCTTATGGTTCCATTAAGTATTTCAATTTCATTTTTCACACTCGATAAATTTACAAGTCGGGACCTTCACAGTCATTTCAACAGACAAGTGGGGTCTTTTAAACACACATTTTCTAATTTCATGTATATATTAATTTTATAGTTTAAATATTGATTATTATAATGAAATTTAGGTAATCGGACCTTTTAAAGGCTTAACACTTAAGTTTTGAGCTGAGTTCAGGTTTACAAGTGGGGACCTAAACAGTCTTCCAACCTTATATCTGGGGACATTTGTGTATAAATTATTAGATTTTGTATTATTGTCGAAGCCTATATGGTTCCATCAGATATTTCAATTTCATTTTTCACACTCGATAAATTTACAAGTGGGGACCTTCACAGTCATTTCAACAGACAAGTGGGGTCTTTTAAACACACATTTTCTAATTTCATGTATATTTTAATTTTATAGTTTAAATATTGATTATTATAATGAAATTTAGGTAATCGGACCTTTTAAAGGCTTAACACTTAAGTTTTGAGCTGATTTCAGGTTTACAAGTGGGGACCTAAACCGTCTTCCAACCTTATCTCTGGGGACATTTGTGTATAAATTATTAGGTTTTGAATTAGTGTCAAAGCCTAATGGTTCCATTAAGTATTTCAATTTCATTTTTCACACTCGATAAATTTACAAGTCGAGACCTTCACAGTCATTTCAACAGACAAGTGGGGTCTTTTAAACACACATTTTCTAATTTCATGTATATATTAATTTTAAAGTTTAAATATTGATTATTATAATGAAATTTAGGTAATCGGACCTTTTAAAGGCTTAACACTTAGGTTTTGAGCTGATTTCAGGTTTACAAGTGGGGACCTAAACAGTCTTCCAACCTTATATCTGGGGACATTTGTTTATAAATTATTAGGTTTTGAATTAGTGTCAAAGCCTAATGGTTCCATCAAGTATTTCAATTTCATTTTTCACACTCGATAAATTTACAAGTGGGGACCTTCACCGTCATTTCAACAGACTAGTGGGGTCTTTTAAACACACATTTTCTAATTTCATGTATATTTTAATTTTATAGTTTAAATATTGATTATTATAATGAAATTGAGGTAATCGGACCTTTTAAAGGCTTAACACTTAGGTTTTGAGCTGATTTCAGGTTTACAAGTGGGGACCTAAACAGTCTTCCAACCTTATATCTGGGGACATTTGTTTATAAATTATTAGGTTTTGAATTAGTGTCAAAGCCTAATGGTTCCATCAAGTATTTCAATTTCATTTTTCACACTCGATAAATTTACAAGTGGGGACCTTCACCGTCATTTCAACAGACAAGTGGGGTCTTTTAAACACACATTTTCTAATTTCATGTATATATTAATTTTATAGTTTAAATATTGATTATTATAATGAAATTTAGGTAATCGGACCTTTTAAAGGCTTATTACTTAAGTTTTGAGCTGATTTCAGGTTTACAAGTGGGGACCTTAACAGTCTTCCAACCTTATATCTGGGGACATTTGTGTATAAATGATTAGATTTTGTATTATTGTCGAAGCCTATATGGTTCCATCAGATATTTCAATTTCATTTTTCACACTCGATAAATTTACAAGTGGGGACCTTCACAGTCATTTCAACAGACAATTGGGGTCTTTTAAACACTCATTTTCTAATTTCATGTATATTTTAATTTTATAGTTTAAATATTGATTATTATAATGAAATTTAGGTAATCGGACCTTTTAAAGGCTTAACACTTAAGTTTTGAGCTGATTTCAGGTTTACAAGTGGGGACCTAAACAGTCTTCCAACCTTATATCTGGGGACATTTTTGTATAAATTATTAGATTTTGTATTATTGTCGAAGCCTATATGGTTCCATCAGATATTTCAATATGGTTCCATCAGATATTTCAATTTCATTTTTCACACTCGATAAATTTACAAGTGGGGACCTTCACAGTCATTTCAACAGACAAGTGGGGTCTTTTAAACACACATTTTCTAATTTCATGTATATTTTAATTTTATAGTTTAAATATTGATTATTATAATGAAATTTAGGTAATCGGACCTTTTAAAGGCTTAACACTTAAGTTTTGAGCTGATTTCAGGTTTACAAGTGGGGACCTAAACCGTCTTCCAACCTTATCTCTGGGGACATTTGTGTATAAATTATTAGGTTTTGAATTAGTGTCAAAGCCTAATGGTTCCATTAAGTATTTCAATTTCATTTTTCACACTCGATAAATTTACAAGTCGGGACCTTCACAGTCATTTCAACAGACAAGTGGGGTCTTTTAAACACACATTTTCTAATTTCATGTATATATTAATTTTATAGTTTAATATTGATTATTATAATGAAATTTAGGTAATCGGACCTTTTAAAGGCTTATTACTTAAGTTTTGAGCTGATTTCAGGTTTACAAGTGGGGACCTAAACAGTCTTCCAACCTTATATCTGGGGACATTTGTGTATAAATTATTAGATTTTGTATTATTGTCGAAGCCTATATGGTTCCATCAGATATTTCAATATGGTTCCATCAGATATTTCAATTTCATTTTTCACACTCGATAAATTTACAAGTCGGGACCTTCACAGTCATTTCAACAGACAAGTGGGGTCTTTTAAACACACATTTTCTAATTTCATGTATATATTAATTTTAAAGTTTAAATATTGATTATTATAATGAAATTTAGGTAATCGGACCTTTTAAAGGCTTAACACTTAGGTTTTGAGCTGATTTCAGGTTTACAAGTGGGGACCTAAACAGTCTTCCAACCTTATATCTGGGGACATTTGTTTATAAATTATTAGGTTTTGAATTAGTGTCAAAGCCTAATGGTTCCATCAAGTATATCAATTTCATTTTTCACACTCGATAAATTTACAAGTGGGGACCTTCACCGTCATTTCAACAGACTAGTGGGGTCTTTTAAACACACATTTTCTAATTTCATGTATATTTTAATTTTATAGTTTAAATATTGATTATTATAATGAAATTGAGGTAATCGGACCTTTTAAAGGCTTAACACTTAGGTTTTGAGCTGATTTCAGGTTTACAAGTGGGGACCTAAACAGTCTTCCAACCTTATATCTGGGGACATTTGTTTATAAATTATTAGGTTTTGAATTAGTGTCAAAGCCTAATGGTTCCATCAAGTATTTCAATTTCATTTTTCACACTCGATAAATTTACAAGTGGGGACCTTCACCGTCATTTCAACAGACAAGTGGGGTCTTTTAAACACACATTTTCTAATTTCATGTATATATTAATTTTATAGTTTAAATATTGATTATTATAATGAAATTTAGGTAATCGGACCTTTTAAAGGCTTAACACTTAAGTTTTGAGCTGATTTCAGGTTTACAAGTGGGGACCTAAACCGTCTTCCAACCTTATCTCTGGGGACATTTGTGTATATATTATTAGGTTTTGAATTAGTGTCAAAGCCTTATGGTTCCATTAAGTATTTCAATTTCATTTTTCACACTCGATAAATTTACAAGTCGGGACCTTCACAGTCATTTCAACAGACAAGTGGGGTCTTTTAAACACACATTTTCTAATTTCATGTATATATTAATTTTATAGTTTAAATATTGATTATTATAATGAAATTTAGGTAATCGGACCTTTTAAAGGCTTAACACTTAAGTTTTGAGCTGAGTTCAGGTTTACAAGTGGGGACCTAAACAGTCTTCCAACCTTATATCTGGGGACATTTGTGTATAAATTATTAGATTTTGTATTATTGTCGAAGCCTATATGGTTCCATCAGATATTTCAATTTCATTTTTCACACTCGATAAATTTACAAGTGGGGACCTTCACAGTCATTTCAACAGACAAGTGGGGTCTTTTAAACACACATTTTCTAATTTCATGTATATTTTAATTTTATAGTTTAAATATTGATTATTATAATGAAATTTAGGTAATCGGACCTTTTAAAGGCTTAACACTTAAGTTTTGAGCTGATTTCAGGTTTACAAGTGGGGACCTAAACCGTCTTCCAACCTTATCTCTGGGGACATTTGTGTATAAATTATTAGGTTTTGAATTAGTGTCAAAGCCTAATGGTTCCATTAAGTATTTCAATTTCATTTTTCACACTCGATAAATTTACAAGTCGAGACCTTCACAGTCATTTCAACAGACAAGTGGGGTCTTTTAAACACACATTTTCTAATTTCATGTATATATTAATTTTAAAGTTTAAATATTGATTATTATAATGAAATTTAGGTAATCGGACCTTTTAAAGGCTTAACACTTAGGTTTTGAGCTGATTTCAGGTTTACAAGTGGGGACCTAAACAGTCTTCCAACCTTATATCTGGGGACATTTGTTTATAAATTATTAGGTTTTGAATTAGTGTCAAAGCCTAATGGTTCCATCAAGTATTTCAATTTCATTTTTCACACTCGATAAATTTACAAGTGGCGACCTTCACCGTCATTTCAACAGACTAGTGGGGTCTTTTAAACACACATTTTCTAATTTCATGTATATTTTAATTTTATAGTTTAAATATTGATTATTATAATGAAATTGAGGTAATCGGACCTTTTAAAGGCTTAACACTTAGGTTTTGAGCTGATTTCAGGTTTACAAGTGGGGACCTAAACAGTCTTCCAACCTTATATCTGGGGACATTTGTTTATAAATTATTAGGTTTTGAATTAGTGTCAAAGCCTAATGGTTCCATCAAGTATTTCAATTTCATTTTTCACACTCGATAAATTTACAAGTGGGGACCTTCACCGTCATTTCAACAGACAAGTGGGGTCTTTTAAACACACATTTTCTAATTTCATGTATATATTAATTTTATAGTTTAAATATTGATTATTATAATGAAATTTAGGTAATCGGACCTTTTAAAGGCTTAACACTTAAGTTTTGAGCTGATTTCAGGTTTACAAGTGGGGACCTAAACCGTCTTCCAACCTTATCTCTGGGGACATTTGTGTATATATTATTAGGTTTTGAATTAGTGTCAAAGCCTTATGGTTCCATTAAGTATTTCAATTTCATTTTTCACACTCGATAAATTTACAAGTCGGGACCTTCACAGTCATTTCAACAGACAAGTGGGGTCTTTTAAACACACATTTTCTAATTTCATGTATATATTAATTTTATAGTTTAAATATTGATTATTATAATGAAATTTAGGTAATCGGACCTTTTAAAGGCTTAACACTTAGGTTTTGAGCTGATTTCAGGTTTACAAGTGGGGACCTAAACAGTCTTCCAACCTTATATCTGGGGACATTTGTTTATAAATTATTAGGTTTTGAATTAGTGTCAAAGCCTAATGGTTCCATCAAGTATTTCAATTTCATTTTTCACACTCGATAAATTTACAAGTGGGGACCTTCACCGTCATTTCAACAGACTAGTGGGGTCTTTTAAACACACATTTTCTAATTTCATGTATATTTTAATTTTATAGTTTAAATGAAATGAAATAGATTTTTAATGTCTATATAAAAAACTAAACATGTAGTTCACGAGAATATAGACAGACATCATAAATTAACAATACAATATTTACAGAAATTGCTTTTGTAGTTATATACATGAGAGAGAGATTAACAATGTACTAACGAATATTTTTGATCGGTACTGAAAATATATCTATTGTATGGGAATATTTATTATACGTATTCTGAATGCGATTAATTGGATTAAGAACTTTCATAGGTACATAAAATGTCACGGTATGACGGAGAGAATTGGGAATTAAAAAGTTAAGTTTTGCGACTAAGTCGCTTAATTTAATCTTATTATTAATTAATTTAGAAAGAAATTTAATATCAGTTATTTCAAGTAAGTGGGCTAAAGATGGAAGGCCAAGACTAATTAGTAACAATTGATAATCATAAGTGAGATTTCGCAAGAAGAACGTATGGGCGTATAATATAAATTTCCGTTGAACCGATTCTATTCTTTGTCGTAAATAGGAACTACAGCCACTCCATGCCAATGAACCGTAAACAAGTCGCGATCGTACTAGACTGAGGTAGAGCAGTTTAAAATGTTTTAACGATCTTAGAGACCGACATAGTTTTAAGGACACGCCTAGAGTTCGGCGACAGCGATTAACTGTAATCGTCACTTGCTCGCGAAAAAGCAAGGCACGATCAAAAACAACGCCTAGATCATTTACCTGAAATTTCTGGGGGATAGTTGTATTTGCAATGGTGTATGTATTGCAGATTTCTCTGCCCACTCTCCTCGTGAAGGTTACCTGAGTCGATTTGGTAGGGTTAATTGGCAAGTTATTGGCGTCACACCATGAAGCAATAGAGTGCAAATCACTTTGGAGTTCAGTGCAATCTTCGCGAGAGTTAATAGATTTACAGATTTTATGGTCATCCGCGAACGCGATTAGCATGGAGGATTTAACTGAATATTGTAGATCGTATATATATATGTTGAACAATAAAGGGCCCAAGGATGAACCCTGTGGTACACCGCATGTTATAGGGTAAGTAAAAGAGCTTAAGGCACCATTACATTTAATCATGTTTGTACGATCACTTAAGTATGAGCGAAACCACCCAATAAGTTCACTGCCTACCCCCAAGATTCGCATCTTATCCAGCAGATAAGGATGCGAAACACGGTCGAAAGCCTTAGCCAGGTCGAGATAGATGACGTCGACCTGGCCACGATTTTCCACCAATGGGGCCACGTAATTCATGAACACAGCATGATTCGTGTCCACACTCCTACCCGGCACAAAGCCATGTTGACTTTCAAAAGGAAATGCACTAAACCACTCTTGCAGTTTAGCATGTACGAGCATGTCAAATAATTTAGCAAGGGTGCATAAAAGGGAAATTGGACGATAATTTTTAACGTCGCATGCAGAGCCCGATTTATAAATGGGGGAAACCACCGCTTGTTTCCAAATAGTGGGAAATACCTGTTTACTTATCGATAAGTTATAGATATGAGCAAGTATTGGCAGTAAAATGTCGCCGCAACCCTTAATAATAAAAGCCGGTATCCTATCTGTTCCTGTAGACAACTTATTGGGCAGCTTTAAGATTGCTTTGTAGATGTCATTTTGCGTGAAAGTAATTGAGGACAACGGGTGATGTTCAGTATTGGACGAATCATAAGTGTAACGATCATGGGAAGGCGTGCTATCAATTGAAATACGTGAGAAATGATTATTATAATGAAATTGAGGTAATCGGACCTTTTAAAGGCTTAACACTTAGGTTTTGAGCTGATTTCAGGTTTACAAGTGGGGACCTAAACAGTCTTCCAACCTTATATCTGGGGACATTTGTTTATAAATTATTAGGTTTTGAATTAGTGTCAAAGCCTAATGGTTCCATCAAGTATTTCAATTTCATTTTTCACACTCGATAAATTTACAAGTGGGGACCTTCACCGTCATTTCAACAGACAAGTGGGGTCTTTTAAACACACATTTTCTAATTTCATGTATATATTAATTTTATAGTTTAAATATTGATTATTATAATGAAATTTAGGTAATCGGACCTTTTAAAGGCTTAACACTTAAGTTTTGAGCTGATTTCAGGTTTACAAGTGGGGACCTAAACCGTCTTCCAACCTTATCTCTGGGGACATTTGTGTATATATTATTAGGTTTTGAATTAGTGTCAAAGCCTTATGGTTCCATTAAGTATTTCAATTTCATTTTTCACACTCGATAAATTTACAAGTCGGGACCTTCACCGTCATTTCAACAGACTAGTGGGGTCTTTTAAACACACATTTTCTAATTTCATGTATATTTTAATTTTATAGTTTAAATATTGATTATTATAATGAAATTGAGGTAATCGGACCTTTTAAAGGCTTAACACTTAGGTTTTGAGCTGATTTCAGGTTTACAAGTGGGGACCTAAACAGTCTTCCAACCTTATATCTGGGGACATTTGTTTATAAATTATTAGGTTTTGAATTAGTGTCAAAGCCTAATGGTTCCATCAAGTATTTCAATTTCATTTTTCACACTCGATAAATTTACAAGTGGGGACCTTCACCGTCATTTCAACAGACAAGTGGGGTCTTTTAAACAAACATTTTCTAATTTCATGTATATATTAATTTTATAGTTTAAATATTGATTATTATAATGAAATTTAGGTAATCGGACCTTTTAAAGGCTTAACACTTAAGTTTTGAGCTGATTTCAGGTTTACAAGTGGGGACCTAAACCGTCGTCCAACCTTATCTCTGGGGACATTTGTGTATAAATTATTAGGTTTTGAATTAGTGTCAAAGCCTAATGGTTCCATTAAGTATTTCAATTTCATTTTTCACACTCGATAAATTTACAAGTCGGGACCTTCACAGTCATTTCAACAGACAAGTGGGGTCTTTTAAACACACATTTTCTAATTTCATGTATATATTAATTTTAAAGTTTAAATATTGATTATTATAATGAAATTTAGGTAATCGGACCTTTTAAAGGCTTAACACTTAGGTTTTGAGCTGATTTCAGGTTTACAAGTGGGGACCTAAACAGTCTTCCAACCTTATATCTGGGGACATTTGTTTAAAAATTATTAGGTTTTGAATTAGTGTCAAAGCCTAATGGTTCCATCAAGTATTTCAATTTCATTTTTCACACTCGATAAATTTACAAGTGGGGACCTTCACCGTCATTTCAACAGACTAGTGGGGTCTTTTAAACACACATTTTCTAATTTCATGTATATTTTAATTTTATAGTTTAAATATTGATTATTATAATGAAATTGAGGTAATCGGACCTTTTAAAGGCTTAACACTTAGGTTTTGAGCTGATTTCAGGTTTACAAGTGGGGACCTAAACAGTCTTCCAACCTTATATCTGGGGACATTTGTTTATAAATTATTAGGTTTTGAATTAGTGTCAAAGCCTAATGGTTCCATCAAGTATTTCAATTTCATTTTTCACACTCGATAAATTTACAAGTGGGGACCTTCACCGTCATTTCAACAGACAAGTGGGGTCTTTTAAACAAACATTTTCTAATTTCATGTATATATTAATTTTATAGTTTAAATATTGATTATTATAATGAAATTTAGGTAATCGGACCTTTTAAAGGCTTAACACTTAAGTTTTGAGCTGATTTTAGGTTTACAAGTGGGGACCTAAACCGTCGTCCAACCTTATCTCTGGGGACATTTGTGTATAAATTATTAGGTTTTGAATTAGTGTCAAAGCCTAATGGTTCCATTAAGTATTTCAATTTCATTTTTCACACTCGATAAATTTACAAGTCGGGACCTTCACAGTCATTTCAACAGACAAGTGGGGTCTTTTAAACACACATTTTCTAATTTCATGTATATATTAATTTTAAAGTTTAAATATTGATTATTATAATGAAATTTAGGTAATCGGACCTTTTAAAGGCTTAACACTTAGGTTTTGAGCTGATTTCAGGTTTACAAGTGGGGACCTAAACAGTCTTCCAACCTTATATCTGGGGACATTTGTTTATAAATTATTAGGTTTTGAATTAGTGTCAAAGCCTAATGGTTCCATCAAGTATTTCAATTTCATTTTTCACACTCGATAAATTTACAAGTGGGGACCTTCACCGTCATTTCAACAGACTAGTGGGGTCTTTTAAACACACATTTTCTAATTTCATGTATATTTTAATTTTATAGTTTAAATGAAATGAAATAGATTTTTAATGTCTATATAAAAAACTAAACATGTAGTTCACGAGAATATAGACAGACATCATAAATTAACAATACAATATTTACAGAAATTGCTTTTGTAGTTATATACATGAGAGAGAGATTAACAATGTACTAACGAATATTTTTGATCGGTACTGAAAATATATCTATTGTATGGGAATATTTATTATACGTATTCTGAATGCGATTAATTGGATTAAGAACTTTCATAGGTACATAAAATGTCACGGTATGACGGAGAGAATTGGGAATTAAAAAGTTAAGTTTTGCGACTAAGTCGCTTAATTTAATCTTATTATTAATTAATTTAGAAAGAAATTTAATATCAGTTATTTCAAGTAAGTGGGCTAAAGATGGAAGGCCAAGACTAATTAGTAACAATTGATAATCATAAGTGAGATTTCGCAAGAAGAACGTATGGGCGTATAATATAAATTTCCGTTGAACCGATTCTATTCTTTGTCGTAAATAGGAACTACAGCCACTCCATGCCAATGAACCGTAAACAAGTCGCGATCGTACTAGACTGAGGTAGAGCAGTTTAAAATGTTTTAACGATCTTAGAGACCGACATAGTTTTAAGGACACGCCTAGAGTTCGGCGACAGCGATTAACTGTAATCGTCACTTGCTCGCGAAAAAGCAAGGCACGATCAAAAACAACGCCTAGATCATTTACCTGAAATTTCTGGGGGATAGTTGTATTTGCAATGGTGTATGTATTGCAGATTTCTCTGCCCACTCTCCTCGTGAAGGTTACCTGAGTCGATTTGGTAGGGTTAATTGGCAAGTTATTGGCGTCACACCATGAAGCAATAGAGTGCAAATCACTTTGGAGTTCAGTGCAATCTTCGCGAGAGTTAATAGATTTACAGATTTTATGGTCATCCGCGAACGCGATTAGCATGGAGGATTTAACTGAATATTGTAGATCGTATATATATATGTTGAACAATAAAGGGCCCAAGGATGAACCCTGTGGTACACCGCATGTTATAGGGTAAGTAAAAGAGCTTAAGGCACCATTACATTTAATCATGTTTGTACGATCACTTAAGTATGAGCGAAACCACCCAATAAGTTCACTGCCTACCCCCAAGATTCGCATCTTATCCAGCAGATAAGGATGCGAAACACGGTCGAAAGCCTTAGCCAGGTCGAGATAGATGACGTCGACCTGGCCACGATTTTCCACCAATGGGGCCACGTAATTCATGAACACAGCATGATTCGTGTCCACACTCCTACCCGGCACAAAGCCATGTTGACTTTCAAAAGGAAATGCACTAAACCACTCTTGCAGTTTAGCATGTACGAGCATGTCAAATAATTTAGCAAGGGTGCATAAAAGGGAAATTGGACGATAATTTTTAACGTCGCATGCAGAGCCCGATTTATAAATGGGGGAAACCACCGCTTGTTTCCAAATAGTGGGAAATACCTGTTTACTTATCGATAAGTTATAGATATGAGCAAGTATTGGCAGTAAAATGTCGCCGCAACCCTTAATAATAAAAGCCGGTATCCTATCTGTTCCTGTAGACAACTTATTGGGCAGCTTTAAGATTGCTTTGTAGATGTCATTTTGCGTGAAAGTAATTGAGGACAACGGGTGATGTTCAGTATTGGACGAATCATAAGTGTAACGATCATGGGAAGGCGTGCTATCAATTGAAATACGTGAGAAATGATTATTATAATGAAATTGAGGTAATCGGACCTTTTAAAGGCTTAACACTTAGGTTTTGAGCTGATTTCAGGTTTACAAGTGGGGACCTAAACAGTCTTCCAACCTTATATCTGGGGACATTTGTTTATAAATTATTAGGTTTTGAATTAGTGTCAAAGCCTAATGGTTCCATCAAGTATTTCAATTTCATTTTTCACACTCGATAAATTTACAAGTGGGGACCTTCACCGTCATTTCAACAGACAAGTGGGGTCTTTTAAACACACATTTTCTAATTTCATGTATATATTAATTTTATAGTTTAAATATTGATTATTATAATGAAATTTAGGTAATCGGACCTTTTAAAGGCTTAACACTTAAGTTTTGAGCTGATTTCAGGTTTACAAGTGGGGACCTAAACCGTCTTCCAACCTTATCTCTGGGGACATTTGTGTATATATTATTAGGTTTTGAATTAGTGTCAAAGCCTTATGGTTCCATTAAGTATTTCAATTTCATTTTTCACACTCGATAAATTTACAAGTCGGGACCTTCACAGTCATTTCAACAGACAAGTGGGGTCTTTTAAACACACATTTTCTAATTTCATGTATATATTAATTTTATAGTTTAAATATTCATTATTATAATGAAATTTAGGTAATCGGACCTTTTAAGGGCTTATTACTTAAGTTTTGAGCTGATTTCAGGTTTACAAGTGGGGACCTTAACAGTCTTCCAACCTTATATCGGGGGACATTTGTTTAAAAATTATTAGGTTTTGAATTAGTGTCAAAGCCTAATGGTTCCATCAAGTATTTCAATTTCATTTTTCACACTCGATAAATTTACAAGTGGGGACCTTCACCGTCATTTCAACAGACTAGTGGGGTCTTTTAAACACACATTTTCTAATTTCATGTATATTTTAATTTTATAGTTTAAATATTGATTATTATAATGAAATTGAGGTAATCGGACCTTTTAAAGGCTTAACACTTAGGTTTTGAGCTGATTTCAGGTTTACAAGTGGGGACCTAAACAGTCTTCCAACCTTATATCTGGGGACATTTGTTTATAAATTATTAGGTTTTGAATTAGTGTCAAAGCCTAATGGTTCCATCAAGTATTTCAATTTCATTTTTCACACTCGATAAATTTACAAGTGGGGACCTTCACCGTCATTTCAACAGACAAGTGGGGTCTTTTAAACAAACATTTTCTAATTTCATGTATATATTAATTTTATAGTTTAAATATTGATTATTATAATGAAATTTAGGTAATCGGACCTTTTAAAGGCTTAACACTTAAGTTTTGAGCTGATTTCAGGTTTACAAGTGGGGACCTAAACCGTCGTCCAACCTTATCTCTGGGGACATTTGTGTATAAATTATTAGGTTTTGAATTAGTGTCAAAGCCTAATGGTTCCATTAAGTATTTCAATTTCATTTTTCACACTCGATAAATTTACAAGTCGGGACCTTCACAGTCATTTCAACAGACAAGTGGGGTCTTTTAAACACACATTTTCTAATTTCATGTATATATTAATTTTAAAGTTTAAATATTGATTATTATAATGAAATTTAGGTAATCGGACCTTTTAAAGGCTTAACACTTAGGTTTTGAGCTGATTTCAGGTTTACAAGTGGGGACCTAAACAGTCTTCCAACCTTATATCTGGGGACATTTGTTTATAAATTATTAGGTTTTGAATTAGTGTCAAAGCCTAATGGTTCCATCAAGTATTTCAATTTCATTTTTCACACTCGATAAATTTACAAGTGGGGACCTTCACCGTCATTTCAACAGACTAGTGGGGTCTTTTAAACACACATTTTCTAATTTCATGTATATTTTAATTTTATAGTTTAAATATTGATTATTATAATGAAATTGAGGTAATCGGACCTTTTAAAGGCTTAACACTTAGGTTTTGAGCTGATTTCAGGTTTACAAGTGGGGACCTAAACAGTCTTCCAACCTTATATCTGGGGACATTTGTTTATAAATTATTAGGTTTTGAATTAGTGTCAAAGCCTAATGGTTCCATCAAGTATTTCAATTTCATTTTTCACACTCGATAAATTTACAAGTGGGGACCTTCACCGTCATTTCAACAGACAAGTGGGGTCTTTTAAACACACATTTTCTAATTTCATGTATATATTAATTTTATAGTTAAAATATTGATTATTATAATGAAATTTAGGTAATCGGACCTTTTAAAGGCTTAACACTTAAGTTTTGAGCTGATTTCAGGTTTACAAGTGGGGACCTAAACCGTCTTCCAACCTTATCTCTGGGGACATTTGTGTATATATTATTAGGTTTTGAATTAGTGTCAAAGCCTAATGGTTCCATCAAGTATTTCAATTTCATTTTTCACACTCGATAAATTTACAAGTGGGGACCTTCACCGTCATTTCAACAGACAAGTGGGGTCTTTTAAACACACATTTTCTAATTTCATGTATATATTAATTTTATAGTTTAAATATTGATTATTATAATGAAATTTAGGTAATCGGACCTTTTAAAGGCTTAACACTTAAGTTTTGAGCTGATTTCAGGTTTACAAGTGGGGACCTAAACCGTCTTCCAACCTTATCTCTGGGGACATTTGTGTATAAATTATTAGGTTTTGAATTAGTGTCAAAGCCTAATGGTTCCATTAAGTATTTCAATTTCATTTTTCACACTCGATAAATTTACAAGTCGGGACCTTCACAGTCATTTCAACAGACAAGTGGGGTCTTTTAAACACACATTTTCTAATTTCATGTATATATTAATTTTAAAGTTTAAATATTGATTATTATAATGAAATTTAGGTAATCGGACCTTTTAAAGGCTTAACACTTAGGTTTTGAGCTGATTTCAGGTTTACAAGTGGGGACCTAAACAGTCTTCCAACCTTATATCTGGGGACATTTGTTTATAAATTATTAGGTTTTGAATTAGTGTCAAAGCCTAATGGTTCCATCAAGTATTTCAATTTCATTTTTCACACTCGATAAATTTACAAGTGGGGACCTTCACCGTCATTTCAACAGACTAGTGGGGTCTTTTAAACACACATTTTCTAATTTCATGTATATTTTAATTTTATAGTTTAAATATTGATTATTATAATGAAATTGAGGTAATCGGACCTTTTAAAGGCTTAACACTTAGGTTTTGAGCTGATTTCAGGTTTACAAGTGGGGACCTAAACAGTCTTCCAACCTTATATCTGGGGACATTTGTTTATAAATTATTAGGTTTTGAATTAGTGTCAAAGCCTAATGGTTCCATCAAGTATTTCAATTTCATTTTTCACACTCGATAAATTTACAAGTGGGGACCTTCACCGTCATTTCAACAGACAAGTGGGGTCTTTTAAACACACATTTTCTAATTTCATGTATATATTAATTTTATAGTTTAAATATTGATTATTATAATGAAATTTAGGTAATCGGACCTTTTAAAGGCTTAACACTTAAGTTTTGAGCTGATTTCAGGTTTACAAGTGGGGACCTAAACCGTCTTCCAACCTTATCTCTGGGGACATTTGTGTATATATTATTAGGTTTTGAATTAGTGTCAAAGCCTTATGGTTCCATTAAGTATTTCAATTTCATTTTTCACACTCGATAAATTTACAAGTCGGGACCTTCACAGTCATTTCAACAGACAAGTGGGGTCTTTTAAACACACATTTTCTAATTTCATGTATATATTAATTTTATAGTTTAAATATTGATTATTATAATGAAATTTAGGTAATCGGACCTTTTAAAGGCTTATTACTTAAGTTTTGAGCTGATTTCAGGTTTACAAGTGGGGACCTAAACAGTCTTCCAACCTTATATCTGGGGACATTTGTTTATAAATTATTAGGTTTTGAATTAGTGTCAAAGCCTAATGGTTCCATCAAGTATTTCAATTTCATTTTTCACACTCGATAAATTTACAAGTGGGGACCTTCACCGTCATTTCAACAGACAAGTGGGGTCTTTTAAACACACATTTTCTAATTTCATGTATATATTAATTTTATAGTTTAAATATTGATTATTATAATGAAATTTAGGTAATCGGACCTTTTAAAGGCTTAACACTTAAGTTTTGAGCTGATTTCAGGTTTACAAGTGGGGACCTAAACCGTCTTCCAACCTTATCTCTGGGGACATTTGTGTATATATTATTAGGTTTTGAATTAGTGTCAAAGCCTTATGGTTCCATTAAGTATTTCAATTTCATTTTTCACACTCGATAAATTTACAAGTCGGGACCTTCACAGTCATTTCAACAGACAAGTGGGGTCTTTTAAACACACATTTTCTAATTTCATGTATATATTAATTTTATAGTTTAAATATTGATTATTATAATGAAATTTAGGTAATCGGACCTTTTAAAGGCTTATTACTTAAGTTTTGAGCTGATTTCAGGTTTACAAGTGGGGACCTTAACAGTCTTCCAACCTTATATCGGGGGACATTTGTGTATAAATGATTAGATTTTGTATTATTGTCGAAGCCTATATGGTTCCATCAGATATTTCAATTTCATTTTTCACACTCGATAAATTTACAAGTGGGGACCTTCACAGTCATTTCAACAGACAATTGGGGTCTTTTAAACACTCATTTTCTAATTTCATGTATATTTTAATTTTATAGTTTAAATATTGATTATTATAATGAAATTTAGGTAATCGGACCTTTTAAAGGCTTAACACTTAAGTTTTGAGCTGATTTCAGGTTTACAAGTGGGGACCTAAACAGTCTTCCAACCTTATATCTGGGGACATTTGTGTATAAATTATTAGATTTTGTATTATTGTCGAAGCCTATATGGTTCCATCAGATATTTCAATATGGTTCCATCAGATATTTCAATTTCATTTTTCACACTCGATAAATTTACAAGTGGGGACCTTCACAGTCATTTCAACAGACAAGTGGGGTCTTTTAAACACACATTTTCTAATTTCATGTATATTTTAATTTTATAGTTTAAATATTGATTATTATAATGAAATTGAGGTAATCGGACCTTTTAAAGGCTTAACACTTAGGTTTTGAGCTGATTTCAGGTTTACAAGTGGGGACCTAAACAGTCTTCCAACCTTATATCTGGGGACATTTGTTTATAAATTATTAGGTTTTGAATTAGTGTCAAAGCCTAATGGTTCCATCAAGTATTTCAATTTCATTTTTCACACTCGATAAATTTACAAGTGGGGACCTTCACCGTCATTTCAACAGACAAGTGGGGTCTTTTAAACACACATTTTCTAATTTCATGTATATATTAATTTTATAGTTTAAATATTGATTATTATAATGAAATTTAGGTAATCGGACCTTTTAAAGGCTTAACACTTAAGTTTTGAGCTGATTTCAGGTTTACAAGTGGGGACCTAAACCGTCTTCCAACCTTATCTCTGGGGACATTTGTGTATAAATTATTAGGTTTTGAATTAGTGTCAAAGCCTAATGGTTCCATTAAGTATTTCAATTTCATTTTTCACACTCGATAAATTTACAAGTCGGGACCTTCACAGTCATTTCAACAGACAAGTGGGGTCTTTTAAACACACATTTTCTAATTTCATGTATATATTAATTTTAAAGTTTAAATATTGATTATTATAATGAAATTTAGGTAATCGGACCTTTTAAAGGCTTAACACTTAGGTTTTGAGCTGATTTCAGGTTTACAAGTGGGGACCTAAACAGTCTTCCAACCTTATATCTGGGGACATTTGTTTATAAATTATTAGGTTTTGAATTAGTGTCAAAGCCTAATGGTTCCATCAAGTATTTCAATTTCATTTTTCACACTCGATAAATTTACAAGTGGGGACCTTCACCGTCATTTCAACAGACTAGTGGGGTCTTTTAAACACACATTTTCTAATTTCATGTATATTTTAATTTTATAGTTTAAATATTGATTATTATAATGAAATTGAGGTAATCGGACCTTTTAAAGGCTTAACACTTAGGTTTTGAGCTGATTTCAGGTTTACAAGTGGGGACCTAAACAGTCTTCCAACCTTATATCTGGGGACATTTGTTTATAAATTATTAGGTTTTGAATTAGTGTCAAAGCCTAATGGTTCCATCAAGTATTTCAATTTCATTTTTCACACTCGATAAATTTACAAGTGGGGACCTTCACCGTCATTTCAACAGACAAGTGGGGTCTTTTAAACACACATTTTCTAATTTCATGTATATATTAATTTTATAGTTTAAATATTGATTATTATAATGAAATTTAGGTAATCGGACCTTTTAAAGGCTTAACACTTAAGTTTTGAGCTGATTTCAGGTTTACAAGTGGGGACCTAAACAGTCTTCCAACCTTATATCTGGGGACATTTGTGTATAAATGATTAGATTTTGTATTATTGTCGAAGCCTATATGGTTCCATCAGATATTTCAATTTCATTTTTCACACTCGATAAATTTACAAGTGGGGACCTTCACAGTCATTTCAACAGACAATTGGGGTCTTTTAAACACTCATTTTCTAATTTCATGTATATTTTAATTTTATAGCTTAAATATTCATTATTATAATGAAATTTAGGTAATCGGACCTTTTAAGGGCTTATTACTTAAGTTTTGAGCTGATTTCAGGTTTACAAGTGGGGACCTTAACAGTCTTCCAACCTTATATCGGGGGACATTTGTTTAAAAATTATTAGGTTTTGAATTAGTGTCAAAGCCTAATGGTTCCATCAAGTATTTCAATTTCATTTTTCACACTCGATAAATTTACAAGTGGGGACCTTCACCGTCATTTCAACAGACAAGTGGGGTCTTTTAAACACACATTTTCTAATTTCATGTATATATTAATTTTATAGTTTAAATATTGATTATTATAATGAAATTTAGGTAATCGGACCTTTTAAAGGCTTAACACTTAAGTTTTGAGCTGATTTCAGGTTTACAAGTGGGGACCTAAACCGTCTTCCAACCTTATCTCTGGGGACATTTGTGTATATATTATTAGGTTTTGAATTAGTGTCAAAGCCTTATGGTTCCATTAAGTATTTCAATTTCATTTTTCACACTCGATAAATTTACAAGTCGGGACCTTCACAGTCATTTCAACAGACAAGTGGGGTCTTTTAAACACACATTTTCTAATTTCATGTATATATTAATTTTATAGTTTAAATATTCATTATTATAATGAAATTTAGGTAATCGGACCTTTTAAGGGCTTATTACTTAAGTTTTGAGCTGATTTCAGGTTTACAAGTGGGGACCTTAACAGTCTTCCAACCTTATATCGGGGGACATTTGTTTAAAAATTATTAGGTTTTGAATTAGTGTCAAAGCCTAATGGTTCCATCAAGTATTTCAATTTCATTTTTCACACTCGATAAATTTACAAGTGGGGACCTTCACCGTCATTTCAACAGACTAGTGGGGTCTTTTAAACACACATTTTCTAATTTCATGTATATTTTAATTTTATAGTTTAAATATTGATTATTATAATGAAATTGAGGTAATCGGACCTTTTAAAGGCTTAACACTTAGGTTTTGAGCTGATTTCAGGTTTACAAGTGGGGACCTAAACAGTCTTCCAACCTTATATCTGGGGACATTTGTTTATAAATTATTAGGTTTTGAATTAGTGTCAAAGCCTAATGGTTCCATCAAGTATTTCAATTTCATTTTTCACACTCGATAAATTTACAAGTGGGGACCTTCACCGTCATTTCAACAGACAAGTGGGGTCTTTTAAACAAACATTTTCTAATTTCATGTATATATTAATTTTATAGTTTAAATATTGATTATTATAATGAAATTTAGGTAATCGGACCTTTTAAAGGCTTAACACTTAAGTTTTGAGCTGATTTCAGGTTTACAAGTGGGGACCTAAACCGTCGTCCAACCTTATCTCTGGGGACATTTGTGTATAAATTATTAGGTTTTGAATTAGTGTCAAAGCCTAATGGTTCCATTAAGTATTTCAATTTCATTTTTCACACTCGATAAATTTACAAGTCGGGACCTTCACAGTCATTTCAACAGACAAGTGGGGTCTTTTAAACACACATTTTCTAATTTCATGTATATATTAATTTTAAAGTTTAAATATTGATTATTATAATGAAATTTAGGTAATCGGACCTTTTAAAGGCTTAACACTTAGGTTTTGAGCTGATTTCAGGTTTACAAGTGGGGACCTAAACAGTCTTCCAACCTTATATCTGGGGACATTTGTTTATAAATTATTAGGTTTTGAATTAGTGTCAAAGCCTAATGGTTCCATCAAGTATTTCAATTTCATTTTTCACACTCGATAAATTTACAAGTGGGGACCTTCACCGTCATTTCAACAGACTAGTGGGGTCTTTTAAACACACATTTTCTAATTTCATGTATATTTTAATTTTATAGTTTAAATATTGATTATTATAATGAAATTGAGGTAATCGGACCTTTTAAAGGCTTAACACTTAGGTTTTGAGCTGATTTCAGGTTTACAAGTGGGGACCTAAACAGTCTTCCAACCTTATATCTGGGGACATTTGTTTATAAATTATTAGGTTTTGAATTAGTGTCAAAGCCTAATGGTTCCATCAAGTATTTCAATTTCATTTTTCACACTCGATAAATTTACAAGTGGGGACCTTCACCGTCATTTCAACAGACAAGTGGGGTCTTTTAAACACACATTTTCTAATTTCATGTATATATTAATTTTATAGTTAAAATATTGATTATTATAATGAAATTTAGGTAATCGGACCTTTTAAAGGCTTAACACTTAAGTTTTGAGCTGATTTCAGGTTTACAAGTGGGGACCTAAACCGTCTTCCAACCTTATCTCTGGGGACATTTGTGTATATATTATTAGGTTTTGAATTAGTGTCAAAGCCTAATGGTTCCATCAAGTATTTCAATTTCATTTTTCACACTCGATAAATTTACAAGTGGGGACCTTCACCGTCATTTCAACAGACAAGTGGGGTCTTTTAAACACACATTTTCTAATTTCATGTATATATTAATTTTATAGTTTAAATATTGATTATTATAATGAAATTTAGGTAATCGGACCTTTTAAAGGCTTAACACTTAAGTTTTGAGCTGATTTCAGGTTTACAAGTGGGGACCTAAACCGTCTTCCAACCTTATCTCTGGGGACATTTGTGTATAAATTATTAGGTTTTGAATTAGTGTCAAAGCCTAATGGTTCCATTAAGTATTTCAATTTCATTTTTCACACTCGATAAATTTACAAGTCGGGACCTTCACAGTCATTTCAACAGACAAGTGGGGTCTTTTAAACACACATTTTCTAATTTCATGTATATATTAATTTTAAAGTTTAAATATTGATTATTATAATGAAATTTAGGTAATCGGACCTTTTAAAGGCTTAACACTTAGGTTTTGAGCTGATTTCAGGTTTACAAGTGGGGACCTAAACAGTCTTCCAACCTTATATCTGGGGACATTTGTTTATAAATTATTAGGTTTTGAATTAGTGTCAAAGCCTAATGGTTCCATCAAGTATTTCAATTTCATTTTTCACACTCGATAAATTTACAAGTGGGGACCTTCACCGTCATTTCAACAGACTAGTGGGGTCTTTTAAACACACATTTTCTAATTTCATGTATATTTTAATTTTATAGTTTAAATATTGATTATTATAATGAAATTGAGGTAATCGGACCTTTTAAAGGCTTAACACTTAGGTTTTGAGCTGATTTCAGGTTTACAAGTGGGGACCTAAACAGTCTTCCAACCTTATATCTGGGGACATTTGTTTATAAATTATAAGGTTTTGAATTAGTGTCAAAGCCTAATGGTTCCATCAAGTATTTCAATTTCATTTTTCACACTCGATAAATTTACAAGTGGGGACCTTCACCGTCATTTCAACAGACAAGTGGGGTCTTTTAAACACACATTTTCTAATTTCATGTATATATTAATTTTATAGTTTAAATATTGATTATTATAATGAAATTTAGGTAATCGGACCTTTTAAAGGCTTAACACTTAAGTTTTGAGCTGATTTCAGGTTTACAAGTGGGGACCTAAACCGTCTTCCAACCTTATCTCTGGGGACATTTGTGTATATATTATTAGGTTTTGAATTAGTGTCAAAGCCTTATGGTTCCATTAAGTATTTCAATTTCATTTTTCACACTCGATAAATTTACAAGTCGGGACCTTCACAGTCATTTCAACAGACAAGTGGGGTCTTTTAAACACACATTTTCTAATTTCATGTATATATTAATTTTATAGTTTAAATATTGATTATTATAATGAAATTTAGGTAATCGGACCTTTTAAAGGCTTATTACTTAAGTTTTGAGCTGATTTCAGGTTTACAAGTGGGGACCTAAACAGTCTTCCAACCTTATATCTGGGGACATTTGTTTATAAATTATTAGGTTTTGAATTAGTGTCAAAGCCTAATGGTTCCATCAAGTATTTCAATTTCATTTTTCACACTCGATAAATTTACAAGTGGGGACCTTCACCGTCATTTCAACAGACAAGTGGGGTCTTTTAAACACACATTTTCTAATTTCATGTATATATTAATTTTATAGTTTAAATATTGATTATTATAATGAAATTTAGGTAATCGGACCTTTTAAAGGCTTAACACTTAAGTTTTGAGCTGATTTCAGGTTTACAAGTGGGGACCTAAACCGTCTTCCAACCTTATCTCTGGGGACATTTGTGTATATATTATTAGGTTTTGAATTAGTGTCAAAGCCTTATGGTTCCATTAAGTATTTCAATTTCATTTTTCACACTCGATAAATTTACAAGTCGGGACCTTCACAGTCATTTCAACAGACAAGTGGGGTCTTTTAAACACACATTTTCTAATTTCATGTATATATTAATTTTATAGTTTAAATATTGATTATTATAATGAAATTTAGGTAATCGGACCTTTTAAAGGCTTATTACTTAAGTTTTGAGCTGATTTCAGGTTTACAAGTGGGGACCTTAACAGTCTTCCAACCTTATATCGGGGGACATTTGTGTATAAATGATTAGATTTTGTATTATTGTCGAAGCCTATATGGTTCCATCAGATATTTCAATTTCATTTTTCACACTCGATAAATTTACAAGTGGGGACCTTCACAGTCATTTCAACAGACAATTGGGGTCTTTTAAACACTCATTTTCTAATTTCATGTATATTTTAATTTTATAGTTTAAATATTGATTATTATAATGAAATTTAGGTAATCGGACCTTTTAAAGGCTTAACACTTAAGTTTTGAGCTGATTTCAGGTTTACAAGTGGGGACCTAAACAGTCTTCCAACCTTATATCTGGGGACATTTGTGTATAAATTATTAGATTTTGTATTATTGTCGAAGCCTATATGGTTCCATCAGATATTTCAATATGGTTCCATCAGATATTTCAATTTCATTTTTCACACTCGATAAATTTACAAGTGGGGACCTTCACAGTCATTTCAACAGACAAGTGGGGTCTTTTAAACACACATTTTCTAATTTCATGTATATTTTAATTTTATAGTTTAAATATTGATTATTATAATGAAATTGAGGTAATCGGACCTTTTAAAGGCTTAACACTTAGGTTTTGAGCTGATTTCAGGTTTACAAGTGGGGACCTAAACAGTCTTCCAACCTTATATCTGGGGACATTTGTTTATAAATTATTAGGTTTTGAATTAGTGTCAAAGCCTAATGGTTCCATCAAGTATTTCAATTTCATTTTTCACACTCGATAAATTTACAAGTGGGGACCTTCACCGTCATTTCAACAGACAAGTGGGGTCTTTTAAACACACATTTTCTAATTTCATGTATATATTAATTTTATAGTTTAAATATTGATTATTATAATGAAATTTAGGTAATCGGACCTTTTAAAGGCTTAACACTTAAGTTTTGAGCTGATTTCAGGTTTACAAGTGGGGACCTAAACCGTCTTCCAACCTTATCTCTGGGGACATTTGTGTATAAATTATTAGGTTTTGAATTAGTGTCAAAGCCTAATGGTTCCATTAAGTATTTCAATTTCATTTTTCACACTCGATAAATTTACAAGTCGGGACCTTCACAGTCATTTCAACAGACAAGTGGGGTCTTTTAAACACACATTTTCTAATTTCATGTATATATTAATTTTAAAGTTTAAATATTGATTATTATAATGAAATTTAGGTAATCGGACCTTTTAAAGGCTTAACACTTAGGTTTTGAGCTGATTTCAGGTTTACAAGTGGGGACCTAAACAGTCTTCCAACCTTATATCTGGGGACATTTGTTTATAAATTATTAGGTTTTGAATTAGTGTCAAAGCCTAATGGTTCCATCAAGTATTTCAATTTCATTTTTCACACTCGATAAATTTACAAGTGGGGACCTTCACCGTCATTTCAACAGACTAGTGGGGTCTTTTAAACACACATTTTCTAATTTCATGTATATTTTAATTTTATAGTTTAAATATTGATTATTATAATGAAATTGAGGTAATCGGACCTTTTAAAGGCTTAACACTTAGGTTTTGAGCTGATTTCAGGTTTACAAGTGGGGACCTAAACAGTCTTCCAACCTTATATCTGGGGACATTTGTTTATAAATTATTAGGTTTTGAATTAGTGTCAAAGCCTAATGGTTCCATCAAGTATTTCAATTTCATTTTTCACACTCGATAAATTTACAAGTGGGGACCTTCACCGTCATTTCAACAGACAAGTGGGGTCTTTTAAACACACATTTTCTAATTTCATGTATATATTAATTTTATAGTTTAAATATTGATTATTATAATGAAATTTAGGTAATCGGACCTTTTAAAGGCTTAACACTTAAGTTTTGAGCTGATTTCAGGTTTACAAGTGGGGACCTAAACAGTCTTCCAACCTTATATCTGGGGACATTTGTGTATAAATGATTAGGTTTTGAATTAGTGTCAAAGCCTTATGGTTCCATTAAGTATTTCAATTTCATTTTTCACACTCGATAAATTTACAAGTCGGGACCTTCACAGTCATTTCAACAGACAAGTGGGGTCTTTTAAACACACATTTTCTAATTTCATGTATATATTAATTTTATAGTTTAAATATTGATTATTATAATGAAATTTAGGTAATCGGACCTTTTAAAGGCTTAACACTTAAGTTTTGAGCTGATTTCAGGTTTACAAGTGGGGACCTAAACCGTCTTCCAACCTTATCTCTGGGGACATTTGTGTATATATTATTAGGTTTTGAATTAGTGTCAAAGCCTTATGGTTCCATTAAGTATTTCAATTTCATTTTTCACACTCGATAAATTTACAAGTCGGGACCTTCACAGTCATTTCAACAGACAAGTGGGGTCTTTTAAACACACATTTTCTAATTTCATGTATATATTAATTTTATAGTTTAAATATTGATTATTATAATGAAATTTAGGTAATCGGACCTTTTAAAGGCTTATTACTTAAGTTTTGAGCTGATTTCAGGTTTACAAGTGGGGACCTAAACAGTCTTCCAACCTTATATCTGGGGACATTTGTTTATAAATTATTAGGTTTTGAATTAGTGTCAAAGCCTAATGGTTCCATCAAGTATTTCAATTTCATTTTTCACACTCGATAAATTTACAAGTGGGGACCTTCACCGTCATTTCAACAGACAAGTGGGGTCTTTTAAACACACATTTTCTAATTTCATGTATATATTAATTTTATAGTTTAAATATTGATTATTATAATGAAATTTAGGTAATCGGACCTTTTAAAGGCTTAACACTTAAGTTTTGAGCTGATTTCAGGTTTACAAGTGGGGACCTAAACCGTCTTCCAACCTTATCTCTGGGGACATTTGTGTATATATTATTAGGTTTTGAATTAGTGTCAAAGCCTTATGGTTCCATTAAGTATTTCAATTTCATTTTTCACACTCGATAAATTTACAAGTCGGGACCTTCACAGTCATTTCAACAGACAAGTGGGGTCTTTTAAACACACATTTTCTAATTTCATGTATATATTAATTTTATAGTTTAAATATTGATTATTATAATGAAATTTAGGTAATCGGACCTTTTAAAGGCTTATTACTTAAGTTTTGAGCTGATTTCAGGTTTACAAGTGGGGACCTTAACAGTCTTCCAACCTTATATCGGGGGACATTTGTGTATAAATGATTAGATTTTGTATTATTGTCGAAGCCTATATGGTTCCATCAGATATTTCAATTTCATTTTTCACACTCGATAAATTTACAAGTGGGGACCTTCACAGTCATTTCAACAGACAATTGGGGTCTTTTAAACACTCATTTTCTAATTTCATGTATATTTTAATTTTATAGTTTAAATATTGATTATTATAATGAAATTTAGGTAATCGGACCTTTTAAAGGCTTAACACTTAAGTTTTGAGCTGATTTCAGGTTTACAAGTGGGGACCTAAACAGTCTTCCAACCTTATATCTGGGGACATTTGTGTATAAATTATTAGATTTTGTATTATTGTCGAAGCCTATATGGTTCCATCAGATATTTCAATATGGTTCCATCAGATATTTCAATTTCATTTTTCACACTCGATAAATTTACAAGTGGGGACCTTCACAGTCATTTCAACAGACAAGTGGGGTCTTTTAAACACACATTTTCTAATTTCATGTATATTTTAATTTTATAGTTTAAATATTGATTATTATAATGAAATTGAGGTAATCGGACCTTTTAAAGGCTTAACACTTAGGTTTTGAGCTGATTTCAGGTTTACAAGTGGGGACCTAAACAGTCTTCCAACCTTATATCTGGGGACATTTGTTTATAAATTATTAGGTTTTGAATTAGTGTCAAAGCCTAATGGTTCCATCAAGTATTTCAATTTCATTTTTCACACTCGATAAATTTACAAGTGGGGACCTTCACCGTCATTTCAACAGACAAGTGGGGTCTTTTAAACACACATTTTCTAATTTCATGTATATATTAATTTTATAGTTTAAATATTGATTATTATAATGAAATTTAGGTAATCGGACCTTTTAAAGGCTTAACACTTAAGTTTTGAGCTGATTTCAGGTTTACAAGTGGGGACCTAAACCGTCTTCCAACCTTATCTCTGGGGACATTTGTGTATAAATTATTAGGTTTTGAATTAGTGTCAAAGCCTAATGGTTCCATTAAGTATTTCAATTTCATTTTTCACACTCGATAAATTTACAAGTCGGGACCTTCACAGTCATTTCAACAGACAAGTGGGGTCTTTTAAACACACATTTTCTAATTTCATGTATATATTAATTTTAAAGTTTAAATATTGATTATTATAATGAAATTTAGGTAATCGGACCTTTTAAAGGCTTAACACTTAGGTTTTGAGCTGATTTCAGGTTTACAAGTGGGGACCTAAACAGTCTTCCAACCTTATATCTGGGGACATTTGTTTATAAATTATTAGGTTTTGAATTAGTGTCAAAGCCTAATGGTTCCATCAAGTATTTCAATTTCATTTTTCACACTCGATAAATTTACAAGTGGGGACCTTCACCGTCATTTCAACAGACTAGTGGGGTCTTTTAAACACACATTTTCTAATTTCATGTATATTTTAATTTTATAGTTTAAATATTGATTATTATAATGAAATTGAGGTAATCGGACCTTTTAAAGGCTTAACACTTAGGTTTTGAGCTGATTTCAGGTTTACAAGTGGGGACCTAAACAGTCTTCCAACCTTATATCTGGGGACATTTGTTTATAAATTATTAGGTTTTGAATTAGTGTCAAAGCCTAATGGTTCCATCAAGTATTTCAATTTCATTTTTCACACTCGATAAATTTACAAGTGGGGACCTTCACCGTCATTTCAACAGACAAGTGGGGTCTTTTAAACACACATTTTCTAATTTCATGTATATATTAATTTTATAGTTTAAATATTGATTATTATAATGAAATTTAGGTAATCGGACCTTTTAAAGGCTTAACACTTAAGTTTTGAGCTGATTTCAGGTTTACAAGTGGGGACCTAAACAGTCTTCCAACCTTATATCTGGGGACATTTGTGTATAAATGATTAGATTTTGTATTATTGTCGAAGCCTATATGGTTCCATCAGATATTTCAATTTCATTTTTCACACTCGATAAATTTACAAGTGGGGACCTTCACAGTCATTTCAACAGACAATTGGGGTCTTTTAAACACTCATTTTCTAATTTCATGTATATTTTAATTTTATAGCTTAAATATTGATTATTATAATGAAATTTAGGTAATCGGACCTTTTAAAGGCTTAACACTTAAGTTTTGAGCTGATTTCAGGTTTACAAGTGGGGACCTAAACAGTCTTCCAACCTTATATCTGGGGACATTTGGGTATAAATTATTAGATTTTGTATTATTGTCGAAGCCTATATGGTTCCATCAGATATTTCAATATGGTTCCATCAGATATTTCAATATGGTTCCATCAGATATTTCAATATGGTTCCATCAGATATTTCAATATGGTTCCATCAGATATTTCAATTTCATTTTTCACACTCGATAAATTTACAAGTCGGGACCTTCACAGTCATTTCAACAGACAAGTGGGGTCTTTTAAACACACATTTTCTAATTTCATGTATATATTAATTTTAAAGTTTAAATATTGATTATTATAAAGAAATTTAGGTAATCGGACCTTTTAAAGGCTTAACACTTAGGTTTTGAGCTGATTTCAGGTTTACAAGTGGGGACCTAAACAGTCTTCCAACCTTATATCTGGGGACATTTGTTTATAAATTATTAGGTTTTGAATTAGTGTCAAAGCCTAATGGTTCCATCAAGTATTTCAATTTCATTTTTCACACTCGATAAATTTACAAGTGGGGACCTTCACCGTCATTTCAACAGACTAGTGGGGTCTTTTAAACACACATTTTCTAATTTCATGTATATTTTAATTTTATAGATTAAATATTGATTATTATAATGAAATTGAGGTAATCGGACCTTTTATCTGGGGACATTTGTGTATAAATTATTAGATTTTGTATTATTGTCGAAGCCTATATGGTTCCATCAGATATTTCAATATGGTTCCATCAGATATTTCAATATGGTTCCATCAGATATTTCAATATGGTTCCATCAGATATTTCAATTTCATTTTTCACACTCGATAAATTTACAAGTGGGGACCTTCACAGTCATTTCAACAGACAATTGGGGTCTTTTAAACACACATTTTCTAATTTCATGTATATTTTAATTTTATAGTTTAAATATTGATTATTATAATGAAATTTAGGTAATCGGACCTTTTAAAGGCTTAACACTTAAGTTTTGAGCTGATTTCAGGTTTACAAGTGGGGACCTAAACCGTCTTCCAACCTTATCTCTGGGGACATTTGTGTTTAAATTATTAGGTTTTGAATTAGTGTCAAAGCCTAATGGTTCCATTAAGTATTTCAATTTTATTTTTCACACTCGATAAATTTACAAGTCGGGACCTTCACAGTCATTTCAACAGACAAGTGGGGTCTTTTAAACACACATTTTCTAATTTCATGTATATATTAATTTTAAAGTTTAAATATTGATTATTATAATGAAATTTAGGTAATCGGACCTTTTAAAGGCTTAACACTTAAGTTTTGAGCTGATTTCAGGTTTACAAGTGGGGACCTAAACAGTCTACCAACCTTATATCTGGGGACATTTGTTTATAAATTATTAGGTTTTGAATTACTGTCAAAGCCTAATGGTTCCATCAAGTATTTCAATTTCATTTTTCACACTCGATAAATTTACAAGTGGGGACCTTCACCGTCATTTCAACAGACTAGTGGGGTCTTTTAAACACACATTTTCTAATTTCATGTAGATTTTAATTTTATAGTTTAAATATTGATTATTATAATGAAATTGAGGTAATCGGACCTTTTAAAGGCTTAACACTTAGGTTTTGAGCTGATTTCAGGTTTACAAGTGGGGACCTAAACAGTCTTCCAACCTTATATCTGGGGACATTTGTTTATAAATTATTAGGTTTTGAATTAGTGTCAAAGCCTAATGGTTCCATCAAGTATTTCAATTTCATTTTTCACACTCGATAAATTTACAAGTGGGGACCTTCACCGTCATTTCAACAGACAAGTGGGGTCTTTTAAACACACATTTTCTAATTTCATGTATATATTAATTTTATAGTTTAAATATTGATTATTATAATGAAATTTAGGTAATCGGACCTTTTAAAGGCTTATTACTTAAGTTTTGAGCTGATTTCAGGTTTACAAGTGGGGACCTAAACAGTCTTCCAACCTTATATCTGGGGACATTTGTGTATAAATTATTAGATTTTGTATTATTGTCGAAGCCTATATGGTTCCATCAGATATTTCAATTTCATTTTTCACACTCGATAAATTTACAAGTGGGGACCTTCACAGTCATTTCAACAGACAAGTGGGGTCTTTTAAACACACATATTCAAATTTCATGTATATTATAATTTTATAGTTAAAATATTGATTATCAGAATGAAATTTAAGTAATCAGTCCTATTTCTAGCTTAACACTTAAGTTTTGAGCTAATTTCAGGTTTACAAGTGGGGACCTAAAACGTCTTCCTACCTTAAATCTGGGGACATTTGTGTATAAATTATTAGATTTTGAATTAGAGTCCAAGCCTTTATGGTTCCATCAAGTATTTCCATTTCATTTTTCACACACGATAAATTTACAAGTGGGGACCTTCACTGTCATTTCACCAGACAAGTGGGGTCTTTTAAACACACATATTCAAATTTCATGTATATTATAATTTTATAGTTAAAGTATTGATTATCAGAATGAAATTTAAGTAATCAGTCCTATTTCTAGCTTAACACTTAAGTTTTGAGCTGATTTCAGGTTTACAAGTGGGGACCTAAACCGTCTTCCAACCTTATATCTGGGGACATTTGTGTATAAATTATTAGGTTTTGAAATAGTGTCAAAGCCTAATGGTTCCATCAAGTATTTCAATTTCATTTTTCACACTCGATAAATTTACAAGTGGGGACCTTCACCGTCATTTCAACAGACAAGTGGGGTCTTTTAAACAAACATTTTCTAATTTCATGAATATTTTAATTTTATAGTTTAAATATTGATTATTATAATGAAATTTAGGTAATCGGACCTTTTAAAGGCTTAACACTTAAGTTTTGAGCTGATTTCAGGTTTACAAATGGGGACCTAAACAGTCTTCCAACCTTATATCTGGGGACATTTGTGTATAAATTATTAGATTTTGTATTATTGTCGAAGCCTATATGGTTCCATCAGATATTTCAATTTCATTTTAAACACTCGATAAATTTACAAGTGGGGACCTTCACAGTCATTTCAACAGACAATTGGGGTCTTTTAAACACACATATCCAAATTTCATGTATATTTTAATTTTATAGTTTAAATATTGATTATTATAATGAAATTTAGGTAATCGGACCTTTTAAAGGCTTAACACTTAAGTTTTGAGCTGATTTCAGGTTTACAAGTGGGGACCTAAACCGTCTTCCAACCTTATATCTGGGGACATTTGTGTATAAATTATTAGGTTTTGAATTAGTGTCAAAGCCTAATGGTTCCATCAAGTATTTCAATTTCATTTATCACACTCGATAAATTTACAAGTCGGGAACTTCACAGTCAGTTCAACAGACAAGTGGGGTCTTTTAAACACACATTTTCTAATTTCATGTATATTTTAATTTTATAGTTTAAATATTGATTATTATAATGAAATTTAAGTAATCGGACCTTTTAAAGGCTTAACACTTAAGTTTTGAGCTGATTTCAGGTTTACAAGTGGGGACCTAAACCGTCTTCCAACCTTATATCTGGGGACATTTGTGTATAAATTATTAGGTTTTGAAATAGTGTCAAAGCCTAATGGTTCCATCAAGTATTTCAATTTCATTTTTCACACTCGATAAATTTACAAGTGGGGACCTTCACCGTCATTTCAACAGACAAGTGGGGTCTTTTAAACAAACATTTTCTAATTTCATGAATATTTTAATTTTATAGTTTAAATATTGATTATTATAATGAAATTTAGGTAATCGGACCTTTTAAAGGCTTAACATTTAAGTTTTGAGTTAAATTCAGGTTTACAAGTGGGGACCTAAACCTTCTTCCTACCTTATATCTGGGGACATTTGTGTATAAATTATTAGATTTTGAATTAGAGTCCAAGCCTTTATGGTTCCATCAAGTATTTCCATTTCATTTTTCACACACGATAAATTTACAAGTGGGGACCTTCACTGTCATTTCAACAGACAAGTGGGGTCTTTTAAACACACATATTCAAATTTCATGTATATTATAATTTTATAGTTAAAATATTGATTATCAGAATGAAATTTAAGTAATCAGTCCTATTTCTAGCTTAACATTTAAGTTTTGAGCTAAATTCAGGTTTACAAGTGGGGACCTAAACCGTCTTCCTACCTTATATCTGGGCACATTTGTGTATAAATTATTAGATTTTGAATTAGTGTCAAATCCTTTATGGTCCCATCAAGTATTTCAATTTCATTTTTCACACTCGATAAATTTACAAGTGGGGACCTTCACTGTCATTTCAACAGACAAGTGGGGTCTTTTAAACACACATTTTCTAATTTCATGTATATTATAATTTTATAGTTAAAATATTGATTATCAGAATGAAATTTAAGTAATCAGCCCTATTTCTAGCTTAACACTTAAGTTTTGAGCTGAAACTGATGACACGCCCCCTATGATATTCTTTTAATTTTTTTGTGTTTGCTTACATAAGAGTTGCACAATTTTTATTCTTATCTTTGACGCCAATAGACCCTTAATGAAAATAAACAAGTTGGACACCTTTTATCGCCGAGTCGGAATTTTTCGATTAGAGAGTACCAACGCCATCTAGTGGCGAAAGGTTTCGTTGAGTAAATAAATTCATTCGTCTGCTCTTTCAATTTCAAAAAAGTTCAAGGCTTAGTGAACTGTTATTATGTTAGAAGTGGTTATAAAGTTGGAAGTAACACAAAAAATTAAACAAATTATTAATTAATAATAATTATTAATAATTACGTTATGAGCTTGTGGTAAAGCGAAATCTGCTCTAAAACAGTTCCTAAATCACTTTCACCCTAAACTTCAGTTCCCAAGTTCCGCCATTAAATTTTTAAAATACACTTCCTTGCCACTACTGCGCAAAATCGGCCCATAGCCGTCTAAACCAATCAGATTAATATACTGATTACCCAGAATGCTCTGTCAATCCTCAAAAGACGGTTGGGAAATTTGAACGATTTTCTTTAAGTGTCTATTGCTCAAATAAGTGTTATTAAATCCTTTCAGGGGCGTAAATGTAAACCTGAAATGGTGTCAAATTTGGACCCAAATAAACTACTTTTAAAGGTGTTAAAACACACTCCATTTTCTTAGAGTGTACGAAGAGCGGAAATTTTCGGGAAACTTTCTTATGAACTAAAGGTATATCAGTGAAGGCATTTTGTTGTTGATTGAAATAGACAATTTCTATTGTTGGTTGGTGGCCCCGGGTACGCTAAAAACAAACGTGGATAGAAACCGTTTAAAGTTAGATTATCTATCACTTGGACCTCGTAATTTGAAAAAAATTGCTAAATAAAATACATTGCCTCTAGGCCAATCATACTAGTTTACATTGGCTACTCTTACTTCTGATAGACAAAAAAGTTAAAACAATTTTGCCCTTTTAAGAAGAGACTCTTGGAAGTATTGGGAAAGAAACATTAGCATCGTCAAAGAATTCGCCCTGTTATATTGTAGAGAGTTCAGGTTTCATTTAATGGGCCCAGCTGTAGTAAAGCTGATTTCTTGAAAGTGTTTATATGATCGATATTTTTCTTCTCTAAACTCCGGTTTTCGGGCTTAGCGCGGGAGGGATTGGAAATGCACGCGCATTAGCTAGAATGAGAGATTCTTTTTCAGTTCGAAAGGACATTGTTTATAAAGTTTGTGTTACTATTATTTAATTATAGTTGTCGCTGAACATTTTTCCTGACCATTGAATTGGTTTTTAACTACTAGTGTGAAAGACATACTGGCTTTTAGGATTATTATCAGAAGCCGATTAGGCTTTACACATGTGTGTGAAGCATAATACGCCTTTGTTATTATCTGTGAGTATGTTTGTGCTTTGGGTGTGGAGGTTGGACAGATGAAGATACCGTTTCAGCTAAGTGTTGTAAGAACTTATCATACCTCAACCGATGATCTATCTCGAATATTACCTTACCGAGTTAAAAATCATCAATACTCTATTAGGGACCGTCCCTAAACTACGTCACGCGAAAAAAAAAGCATTTTCTGACCCCCCATCCCTCCAGATCACGCTTGGTCACTCTTTTCTCAGATCCCTCCGCTAAAAACCACGTCACATTTCTTTAAACCCCCCCCCTCTGCACTATGATTTGTCTTAATCTACAAATTTAATTTGATTAATTTCTTAAGCAGAAATATTTTGCTCGGCTAAAAATTCAAAGTTCTCTTCCGTTTTAAGCTTTTTCCATCTGATTGACCTTTAGAATTTTAATGTCTGAATGTGCTTTTTATTAGCTTCAAAAAAGTTCCATAAAGCTTAGTTAAAGGGGCACACTTTTTAGGTTTCGACACTGTCACCGAAAACAGACTAATGGAGCTTGAGATTTAGAAAATTTGCCAAAGAAACTAAACCATTTCAATCGGCAGGGGGATTTGATTCATCCTCAAAAATAATAGGGGCGAATAAACAGAGACATAAGAGAGTTTACGCTGTTTATTTTAAATGCGCTATTTAAATTGGCTATAAAAAGGTGTAAATAGTAGATAATTGCTTAAATTTTCTACTATTTAAGCGATGATAGAATAACAATTTTGGTAAATTATTTTAACGGTGGACTATGGAATGTTGTCTTTCCCTCATCTATAACATAAGAGAGTCAATCGGCCTCTTACTGACTTCGTAACAAAATCAATGCTAAATGTGACGTCACGCATAGAAGAACCCCTCCCTCCCCCTTGTCACGGACCGTCACAAATTTAGAAACCCCCTCCCCCCATAAGAGTGTGACGTAGTTTATGGACGGTCCCTTAGCACATACGATGAAACGAAACTAACAAGCCCTCCCCAACCACACGTAGCTAAGACGGAAATCCTAATTTACGTGACTTGTTAAACTCAAGAACTACGGGTTATTGGTCCTCGGGACTAGTTTATTAATTTAAATTCTATAGGAAAACTGATGGGGATGGTTTCGATCCAGTTTCTAAATCGAACCCTTCATGCAAAAGACAGTGTTTCACCACCTATTTAAAAAAGTATGAGACGTAGCAAAACAGCCGGGAAATATATCACAATATGTTCAGATTTCATCAATAATTACAGGTTGAGTCTCTGTTGGTCTGACCAATCGCGTGAGAACCAGTATTCCCGCTATAATTAATTATCTAAATTATTTAACTTCCAATTCCAATCACAGACCCAATCCCTTAAATATTTCTTCACGTTCAAGTTACTCGTACAGTAGACAGCCTATACTGACCGCGGCTTTTCTAGACAAACAGTATGAAACTTTGATAATTTATTTTAAATTAACGAAAACAAAACACGTTCGATGAAGTTGCTCGGTCCTTCTGTGGTTTTAAGAACGGTAGAAATAATGAAAAACGGGTTATTTTCCTTTAATTTTTATATTTTACATTTCAAGTCAAGAGTTATTTAACATGGGTAAGCTCCATAGCAGTTTACCACGGAACCCTGAGGTGAAAATTTCTTCAAATCCACTCTGGGGTGTTAAGAAATTTACACCTCAGGGTTCCGTGATATTTTACATTTGTTTTGTAATAATGAGCGATTAAGATTACTATATTAATATAAACAGGAATACAGAGAGATAATTTACACATGAGCTGATATAATCTCGTATAATTATCTTAAGCCAAAATAACTCAGAGTTTGAGTTGGCTACTCGAGATACGTATAGGAAAAGCCCAGGATTGGGACAGTCATCGGAAGCCAAATATATTCCGTCTAAAGGCACTGCAAGAAGCAGTGTTAGTCAGTTAGCCTTCAACCAAAAACGGACTTATGTACTAAGAACGTCGAACGTAGCAAATTGCCTACCCATCCTCGACTACTTTGTAGGTTTTGATGGGAGTGGCTTATAATTTCAAAACTCGCGCTCGCCATCTATCGGCCTTATTCTAATATATTTTGGGCACTGAATATAGATATTGCGTAAGGCAAGTAAATAATAATAATAACTTACAATTGTACTACAATAATAATTTTGGTATAAAGAAAGAAAAACCACATAATTAAAGAAACTACAATTAAAAATATTCTTAACTTTAAAACTTCATTCCACTAAATCGGGAGTTATATCGCATTGTTGTCCACTTTGCTTTTTTACCACTGGCCCAATTTTAAAAAAAAACATTTAATCACGAAACTAGAGATAAGAATGACATTTTCGACCGCTAGAAGTCACTATATACAAAATTTGTGGATGGAGTCAAATTATAAGCAGACGAAGTTTCTCAATAAAGTATGCGAGGATGGTACCAGAGGCTAAAGCTATGATCCGACGTCCTTAGTACATAAATCCGTTTTTGCTTCAACGGGTAGTGAACGCGGGTTCCATCTGGTGTGGCCTTAGGCACGAGGGAAATAACCTCCAATGACGGCCCCGCACCTGTGTGTTGGTTTCCTCTCAAGAATTTAATTTAATGGCCTATTTGGTAAGTCATATAGAGTTTTCAGTCAGTTTTTTTTAAAAAAAAAAGTTCATCAAGGTAATATTTTATTACATCTAGTGCATTACATTCTAGCATAAGAAAATAATATATAGCTCCCTATAAGTAGGAAACTCTTCATTTAAGCCATGTAAACAGCATTTTCTTCCCTTGAAATTTGTAAAATGTTTCTAATGCCACCTATTAAGAGTTTTTGGCGTTAAAAAGATGAAATATTTGTTAAGAAAATTAAATAGTTAAAGGTATAGAAGTTATTATTATGGTAATTATAACTGATTAAGTACATTTCAAAATTATCATAATGTATATATGGCGCGAGATTTTGTCGAACGAGGCTAGCGCCTACACTTGTACGAGGTAAGGAGTATCCCCGGCCCATCGTGCCTTTCGTGGACACCTTAGGTTGCGGCGGCGGTTTCGCCCCCCTTTTACTCGTAGTACCGAAACTTCTCCCCACGGCGCGTAAAAGCGTAAGCGCGCCAAATTTAGGAGCAAATGCTTTAGTATGAAAATGTACCACGTTTCATACTTATAGGGAGCTATATATTATTTTCTTATGATTCTAGTTAAAGGACCTCAAACATTGTAAGGTTTCCAAGTCTAAATATATATTTTGAATTCGTTACGTGCGGGTATTTCCTATTATTTATAAGTTAAGGTTATTAAATTAACATATTCAAGCGTTTCTAAAAAATTTTGATCAACTGTACACGTATGAACCACGAATTAGATTGGGTAACAACATTGGTTTTAAGAAAGTGGAATATGTATTCGAGATAGGCGAGCTTTAAAATTAGACCACGGAATGGTTGGGGATTCAAATTTTAAGAAATGACAGCAAGGTCCCAGATATAGTGTTGTTTTAAACGAAAACGTTGAAATGTAATTTTTAGAAAATAAACCAATTGGATTATTTTAAGTTATAACGGCAAACGAAGGTCCCTTGTCCGAAAGCACCCGAAATTATTACTGGTTAGTTTTTATTTAAACATAATTCAAGTCTATAAAGTAGCCGTACTTAGAAATATAAAACTGTACTTATCAATTACTTTTGTTTAAATTATTTGACGTTATAAATCTTTTATTTCGATTGTGTGTTTGTTAGTGGTTGCATGGTTATGTAGTTATTTGAATTCACATTTGAAAAAGTAAAATTGTGAAAGTATAGTCTGAACATTGTATTCTTTAACATTAACTTAGTCTGGTAGTCGAATGGTTATATAAGTGGTATAAGTAATACTAAAACTACAATGGAAAGCAGAACGTAGTAATGAGAATTTCCAGTGGCAATTATTGCGTATTTCATTTGCGTCTGAACTAAAACCAGGTAGTAGATCAAAAACACTGGTTTAAAACCTATCTGCTCAACAGGGAACAAATTCTATACCACAACAGTCATAATTGGGGGAAAACGAGACGTGCGTCAGGGGGTCCGTCAGGACAGCGTCATTGTTGTTCAACGTGTATACATCGAAAATGCACAGTAACTTAAGTTTTTGCGCAATCTAATGAATATATGGACGACACTGCCCTATACTTGGGGCAGCAATTAAAAATGGAAATGGAAAACGACCTAATGAACTTTAAGTATAATCTTAAATCCAAGGGACTCATTATAAACGGATGGAAATCAAATTTTATGCTATTTACATCTAACCGACATATGAGTAAAGAAACGAAGGAAATTAAATCTCTGTGTGGAGAAAATATAAGTCGAACTTCGACATACAAGTACCTAAAACTCAATAGATTAAAATGACTTCGCTAGAAAAATACGATTTTAAAATTGCAGTGAGTTACCATTTATAAATAATTTTGAATGTTAATTGGTGAACTTTTACATTTTTTGCAACATACATCTCATAAGTGTCCAGAGGAGGAGATTGACCATTTCTTTTCAGAAGGCTTAGCAATTTCGGCACTACAGTATATTTTGCTTAATTTATTAAACGTATAAGGTAATGTGAGTATGAGAGATAGCCTGTACATGCGTTTCGATAGCGCGGCTCCAGTAGATCCCCTACAAGGCGATTTTCCTTCTGAACTCCGGGCTTGGCTTGGCAAAGGCTATAGAGGGAAGGGATTTATACATGCACGTATAAATCCCGCCCACAAATGCCTCTAGCTTTGCCAAGCCAAAACTCTAGTTTTTAAGGAAAGTCAACTTGTAGGGGATCCACTGGAGCCGCGCTATGCATTAATATTTCAAAATTTGTTTATTTCTTGCTGAAATAATTTATAATAGGGAGTGGAAACTCTTGCCCTTGACAGTGCTAAATTCAATGCAGCTCAAACAAGTAGGCTGCGACGCTAAAACTGGTCAGGTAAATTTCCGGTCACAAGACACTCCTTTAATTTTAAAGTTTGACCTCAATCACTGGGATTGTACAATTACCCAATAAGGTTCGCGATTTCGAGGGTGGCTGGCGTCATTTGGAGTTATTTTAAGTCAGACGTTTCCCTTACCCTGAAAAGGTAGTGTCCATCTCCTCTAGAGACCCTCCCGCAACATTTTAGAACCACGCTAGAGGGAGGGGCCACAAAAAATTATACCGGAAATAGACCTGGCCAGTTTTGTTGATTACTTGATTTTTGAGCTTCATAAGATTCCTCAGTTTCCGCTCCCTATTATATATTCTCTCTGTTTCTTGATGGAAGGGTCGGGAATGAGAGAGGGCCCTATTGTGGGGTCGGATATTTCTCTATTTTTGGGGTCGGATACTTCTGAATTTGTGTCTTTTGATCTTTATAATTCTTTTCTTTTTATGTATGTGCTAATTAAATAGATAACGATGTGGCTACTATAAAGCACCAGCCCTTGGGCCATCTTGTTTATATATAAGCATTTTAAAAAGCTTTTCGTTTATTACATATTGAATAATGGTTTGTCTAATAATACCAATAGAGAATCTGGTTATTGAATCAAATTTCGTGGCAAAACAACAAAAGTACATTCGAAATTTTAATGTGAATCATTAATCTATCGACAAAATTGACTTTGGTGCGTAATCGACTTTTAAGGAGCCAATTTTAATTTCTTCAAAATGGATAAAATCTCACAAATGGCGACCACAGCGGCGATTGAAATTCCGTAAAAGTAGATGGTGAAAACGGGACTGAGAAACCCAAGACACATTGGAGTCGTCTCTTGCAGTTGATTGAAGTCCGTCAAAAGAAATTTCCGGGTCATAAATCCATCGAACGTTTCTCTACGAGTTCCTTGACGAGTCTCCAAAAACCTTAGTGTTCTGAATTAAAAAAAATAACTAATCATATAGAATAAAAACAAGTAGTCGTGCTTATTGTAGACACGCATTCAAAGACAAAGCTTATATTATTACAGGGATAGACGTAATTTTAGAAGAAGGGATGGACAACAGATTAATCTGGTCGCGCGTCAAGGTCCCGGACCCCCTTCCTCGGAACCGGGAAGGTGTGAAAGAACAGGTGGGTCATAGCAACAGAGGTAAAAGGAAACTACGTATTTTCGCCGTCCCTGTCAGCAACGTCATCAAAATATATTTGAAATCAATAGAAACGTTTGCGTGTAAAAAAAGGAATACACATTTTTTGAAGTATTTCTTTAGTTCATGTACTGTATGGGGTTTGGGCACTCCCGTAAGTCCAGGTTCTGGGCAACTAAGCTTGAAGGAATACGACATAGTTGCAGGGGCGTTCCGAAGGGACTAGGTTTTGGAGGGAGCCCACTTAATTTTGCCAACTAGAAACCAAAATTTGCCAAGTGACACGTAGTAATGTAGTATCATGTTCCTCAGGGTTCGAAAAAATTATAGGATAATACGCATGCCTGATAATAATAAACTAGTAAGTGAAATAGTGACTAATTATTTTAAAAATAGTGAACCGAAAGTAATTTAAAATGAAAAAATTAATATATTAAAGATCTGGGTCGGGAAAATTTTACTATGCCGTTAACACTCTTTCAAAGCAAATCACTGATTTCCGTAATAGACCCTTAAAGAAAATAAACAAGCTGGACACCTTATATCGCCGAGTCGGGATTTTTTCGAATAGAGTACCAACGCCATCTAGTGGCGAAAGGTTTCGTTGAATAAATTTATTCGTCTGCTCTTTCAATTTCAAAAAAGTTCAAGGCTTAGTGAACTGTTAGTGTATTAGAACTTAAGTGGTTACAAACAAATTATTAACAATGACTAGTCACCGTGGTACAGCATGTTGTGTACACAACTGCAAGAGTTATTCACGTGTTCACCGTGACCTAGTTGATAAAAAGATAAGTTTTTCTGTTTTTCCTAATGATGTTGCCCTTAAGGAAGAATGGATCGCCAGAATTCAGCTTAGTTTTGATATGGATGGTGATAATCAACCTAGATCGTCGAAAAAACTAAGATGGCAACCAAAAAAATATAGTGCTGTTTGTGGCCTTCATTTTAATCACGATGGAAAACGGAAGTATGAAGACAAAGTTCCAATATATATCGGCAATTATGTACTGCCAAAAAACATTTTCATCTCGGACATAGTTGTGTTGGATAGCGATCCGAAAGGAATTCTTATGGAGATAGGAGCGGAAGTAGAGCTGGGTTCGAAAGTGTCCATGCAAGAAACAAGCCCTGTCAAAACCATTGTAAAGAATAAAAATAATCTGCAAATGTTTCATTTAGGTATTCCTCTAGCCATGAGCAAAGATGCCACTGTTAGAGCTTGAGAAGTATAGCTTTCCTCAGCTGCGACATTGATATCTTCCGCTTATTAAGGCAAGAATAGTAAAATACATAAGTGGTTATTACATTTGTAATTTCATTACAGAACACCCATATTCTTCTGGTATTAATATCCAAGTTAATGAACTTCGAAAACAGTTGGATTTGATTAGGATCAACGAGAAAAAGTTGCAGCAGGATTTGATGGAATCAGAAAAATCCATTGTTTGTTTAAGAACAGAGAACGCCCAGTTGAAAATACAACTTCAGCGATTACAAGAGGATGTTAAGAAAAAAGAGTCCGAAAGTCAAAATAATAAATTTCGTTTGGAAAATGTCTCGAAAAGCGATAAGATGTTAAGATTTTATACCGGATTTTCTTGCCTTGAAGATCTGAATATTCTATACCGACAAATTGAACCAGCGTTACCTAATGTTTCACTCTATAGTAAAGGAGGTGGCTATATAAGGTCAACGGAAAGGAATGAATCTTCTCGAGGAAGGCCTATGGTTATAGAATTTAAGGACCAGTTATTTTTAACATTATGTAAACTGAGAGTTGGGCTTCTAAACCAAGACTTGGCTTACCGCTTTCAAATATCTCTGACTAGTGTTAGTAATTACATAACTACATGGTTAGATTTATTATACAGAAAGCTAACCATCATCCCTATCTGGCCATCAAGACAAGTTATAAACGAGTACATGCCAAATGAATTTAAGGAAAAATTTCCAACAACCAGGGTTATCATTGATTGCACTGAGTTTTTTATTGAAAGGCCCTCTGACTATGGTACTCAGTGCGATACCTACTCAAATTACAAGCGGCATACGACAGCAAAAGCTCTTATAGGAGCTACGCCAAATGGTTTTATATCATTTATCTCCCCCTTAGCTCCAGGTAGAGAAAGTGATGTGGAAATAACTGCCAAAAGTGGTCTTCTGGAAAAATTGGAAAAAGGTGACATGGTTCTTGCGGACCGAGGATTTTTAATACATGATCTATTAGCTGCCAAAGGAGTAGATCTAAACATTCCCCCATTCTTAGGTGGTAGGAAACAATTATCATTATCAGATGAAGTTAGAACTCGAGAAATTGCGAATGTAAGAATTCACATAGAAAGAGTTATCAAAGAGATTAAAAGTTTCCGTATTCTTAAATTTACGTTTCCCAATTCAATGCATGCAAGTTTAGAAAAAATTTGGTACATTTGTTGCTACCTGCAAAATTTTATAAATGAACCACTTTTAGACAGAAAAGAATGCCCAATTCAAGTGGATATGGAATTTTAAAAGTTTTTATTGAGCAACGAAGCAATTTGTACTTTGTGTTTTTATCACAACTAGCTTTGTTAAATGTAAATAGGAACAGTTTCTTTAAAGCTTTGTACCTTTATCACAAATGTTAATCACAATTTAGCTAAACATTAATTAAAAAATGATCAAAGTAAAAGGATTCAAGTTTTGGCAACATTGATTCAAAAAATAATTCTTGGTTAAACTGGATTCTTTCACAAAAACAGTCCACTCCTGTGTCGACAAAGAAATCGCACCATGACAAACCAGTTATGCCTAACTGGCCTTGCACTTGATAAAAATAATTATGAGTGCGGTTCAAAATGACTTTTCCTGTTACGTCTCTTTTCAAACATATTTTGGTTTTCAGATTGTTTCCAGCAATAGCTTCGTCAATACTGAGTCCGAGTTCTTTAGCCTTTGCTAGGGTCTTAATTTCTATGAGGCCAAACTCTTTAATATCTTCATCATAAATGAGCCCATCTGGAGACGTACCTAACGCAGGCATACCTGGATTAATAATTAACCCAACTTTGAAGGTTTTAACCTTGTTGTTTTTCATTGCACAATATTTTTGAAGAGCAGTTGCTTCATTGTCTAAGCCTTCTCTTACATACTTTAATTTGCTTATATCTACACCGCCACGAACTGTCGCAACAAATTGTGGGGTCACTTTCGCTTTTCTTTTAATGATTGACCCAAAATGTGATGTAGTCACCCTAGATTTCTTTTCAGTTTTCCATAATTGGCATGAAGACTGCTCTCTTGTGTATTCTTCTATTTTCCTTGATTCTTCTACAGTCACTTTAACTGATTCTGGAAAATCCAATTCTGAACTTCTATGTATAAGCTGCGTAGGTAGTTTTAGCCTCTCTATTTCGCTGTTCAAAGACTCGTCAATACAAATATCATTTTGGTTAACAATATGACCATAGGTGATTGGAATGAATTCTGATGGCATATGATTTTCCTGTCTTAAGATCACCTGCCACATTCTCCTTTTGTTTTGAGATTTAAAATCCACTTCCAACTTCTCTAGTTGAGACTTGTTTTCTTCGAAAGAAGGGTTAACAGGCAAAGAAACGTAATTTGACACACACAGCTTCCTTGAGCTTCTTTTACTAACTTCTTTCCCAGGAGTATGCTTTGTAAAATTTAAAATACTGAAGTTCGTTGTGGACAAATTATTCTTCACGTTCAGCTTCCCCCATTTTTGGGCAATGTCAGTTCGTGAAACATCATTCGGAATGAATGTCAAACCTTGCATGATACAGTCCCAGAGAAACCACAATGTTGCAGCCACATGAGAACAAACCCCTCCTTGACCTGATTTACATTCACAAGCCCCTTTCTTTATATTGCCACTAACAGAATCCATTACAATATGAACAGAATAAATGGATTTAGCAGTATATGAAGCGTGGACTTTAGATTTGACATGAGAGATTGATCTACTCTTCTCGTGAGATATTAAAACGTTGGTTACTTTTTGCGCTTTGAACATTCGATAGCCTTTTAGTTTATGCTTCCCGCTCTTTCTTGAAAAATGGTGCCTATGAATAGTTTGATCATTGAAAGTATTAGGGATATTCTTGAGAAGTTTCGTCCAGTTTCCTTTTGGAATGGCGTAAACTTCATTTGAAAGGTTTGCCAAAGCAGGTCTGAAATTATAAAAACTTTACTAAGCCTTTGCCAAAATCTAAAACTGTGTAATTTCAAAATTTTCAATGACAAGCTTAGGAAATCTCCTTACCTTTCTACGATTTCAGACTCCATTTCAAAAACAACAAGGTAATTAAGTTGTGAGCTTGTGGTAAAGCTCTAAACCAGTTCCTAAATTATTTTAACTCGAAACTTCAGATCCCGACTTCCGCCATTAAATACTCCTAGCCACTACTGCGCAAAATCGGCCCATAGCCGTCTAAACCAATCAGATTAATATACTGATTACCCAGAATGCTCTGTCAATCCTCAAAAGACGGTTAGGAAATTTGAACGATTTTCTTTTAGGGTGTATTCGGTCTTCTGTTTCTAATTAATGACGCTATAAAAGTGTGTCTCGGAATGAAACAAATTCTATCGTTTGATATATAAAGTCAAATGCTCCCTCGTATAATAAATATGGCTTAATTCACTCCAATCATTTTGACAAGATTTATTATTGTTATAAATATAAGCAAACTATTTCGTTTGAATTTAAAGGGTATGGAAATTTACAATTTCATATCATATTTAGCACGAAAGTGGTATTATGTTACACTTTCGAGTCTCTACTTTCAACTATATCAAGTTTTTAATATAGTTGAACCAAAGTTTCTATTTTTAAAATCCATTGGAAAATCACGAAAACTCAGTTTCGATATATAAATCATTTTGTCTTGTCAGCTTGTTCGGTTGGTTTATGACATCACTATGACGTTGTGGAAAAAAGCGCGGGGAACCTATACGTGCGAGCGCGAGCGCGAGCTATACGCGTCTCTAGCTCTGTCCATGCTTTGATAGCGGAGAGAGTGGCACCATCTCGCGTGTGTGACGTCAAAAACAAGAAAACGTAGCCTTTCTTAAAAAGTGGATAATAATCTCATATGAAGCGTTTTCAAATGCATATTGCCAAATAACTAGAAATCGGAGAATTAAAAGCTTGATATTTTTGAATTCACAGTAATTAATTCTATCGTTTGCTATACGTATAAATCAGAGGTTTTTCAAACGAAGCTTCTCATACCCTTTAATAAGGTGTAAGTTATATCCGGAGCGAGCGAAGCGAGGTCCGCAATTTTTGGACTCTGGTCAAATCCTAGATAACACATTTTCCGGTCACTCGGATACTTATCTAGACTTTAAACTTCATAGCAAAATATTTTTCACTGAGATTTCCCCGACCTATTATGTCCATTTTCAATTTCCATGACTTTTCCAGGGCGTGTACGAACGCTTGTACTGTACAGACTAATTCTAGGAGAGCAGTCGCTCTCTTAGATAAGACTTGATACTGCCTCTAATGCTAAAGGAGGGTTCTCTGATTGGCCGTAACATTTTTCGTATTATGTTTGCTGCTTTGAAATTTTGCCAGTGAACAAAAATTTGTGCCCTAATTTTGTGGGTAAAATCTCAAAGAGATCCAACTAATAGTCAATTCTATAATGAATAAAGTTGTTAAGGGTGGTTTTAGAATCCATAAAATTAATCCGACATTTGGTGAAAAATACTACATTTTTCCATAGACATAACATGGGAATTTTATAGAAAGTGGGGGTCAACCCCGCAGGGATATAAGGAAAACTATTCATTCGATACGTTTGGGAACCATCTTAAAAGAAAGAGAACAGTCCATAGATGTGCCTTTTCTTAGTTTCATTAAGATCAATTAAGTTTAAGTATTGTTTTTTATTATTATTAACACATACTTTGACTTACGTTGTTTGGGTTTTGGAATTACGGCGTTTTACCACTGTTAGAGACACGCATTTTAGCCCTAACTTTTTATATTGGACTTACGGCATTTTTGTCGTGATTCACGCCGTTAGAGGGTGACAGGGCTCTATTAAAAAAATTGCCTTGACTACTAAAATAAATCAAAATCTGGGGGTTCACTAGTCAACTTGACAAAATTTTAGGGCGGGGGGAGGAGCCTCCCCCTGTACCCTCTCCAAGGGATCGCCCCTGCATAGGTGCTAACTGCTTCTTGTCTTCCGGAGGGTTGAACCGAACCCACATCCTAATCAGCGACATCCTGGCCTAGGCGTCTCAACCAAACCGCCTTAAAACTTTCTAATATATGCATTCCTGGTATAAACGAATCTATAAAAGTGATGGCACAGTAATAAATCACATTTTTGATTGTTTCGGTTAAAGTATACTTTTAAATGTTATAAATTATATAACAAATCCATAATGGAACAAATGCGTGATTATTTGAATCCACATTAACAAGATCTGAATATTTTTTATACAGGTTAATCATAGCTATTGTTGTCACGATATTTAAGAATTAAAAGAGTTAGAACACTTTAGTTAAAGAAGATATTTAACGTGATTTTAAATAAATTATTAAAATCACGTTAAATATCGCCTTTAACTAAAGTGTTCTAACTCTTTTAGAATCTGAATATTTTATACCTTTCCGCATCTCCACTCATTTGTGAGTGACAATCTTTAAAGTCGTTCTTGGGATATAAATAATGAGCTAACCTAAAAGGTATCCTCCCAATCGACTTAAGGTGCTAGTGCCATAATTTTCGTCATAAACCAACTTAAAATTCGAAAAACTTCCTTGAAAAATCGAGTTCATTAAGATATGTTTACTTTTGTATTTGGTTTCGTAGCAATTTATAAAATTGCAATCAAAGTTTTGTGTTTGGAAAAGGCCAAGTTAAAATTTTGTTTCGTTCGATGAGGAGTAAGGAGAAATTTTCTCTTTAGATGTCGCTCACGTGACGCCTGTTTGTGTCCCAGCGCCGCGTTAAGCCTATTTTATTCAGATTCGCGCGGCATTAGTAGACTGCGCGCTCGCGCTTGGCTTTTCCGCGACATGCCGTGAGTGACGATCAAGGAGAAAAACCCGCCAAAAATCTTATCCACAAATTTGCTTTTGCCCCCCAAATTTCAAAATTTCGAAGTGTTTTTCTGTGTTTTCCCTCATATTTAAATATTTATCAAGCAAATTTCTGGAATCAGAAGAGTTTAAACTCTCAAAAAAGTAATGTTTTCTTTATATTTGAGATAATTTTTAAAGAACGGCACTATTCCTTTAAATTTCATTCAAATAAATTGCGCTAAAGTATATAAGAAGCTAGGACCATAATGGAATTTCAGTCAGCCCCTTTCATACGAATGCCAGTGCTGCTTAGGCCAACCGCATTTTTGCAAGTTGAATGAGGCCTCCGAATTTCGGGTTTATCCGAATGGAATTTCGGTCTAATCAGGGTAAGAAGAAATTTAAGAATGAACGGAAAAACGGTTAGTATATACTTCAGTCCGACTCATAGCCCAGTATATAGCCCCTCCCTCCAACACGAACCGAAAATTTTAAATTATCTTATTGGCTCACTTAAACTACGTTTTAATGACGTTGCTGAAGGGACTTTGACGCGCGCCATGATTACTCTGTTCTCCATTCCTGCTTCTAAAATTACATCTATCCCTGGTCTAAAGGTTCGAAAAAGCCCGGGTTTTATTAAATAAACCCAGCCTACCAGGTTTTATAGGGTTTTTTAGCTTTATCAGTTTCGTGAATTGTAGAAATTTTCATTCAAGGGTTACTTCTTAATAAAACCAAGTTTCATAAAAATGAATAAAAATTATTAAATAATACTTTCGAAGTTAAAACAATAAATATCTTTAAAATTAAATTATTCTCGCATTCCAATTCGTCAAAATTGAAGATCTTAGTGATGGGTTTTATCAGGGATAGATTTATTTTTTAAGACGGAATGGGTAACAGGGTTATTCGGGTGCACGTCCAAGTCCACGACCCCCTTACCCGTGACGGAGGGGTATGAAAGAAGAGGCGGGTCTTATTTTCGTTATAGCGTTGTATGTATATCCGGGTCAAGTAAACGTCGTCTGCCCCTTCGTCTGCCAAGTTGGAATGGGCTCGGATTGTAATTTTTGAAAGAACATTGTTTAAAAATGGAAGTTACACAAGACATAGGGCTCGCAACTGAAAAAAACAGGGAAGACAAAAGAAAATTAAAAGTGCGTTAGAATTGAGTAAAGGTCTTCATGGATATTACAACACGAACAGGTTTTAACCAAACACTAAGCTCACAAAACTCCTGGTCATTCACTAAGCCTTGGTTAACTTCATCAAATTCGTTTACAAAATCATGAGGATAGTAGACATGATTGGCTTAAGAAAGAATTAGCGAACACTTTTCACCCTAACACATGTACTCCAAATCCAAAACACCGGCACCGAATTCACTAACTATCTTTCTTAATTGCTATTAAAAACAATTCCCGAATAATTTCCGGACCCCCGCTTTTAGACGGTTCCATTTTGAACCCCTGTGAAGACGCTTATCTGTACAACCAGAAGAAAATAGAAGGGTCGTAGTCATAGCAACAGAGGTAAACAGGAATTACGTATTTTTGCCCCTCCTTGTCAGCAACGTCACCAATACGTAGTTTTAGTGAGCCAATAAGATAATTAAATTTTTTGGTTACGTGTTGAAGGAAAGGGCTCCATACTCGGCTATGAGTCGGACTGAAGTAAAGGCCAAATGTTGTTCATTCCGTCTTAAAAAAATAAATCTATCCCTGGTTTTATTAAGCTGGTTATTTGTAGTATTTTTTAGGGTGAGTAAAACCCATTAAAACAGTGGGTTTTTGGGGTGGGTTTATAATTCGAACCTTGGTCAGGGAACCAATTAACTTACAATTATTTAATGTTTTTCATTGTCACTCGCAAATGAGAAGAGTACATTGATTTCAATTTATGGACCATGAAAACATACTGTCAAGATACAGGGAGAGGTTTTCATAATTATTTTGCAACTCTTATCAAAAATAGGCCTATATGCAAGTTTGATAAATTAACAAATATGTTAAACTTCCTCACCCAAGAACTGCATTTTTTATGCCAGAACCACCAGATGGTGACGGTGACCGAGGCAATTTCAGAATTTTTATTTATTCAGATTTCAGACCCGCACAATATACACAAAAATTATACATTATCTGTCTAAATAAAATTTTGTAGAAGAGTCCGTTTTGGGCTAAAACAACGGTCTCTAGCATATAAATTTGAAAAAATCCTTTGGTTTTGGAATTTTGAAATTCCGGGCTCTTTATCGATTGTATAATATCATGTGAAACGTCAATACGGTCGGATATGATTTGTAAAGGTCTACAGGGTGTTTTTGAAAAGTCCATCAATAATAATGGAGCGTGTTTATTGGGCCCAACTGAGTGGCAAGTATCAAGAACATGGGGTGTATAACATATTAACATTCGGTTACGGAGATATGGCCCCACAAATATTGGCCCCTAAAACAAGGAAATATCCAACAATGTAGAGTACGAATTTAAACGGAGTAGCCAGCTTGTTTAGAACTATTTGACAATTTCAATAGCTTTCAATCTAAAAACGTTTTGTACCTTTACTCAGCAGAAGGGTATGAAATTTGGACAAGTATGCGTCATACTACGACGGTAATGTCAACCCAATCCCAAGTTTCATGGTGTTTATCTAATTAAATAGCGTGAAAGAGAGCAGTCTGTGATGTTAAAGACTTGTCAGGGATCCAACAATGAATCCAAAAAGTTTTCGAATGTAATGGGTGCTGGAGATCTTCAAACACCATGAAACATAGGATTGGCTTGTCATCTCCGTCGTAGGCATACTTCTACATATTTTATACCCTTCTGCTGAGTAAAGGTACAAAATGTCTTTAGATTGAAAGCTATTGAAATTGTCAAATAGTTTTAAACAAGCTGGGTACTCGGTTTACATTCGTACTCTAAATTGTTGGATATTTCCTTGTTTTAGGGGCCATATCTCCGTAATCGAATCTTGTATACCCCATGTTCTTTGAAACGTTCCACTCAGTTGGGCCCAATAAACGCACTCCATTATTGATGGACTTTTCAAAAACACCCTCTATTCGTATATGGATTATATTATGTACAGTACTTACAAATAGTTGATGTTTTCAAGTATTCCACGAGGGAGTCGTTTGTTTATAATAAAATAATAATGCCGTGGTTCGTAAGATTCTGTTCCGATGTAAATTTTTCTATTTGATTTCACCAAGGTGGGTTTAGCAAGTGCGAATGCCTCTGTCAGAATGGATGCCTTATCTTCAAAAATCGCAGAGGCGCCACGGGGAAAAATTTCTTTAAATATATTAGGCGTAGTAGTGAAATTGTAAATGAAACCGTTTTGATCAATCCTTTTCTGGAGTTTAGCGCTAAAAGACGACTTCCTCTGTAGAGATGAAAAATAGTTTAATAGTTTTCTGCTTAGATAGTATCAGGGATAGATGTAATTTTGGAAGCAGGAATGGAGAAAGGTTAGTTTTTACTTCAGACCGACTCATAGCCCAGTATAGAGCCCCTCCCTCCAACAAGAACCGAATATTTTAAATTATCCTATTGGCTCAATTAAATTACGTTCTGATGACGTTGCTGACGGAGATGGCGAAAAATAAGTAATTCTTTTTTACCTCTGTCGCTATGACCCGCCTCTTCTTTCATACCACCCCTTGTCCCGGGGAAGGGGGTCCGAGACTTTCCGTATGAAAATGAATTTTCATTCTAGGCACCGTACCCGCATTCTCCATCCCTCCGCGCCAACCCAACAAACCGGTCTAAAAAGAAAATATTTATATTTATAAAAATAAATAGGCGTTCCAAGAAATCTGCTTCGAAGTCGTCAATGAAATTAACATAAACTTGAGGGTAGCCACATTCTAAGCGGGTGAATTGTTTCACGATGCCAATGTTGATTATTTCCCAATACATCCAAGAATCGAAAGAGGATCTTTTCTTCACAAGCGGCCCAACAAACTTGTTTTACGCCCACCCCAAGTTGTAAAACTGCTGTTAACTCATACCATAGCGCTAATACATTTTCTTTTGCAATTTCTTTCAGATTACGAGCTCCAAGGTTATCGTGGATCTTGCATTATTCGGTTTCTATCCCCGCTTGTTTTTCGCTCGTCCGGGCCAAACACACACCCACAAAACACCATCGCAAAGCTATGTGCGATTACGTAATCACACCTAGTAAAAATGTAGTGTTACCTTCAGCGACGAGTGAATAGCATGATTCTCCTTTATCATTAAAGTAATGTCTTTCTGCTCAAAAAGATCGTCAATGGTATTTATGTATTTCGTTTTGGTTAATAACAGTTCTGATTTCAAAGCACCCGAAAAGCATCTGGACAACACCGTACACCCGAGCAAGAACCTCGGTGATTTCCAATTTAAGTTCTCGAAACTGTTTTCTAGGAAATTCGATAAATATTGCCAAACATACTTATTGAAGTTAGTCGTAAAAGCAGGTATCCACCCTAGAAATAGTTGCATTAAATGTGAAATAACTATGTTCGTGGCACGTAAAAATAGCTGGCTCTTAAATAAAATGTCGCCTCTTAAACACGCGTATATACCTCTGCGAATTCTGAAACTTTCCGCTACAGAAAAGGATTTAGCCAACGACGATACCATAGACATGATGAGCAATGCCGTTGCGATCAAGCACCACGTGGGCGGATCTAAACCATTCACGGATAAACGCGTGTCGTGTTCATTTACTGTGTTCAGGCACGTTGCAATGTGATTATCACCCATAATGACGGATGGAGAAATGTGATACAGAAAAACGTTTCCAGGATCTACTGAATAAGCCATGATACTCACATCAATAACCTGCAAACGTTAATACAAACATTAACAAGTGGGGAAACCAATTTAAACCTCTCCGTGTCGAGACACAATAAAGAGGTTTTTCTTGAATTATTAAATAAATATAATTGATATTAATTATTTTTATCGTCTTTAATTTACCTAAGTGTTAGCTTAGTCGTTTTAAGAAAGGTTATTCCTAAAATCATTATAAGTATAGCCAAAAATATATAATATTTCATACAAAAAGTCTGGGAGAACGCTTACGAGCTTGTACGCGATATTTACGGTGAGTGGGTAATAATGCGTTCCCTCTTCGAGTAATTACAAATCAAGCACTACGCCTTCCATTTCCGAGACCTATTCACCAAATACATAACGCGCCACATAAAATAGAGCCTAAGTCTGAAATTCCTACTGCATAGGAGGAAAATACTATATATACATGTATGTCGAGTTATATTTCACTCCAATTGGATTTAAGCTGAATATATGGTAGTAATAGGTGGAACCATGGGATGAGAAAACACATGTTTGGTTGTTTACATTTTTATCTCCGCTTTTGACGTTACTGCGCCTCAGCTAAGTAAGGTTTTATTTTCAAAAATTCAAAGAAAGTATGGAGGAATCTGAGGAAGAACTTGGCCTTAACCTTTTGACAATTGGAGATGGACCTCCAATGTCAATTGATGAAGTTTTAAACGACTTTAAGTGCGAATCATTCTCTTTAAAAGTGGACCAGAATGGAGAGAGAAGAAAGATTTTAGAAGAACTAAAGCGTGATGGAAGACTTGAAAATATTGTGAGACACATGCATGCCCAATACTTAGTTTTGATTGAAAAGTATAAATCAGTTCAAGGCGGATATTCAGCCTTTCAATATGCATACAGTGAATTTTTGTATGAGTACAAATTTAAAGGGTATGGCCATAATATTATGTGTGAATTCAGCAATCAAAATGCGGGTAATGTTCTTCACTGGGTTGGAACGAGAGTCAGAGAACTATGCTCGGAAATAAAAAGAACAATGGAAATAGCTGTCACTCACAAGGACACTATTTCAATTAACAAGCCCAATGAAGAAGTTAAACAAACTAAAAAATCAGGTGGCATTCGTAATGTCAAAACTGACAGGATATATACCCTCACAAGGATAGCAGGAGGGTGTTTAGGAGAAATATGGAAGGTTTCAAAAAAGAAGATGCAAGTTCATGCAAAAATTATTAAAGGGAAAAAACTCCTGACTCAAAAAGAGAGGGATAAAGCACATCAGATGTATAAAATGAGTCTCTCACTTCGAAACATTGATCAGCTTCCTGGGGACTTACCTGCTGTTATTGCAATGTTAAACAATGGAGGCATGCTATTACCCCACCTTAAATTAATGCCATATATTGATAGGGTTAATGATCTTGTTGTTGGCATTTTCACGAAAGAGTTCGCAAGTTCAGATTCAAAGCTAGCATTAAGTAAGTCATGAGTTTTTTTTTTAATTTATACAACTGAACTAAATGTTATATGTTTTAAGAAAAGACAATGAGTGGCCTCTTGCATGATGAGCAGTGTAAATTTATGTATCATGAAGCTGTTTCAAACATTGATGAAATTAAAAAGCGTGGGTTTACGAGTAGCGACCTGGAGATTATGAGGCAAGAATTTCAACATAAAATGGGGCATGCAAAGCTAGGAGATTTGATGAGAGGAATAGTACGAAAAAGAAATGAAATGAAAGGGAGAAGAGGTAACGGTGGTCAAAACTTACGATGCCAACTGTATAACATGACATCAAAAAAAGCAAAGTCAAAAAACCCTAAGTCCACAAACCCTAAGTCAACAATCCCTGAGTCAACAATCCCCGAGTCAACAATCCCCGAGTCAACAATCCCTGAGTCAACAATCCCCGAGTCAACAATCCCTGAGTCAACAAACTCTAAGTCAACAACCTCTAAGTCAACAAAATCTAAGTCAAAAAACCCAAAGTCAACAAATCCGAAGTCGACAATTTCTAAGTCTGTAATAAACTCTCAAGCTGAATCAAAATTAAACATTGCAAGTGCAACATTGCCTAGAAATAAAACAGAGCCCGAAGTTTTAAAAGGCACTAGTGAAGTTAAACAAGTGAAAGTGAAGCTAAGTCAACCACTTTCACATAGTGAGAGTCCGAAACGATCTCGATCGGGAAGGGAAATTAAAAGAAGAGTACTTTATGAGTGATAAAAAAAGCTTTTATTATTATAGTTTAAACTTGTTAAAAGTCAAATATAAAATTAACTTCAAATGTTATTAAGAATTACGAGTTCAAAGAAATCTGTTTATTTGTCTACAATATCAAGTCCTACTTTACGGTAACTAGCTTCCGCATTCTGTGAGGTTCGGGTACAGTTAATAATAATAATAATAATAATAATAATAATATTTATTTAGCGGGAAAGGACCGCAGGCAACCACAGAGGCAAAGCCTATACAAGGTGGTTACCGGGACAAAACAAAAAAAATACACAAAGAGAAATAAATAAATAACAATTAATTTAAATTATAATCCAAGAGCCATTTATCAAGAAAAATTTGGAAAGTAAGGACCGAAACTGGGGAACTGAAGAGTGAGAGGCGGCTTCTCTGAGGTGTGCAGGTAAGGCGTTCCAAACGTAGGCGCTTCTATAGAAAAACGAATTTTTCAAAGCAAGGCATCGCGCATAGTGAATAAAATACGTTGGAACAGCATGGCGGGGGCTCAGAGCCATATACTGAGAAAGGTCGAAGTAGGGCGAGGTGGCAAGGCGGATGAGCGTAATAATATCACACACATCTCGACGAACTGATAAGGGCAAGAGATATAAAGTGCACAGTCTGTCCGCGTACGGTATGTGATTGGCCTTGTGTGGTTTAGGAGACTTCAGGTAAAAACTAGTGAAGCGCCGCTGAACACCCTCCAAGGCAGCAATATCCTGCTTTAGGTGTGGACTCCAAACTGGGGATGCAAATTCCAAGACCGGGAGACACATCGAGCGAAAGAGAGTGAGTGACGCCTTGGAATAACCAGTAGTCCTACGAATGAGCCCACACAAGCGCTTGGCACGGTTGGCAGAGTAGGTGACATGCGAACCCCACCGCAGGTCGCTGCTAACCCTGACCCCTAGTAGCCTCATCATAACAACTCGGGTAATGGGAACGGAGTTAATGTGATAGGAAACGTCATCCTGATATTTTCGCCTTGACAAGACCATGAAAAGGCACTTCTTGATGTTAAGCTTAATGTTGTTGGCAACTCCCCACTGAAAAATGCGGTCGATGTTATTTTGCAAAGCAACCCGATCAGCCGCTGTTCGTATGTCTTGAGATATATAGCTGTCATCTGCATACTGATAAATAGAACAGCCCGCAGACAACACGGATGGGAGGTCGGCAACAAACAGGTTGAAGAGCAATGGTCCGAGAATTGACCCTTGAGGGACTCCAGACAAGACAGGGCGGTAGGAACTAAACTCTCCTCGGTAAATAACGGGTTGAAATCGGTTGGACAAGAAGTTGCGGAACCATAGGAGAACGGCTCCCGAAACTCCAGCACGCTCGAGCTTGTAGATTAGGCGTTTGTGACAGACCGAATCAAAAGCCTTCGACCAGTCGAAAGAGACTACGTGTACATTTGGCGGACTTCTTTCATCAAGAAAAGACGACCAGTGATGAAAAGATTGCAAAAGCTGCTGCATGCACGAACGGCCAGTCCTAAAGCCAAATTGTGACGAAGGTAATAGAGAATGGTCTTCAACGAACTTGTTTAGTTTTTCGGCTATGATCGATTCGAGTAGTTTCCCAATGACAGAAGTAAGAGATATGGGTCGGTAGTTCGAGATGTTGTTTCTTTTACCGGATCCCTTAAAAATTGGCACAACATTGGCTAGCTTCCATCCTGAGGGTAGGGTCGATGTTTCCAAAGAGCGATTAAAAAGTGTAGTCAGAGGAGCAATAAGTACGGGGGCCATTAACTGTAGTAGGCGGGGCGTGACCCCATCAGGCCCGCATGCAGAACCGGGCTTCAAACGAGCCAAGGCACGGGCAACATCAGCGGAATCAATGTAGTTCAAGGTGAAGCGTGGGTCTGGTTGGGGAACGGCCGGCAAGGTCAAATCCGGATCCGGAGTACTGAAGCTGTTGTAAAAAAAGTCTCCGAAAGCAGAGGCGATGGCGCAAGGGCAAGAAAGGAGTCCACTAGGTACCTCAAAGGATGACGGTGGAGGTAGTAGAGATTTCGACCGAACAAAACTCCAGAAGCGTTTAGGATACGTGGCCAGGGTGTCGTGCAAATTCCCAACGAATTTGTCATAAGCTTCGCGAGTCGACGCACGTAAAACATTGCTGAAACGTCTGTATTTGTGCCAGTCGGATTCCTTTTGAGTTTTCTTGGCCTTATTATAAAGCGAATTCTTTTTGTGACTCAGGTGAACGAGTTCCTTCGTGATCCAAGGCGATCGCTTTTTCCCACGTATAGCAGTTGACTTAAAGTTATCCTTTACGCACGCCCAAAAAAGATCCAGCCATAGTTCCCAGGTTTCGTCAATGCTGTTGTCAGCCGAGAAAGCCAAGTCCCAAGGAGAGTGACGTATCGTGTTGTGAAGGTCCTCCAAGACCAGATCTTTGTAATTCAGGACTAAACGGTTGACTCGTTGGACGAAGCGACGCGGCATTCGTAGAGAGCCAGTAACCGCAGAATGGTCGCAGCCGGGGAGATTGTCAATAGTGCGAATTTCAGAAAGGAACCTTTCGTCATTGACAAAAACCAGGTCCAAGAAATTATTTCCGCGAGTGGGAGACGGTACGGATTGATGTAGGCCAAGACCGAAAACGGTGTCGCAGAACAACTGCTCTTCCGCAGTTCTCGGAGAAGGTTCCAACCAAGACACATGCAGGTTGAAATCGCCCATCAAAAGAAAAACATCATGTGGCGGCAGGGTCTCATGGAGGTGTCCAAAAAGGTCGCAAAGCTTAACCAGGTAAGCCAGGGAAGAACTTGGTGGACGATAGACACAACCGACTACAGCCGAACGAGAGCCGCAAGTAAAGGTCACAAATACCGCTTCGATTGGAATCCCATCGTCAGAGGTTAGGAATGCGCATGGGAGCTCGACAGGAACAGGATGTAATGATTCATGTAACGATAATAAAACACCGCCACCTCTGGTAGGACGATCCTTCCGGAAAGTTATGTATTCCGGGGGTAGTAACTCCGAATCCACAACCGAAGAGTCTAGCCAAGTTTCCGTGAGGCCAATGATATCATAGCGCGAGGAGTTCAAAAGTGCTAGATCGTTCAGCTTGTTACGCAGGCTTCGAACATTGGCATGGAAGAAAGTGATGTAATTCGAACGTCGAGGGGGCTGTGTCGATAAGGCGGAATGATCCGGAGATGTGGGTTCTTGAATAGCAAAAAACGAGTCACTTAAGGCTGGTAGAGAGCAGGTCGGGCACATATAGGGCTCGTCTGAAGACCCGAGACGGTTGTATTCATCACGGCGCATAGAAACACATCGCATATGAAAACATCGTTGACAAAGGGTACCCTCGCAGAAAAGAGCCAAATGATTGTCATGTACAGGCTTCTGACAATGCCCACAAGGCCATCTCACAATCGGAACAGGGCCGGGATTCAATTCCACATCACCACAGGATAAGAAACGGTCGAAACGCACTGCTATCAATGGCGAAACCGCAAGTACATCCAGTATGGCGAGAGGCGAGAGTAGAGGGAAGCGGGCGGAAACGACGAGGAGAACGCAGATGACCAATAGAGTTCGCAGTAGAGTCCGTATGAAATTGAGCGTAGAAATGACCGTAACACAAACGCTTGACCGAGAATCCAAAGTCCACATCACCACAGAAACGCGCATATAGTAGAACGATGACGATGAGCCGAAGAATCCCAACATAATTGAGCACCGGAGTATGGGGCCGCATTGATTGTTAATTTGGTAGGAAGGCGTCCAAAAGTACTAAAGAACAAGAAATTTGAAAAAGTCGTCAAAAAACGCTAAGCCTAACATAAAATCGAAAACTGAAATTTAAAAACAGCGCGAGCAAAAAAAAGTGCGACCGCGCGCCACAAAGTCACGAGTTGTGTATCAAAAGCGACCTTCTAGTGGGGCAATAGTTCATACTTGTCAGTTTACCACCGGAAGTGTACTTCATTTGACTGAATATAGTCTCAACGGCTGAGCCACTAATTCTTACGGGGTAGATGTATTTGGTTGGATGTCTTTCGGTAAAATCTTTTGCGAAACCGATGAAACCATGGATTGAAATTCTTAATAGCTCCCACGTTTGCCATGCCAAAAAATGCTTCGCAGATTTACTAGTTAGGGATTCTCCCTTTTCAATTCTTTCAGATGCCCATTCTTCGAAATATTTAAGGCCTTTGAGCATGCACTGAATTGGTTCAGACTCAACCGAGTTAACTTTATTATGACTAAGCAATCCTAATTCAAATATTTCATGACAAGCTTTCAGGTACTCATACATGGCCATCACTTTGTCCCTGTCTGCTGGTGGATCATCTTTGAGGGGGTTAGCGTAATTATATAACTCACCAAGCACCGGGAGCTGTTGCATTATGCGTGCCGGTGTGACATTCAATTTGGTCCACGAGTCTGTCTATGAAAGCTTGACACAAGCCTTTAACTTGGGCTAAATCATTACAATCCCTTCGATCGTCTTCCCTTTTCTTCATATCTTTGAGTTGGTCCCATCCAAAATGTACACCTTTAAACAAGAAATCTTTCGTTCCTTCATCTTGGGAATGATGGGCCGCATTAATCATATTTTTCATCTGGTGGCTAGGGCAGATTATCCAGTGAATCCAACGGTCTTCTAGGTGTGGGTTTCGGAAGCGCGGAATAATGGTGAAATCTATAGTACCATCCTCTTTGATTGTGTGCATTTGGGCTTTTGTAACACCCATGCTGCGCCTCAGAGATGAAACATTAGAGCTGCCTCCGTCACACACAAGCGCCAATGTTTCAAATCCTACTAGATGGAACGCTGAGATACATTTCAAAACCGAGTTTGTAATGAATGAATGTGGAGCGGGATTTGCCAACATAAAAAAGGGACCTATCACATCAAACTTGGCAGACGCACACCTCCACAAGAACTGTAAAACGTACTCTGCCTCGACAGTATTTTTGATGATATTTTACTTATAGAGGTCTTCCATCGAAGCACACTCATTTGGGTCTAACGCACAACCAACGAATTCATTATTTCTGGAATTTCATACTACTTTCCCAATAACTTTAACCTCATCAAAGATTAACAGTCCTTCTTTTGGCGGTTTTATGGCTCCTTTATAATTTTCCGCAAATTGGTCAAATCTCTCAGATTCACTCTGTGGGAACTTGTAATCAACCCCTTGTTTACTAGGTATCTGCCGAATTTTTGACTGCACAGAATGAACACTGGGAAGTTTCAAAATATCAAATGAAGCTAAGGCATCATACGCGGCTGGAGATCTAGAATAAACAGCTAGAGCTATTCGGTAGGTTAGTGGGCCAAATCGGTTTCCTTTCGACCCTCTTTCGTTTTTACCCTGCTCTTTTTGAAAATAAGTTTTTTCCGAGTCTCTTTTCCAAGCTCTCTCAAGGGCTATCCCTAATACCTTATTTCTTGCTTTAGCTTCTCGAAAAATCTTTTTCAAGTCTTCTTGGCCTTTTGAATTAATTTCATTCATAATGACATTCAATTGCTTTGTTTGCTCTGAACTTAATTCAACTGCGGAATTTTCTAGCTTCTTTTCCAATTCCATAGCTTTTTTGTTCAGTTTGTGACGATACTTTCGATTTTCAAGAATTCGTTTTGATCTGGATCTTGGAGTTAAGATACCAATCCTACAAGAAGAAAGCGCAGACTGTCTTTTTCGTTTTGTTCTTGGGGTAATTTGTTCAGTCTTCTTTTTCTGATATGAGATGTATCTGAATCAGAAACAAATATTTATTAGCCCCAAATTTAATTCATTCATATTTGATACTTAAGAATAGTAATGGGCACAAAGAGATATATCAGTATCGTGAAAAATATGGCACTTTAACCGACATATCGATTTTAGTTAAATTAACTGATTAATCGGTTCAAGGTTAATTTACTGACTAATCTGTTGATAATCGGTCGATATAATATTTCCATTGATTTAAATAGTTGGTTAAAATCGGAGTCGGTTCCAGTAAAACTTGAATATCGGTTAATTTATGGTACCCGCAATCACTACTAAAAAAAATCATTACCTTTGAAGGTATCGGCACTTCCCACACTGGTTAATTTCATCTTTTAGTTGGTCTCGGGCGACATTTTTTGGTGGAACATGCCAAACAGGACAGCTAATGTTATGAAACCGCTCAAAGGGATTTATAATTTTCACGATATTTTTGCTCTGGAAGCTTTTGCAATCCTTCTAAAAATTCTTTCTGTTAGCATTTGTAAAAAAATTAAATCATAAGCAGACATACGTCTAATATTCCACAACAGAAAACATGATCATCGCTAAGTTTGGATAAAGCGTCGTTGACCACTGCATAATTTATGATTGATGCATTGGATTCAACATCAACAAAGCTGATTTCAGAGAGTGGTTTGAACATAATTAATGTAATGAGAATTCCTCTTGAATGAAACAATAGTCTAATTGGCGAATCAAAGTAGTTTGGGTTCATTTGAATCCCTTCCGCCCGAGTAATTTCTAGTTGTTCGTCTCCACTTTTGAATTTTTTATAAGATAGGCAAATGCCACCTAAAATTAAAGCAATTAATTACAATTCTAATGTCAGTGTTAATTTAGTTATACCATACTTCTATTTAGATTCTTGATATAAACATTTAAAGCTTGAATTAGTGATTCAGATGTTTTACATTCGGCAAATTTAGGTCTTTTAACTTGTAGTTCTCCATCAGTTGACGTTTCTTTGTCCAGTTTTCTTTTGCAGGGGTTTTTTTCCGTTAACGCACAAATATTTGTTTGTGTTTCAGCCGTCCGAAGAAATTTAATATAGAAATCGCACTGCGTTGACCTTTCATTTGTCAACTTGGGTTCGTTTTTACAATCACACTCAGGAGAAACATTACTTTTCTTAAATTGTTGGTCAAAGGTCTGAATCGTACCCTCTGTTTGAACAAATTTCTGCTTTTTTTCCGGTTTTACTTGCACAGATTTGACAACAGTTTGTTTCAGGTAAAAATTACACTGAGTAGCTTTTGATGAATCCATAGTTTCCATTTTCCAATACCAGCCGAAAGTAGCCAAGGCTTACCGTAAATACGTATACTTTGATTACTCTCTCATAATTCGCGTTAATTTTACTATGAAACTTTTACGGAAATAAGTTCAGTGATTAAGATTTTACCGCTTTGTGTCTTTCAGTCAAATTATTCGGAGAATAATATTAAAAAAGTTGTGAAACGTCCTCAATGAGTTTGTACGACGAGTCGACGACCAAAAAAGATTACAGTTACACAGGATATTTGGAAACTACTTTGAATAAATTTATTCAACCACGTGATTGAAAGGCGTCAGATTTTAACCAATGAGATTGTACACGCGCTTCTCTCTGGTCGTCTGCTCGATAAATTTCGTGCTATGCACGTAGAAGCCTACCATAAGATCGCTCTCCCAGACTTTTTGTATGAAATATTATATATTTTTGGTATAGCTATTGTTGACGATTCAATTCCAGTGTATGCCTCTTTAACAATTTTTGTAATTTTAGGGTATATAAGGCGATTGATTCACAATAAACGGTCAGAAAACCCGCAATTGCGTGAACCTTATGTTGAAGCCCTGCCATGGGAAGACTAAACGTTTCTCGTATCCAAAAACATCAAAACCTGTAGTTGTGTTTATGGTTAATTCCTTAACACTGGGTTTTCACTGGGCGTTTTTCGTTGCACAAAAATATCGCAAAATAACGCGAAAACGTAAATTTCGCGGCAGTGGTTTTTATTGACGCGTGTCGGTTTTCACTGGGTGAAAAACGAGAAAACAAACCCGCAAAGTATGAGAACATTGCGGCGATTGAAGTTTTTCTGTTATCTTTTATCCCAAAAGATATGGATACTTCATAATTTTTCCTATTAGGCCTAGTAATTTCGTATCCAGTTTCGACATATAAATATCACAAAGCCACGTGGTTCTAATTTCTATAATTTCTAAATCACAAGCAAGTACCAACCAAGGCTTACCACATACGCTCAGCGAGTGTAGACTATAAAATGGCGACACGAATCAAAACCTTTACCCCTCGATGCCCTAACAAAAAATTATAACCCTTAATCCTTACTTCAATAAATTTACCTACGTTACAATTGTATTATCCGAGACCCCAAGCTAGTACTTTCTTTTTAAACTCTTCTCGATTTATGGAGAAATAGACGTATATAACGTCAGTATTTACTTGCTTTTGCTTTTTAAAAATTCCCCTCGATTTTGTTGAATTCTGAAATAGGGGAGCGGTATTGAAAGCGTGTAACCCTTATTGTCGACGGGTGACAGCAATTTTATAGGGAGTATTAAACCGTCCATTTAAATTAAGGCAATACCATAATCCTCTCTCTCGCTTTAAATATATCGAGCAAACGTAAAACACAATTTACAATGCTTAACCTTACTAGTACAATTAAATGCGATGCTTAAACTTACTATTTTAATCCCCATCCTTTTAAAATACACGAACGAAAAATATAACCTCACCACAATTCTCTCCCTTCAATGACGAAGGAAAAATTTTATACTGCTTAATACGGTTCTCTTACACGACGCCATCATCACCACCACCACCACCACCAACAACAACAACAACAACAGGCCAGGTCAGGGTTCATACAACCTGGAAACCGGGAAAACCTGGAAAAATCAGGAAAATAAATAGTGGTCACAAACCTCAGGGAAAACTCCGGGAAATTTAGAAATTTTAGTAAAATTCAGGGAAATCAGAGAACTTTGCGTCAAACAGGGGTCGAGTAATTAAGCAAAATGTTCATAAAAATCCCCTCCGTAAGATTAACATTACACTATACTTTGGAGGCTCATAACTCTGGTTCTACTGGAGATAAGGGGATGTCCTTCGAGTATGTTATAGTCTTATTTACCTCCCATCCAACGATACCAAAAACTTGGGATTTCGTCAAACAGGGACCGAGAAATTAAGCAAAATGTTCGTGAACATTACACTATTTTTTGGAGGCTCACAACTCTGGTTATTTTAGAGATACGGGGATGCCCTTTGATTATGTAATAGTCCTACATTTGCTCCATAGGATACTCCATATACGGGAAAAATCTAGGAAACTCAGGAAACTATATGGGGAAAAACCTGGAAATCTCAGGGAATTTTTTTTTCCAAAACCGTGCCTATTATGTCGGTTCTCTTTTTAGCAGGGACGGAAATAAGATAACTTTGAGACTCCTATAGGGGTCACTGCCTCACTAGACCAATGTCCTATAAATTTATTAGGTGTGCAAAAATGTTATGATCTTGCTCAACTAGCTTGTTCCTTATCAAGATGCTCACTAGAGGACAGTTTGTAGTACAATTTTTTTGGCAAATCAGTTGCGACTTAAACCCCCAATCCTCCTTCTCCCGTCGTTGGTAGTGTTGGTTGATTCCTCTTCGTCTCAACACCTCCCAGGTTGTAGGTTATAGCAAAAACCGGATGCGATCATTTTGTGTCGTAAGTCAAATGACGTATTTTATTTTCGGACTTATTAAGTTTAATTTCCACATTGTCTATTATTTGAACTACCAAAAGCATACAGTAGTCGAAATGAAACGCTACTACTTTTCAAATATTAATAGAATGGCAATTATAAATACCTAACCATTGCTAAAGTATAATCAGGGTTGGCCAAATTACTAATTGACAAATACAAATTACAAATTAGATTTTTTCTCAACTTAATTGCAATTGAACAAATATTGTAATTTGTAATTGGCATTTTGTAATTGACGTTTTTACAACGTTGAAAAAGTAATTCAATTACATAAGTGAATTACAATTACAAATATGCAAACAAATGCTGAGGTAGTATGAATCAGATTCTCTGACTGAAATGTATCATCTTAAGTGGGTATCAATTTTGTACAGCATAAGGCTAGGTTGAATAGCTTCTTTGCAGTATAAGGTACATTTGAACGCAATGAACAGTAAATTATTTTCTCACGGTAGCTCTTGGCGTTCGAGGAGAGGGTACGTTACCATATTGAAAAAAACCTTGGTTTTCAATTGCCTTCATGATTTCTATTTCTGTGATCTGTGATGTGACTGATTTCGGAATTTAATTATGGATCTCTTTTTTATGATACGAATTTCGTGATTTTTATTTTTGTCAATGATTTCGGATGAGTTTGTAGTTAACTAGTTTCTAGTGGTAGTTGTCAAAAATGTGATTTCGCGAGAAGCGTACGGCATATCGTTGAATGACCGACCCCTCGAACCTGGTACTTTCCTTTCTGGGTGACTTTCTATTGCATTGGCATTGCTCACTGAGTCAGAGTCACTGTTCACTGTTGAACTAATATTTTCTCCAAAGATTGTATTTTATTTTTCAACTGCAATTGATACCAAGACCAATTCAGAATTTTTGCATTCATTCGATGTGACTCCACTGATGGTACTGTACACAATTTTCCCCATGATAAGCAATCTTTTTAAAGTAAATCACCCCACTACAATCGTCCGCACCGGTGGAACGGCCGGGATTTTCAATTACGCAAAAATGGCCCTTAAACCACAACGAAGGAGACTCACCATTAGAAATTTTGAAATAAATACATTGTTGAAAGTCAACAGATTCTATTTGTTATTATTTTTGATAATTCGCGAGTTAACTCACAAATTAAATGCAACTTATTAATTTGTAATTTCAATTTCATGTATAATTCAATTTATAATTTGTAATTGAGTTAATTGCAAATATGTAATTGTAATTTATAATTGAGTTTATTACAAATATGTCATTGTAATTTATAATTGAGTTTATTACAAATATGTCATTGTAATTTATAATTGAGTTTATTACAAATATGTAATTGTAATTTATAATTTGTAATTTGTAATTGTGTTTATTTTAAATATGTTATTGTAATTTATAATTTGTAATTTGTAATTGAGTTTATTACAAATATGTAATTGTAATTTATAATTTGTAATTTGTAATTGAGTTTATTACAAATATGTAATTGTAATTTATAATTTGTAATTTGTAATTGAGTTTATTACAAATATGTAATTGTAATTTATAATTTGTAATTTGTAATTGAAATTTATAATTTGTAATTGAGTTTATCACAAATATGTAATTGTAATTTATAATTGGTAATTGAATGATTCTCAATTTGTAATTGTAATTAGCAATTTGTAATTTGAGGTTCATGTAATTTGGACAACCCTGAGTATAATTTGTAAATGAGAAATCACAGTGCATTTTGGAGTAGGGTAGTTTATAGGTGAAGGGTCTATCAGGGGAGTCAAAATATTTCATTTTTTGTGTGATGCAGTTTATGGACTGTCCCTTATGTAAGAAAGAAAAAAAGACATCAAATTCTCCTACGATGAAAACTATTTCAAGGTATGATTTTTGGGGTCGATGTTTTAATCAATGTAAAGTGATGTTATTTTGTAGCCTAATTTGGAACGGACACTTTGTCTTAAATCGTCATCACTCGAGGTGTTTTAATATGATGCGAGTTAATGAAAGATCTAAAATATAAGAAACATTTGATGTGCTAACCTCCTTCCGTGTTGCGAAAGAAAGCGTGTGAGCCAAAACATTACTTTGATAACCGTGGACCTTCAAAAGGGTTTCCGAGATGTTTAAAAAGGGTATAAACTTTAACCTTATAAAAAAAAGGTTGAATTCGTAAACAGTTATGGATTTTATCAATTGTACCAAACAATATCAATTCGATACTTACGATACGTTTCGAATATTGTTAAAAATATAAGCTGGCATAAAATAAAAAAACGGATAATAGTGAGTAACACCTCCTTTTAAAATAAGTCGTCCTATCTCGTCCAAATTCTGTATATATTTAAGTGATGAACATTTTGAGAACTATATACATTAGTAAAGATACCTTTAATCCCGTGCGAGGTATTTTTTATACTTACATATGATGTTCCAAACTTAAATCCTAGCGAATTATTTCCTTCATACATCTCGCCTTTATGTAACAACGCTTTGAACACCAACAGAATTTCAGAGTGATACAAGCTAAATATATAAATTTGCTATAAGGGACTTCAGAAATTGTTGAAAAGTTCAGATATGCTCTTAATATTGTATAGAAATATTTTTGTCCGGACTCCTATGGAGTTCTTGCCTTATCCTTTCAAAGTATATTTTTCAAATGCAGAGACCCGTGTTAATTTGAATTTATATTACCGTTTATGTGCATATGTCATTCCGTATATTTTACCGTAATACATATATTTTTTTAAATGAGTATTTTTGAAAAGGAAATAGCGGCCGCGTTTACACTCGACACTTAAAAACAGTTTTCAACAGTTTTACAAAGGTGTAAATGTAATCTTTCGGTGTTAACCATATTGATCTTTCACAAGAAAATGTTACATTTTCTTTTTTATGGGTTTTTTTATAAAAAGGAATGAACATTTTTTGTGAAGAATCTATATTGTTGCATTTCGACCGATTTCGACCTTTCTCAGGCGGATAAAAACGATTTCAAAATGACTAGTGCAAACGTGGCTGAAGTGTGTTATATGAAATGTTAATTATCATAAACTCATGGGTATTCTGATTGCTTTGACCTTTCCTCTAATGACTTTCATTTCATAGACTCATTGTAAATATAAAAAAGGTAGATCTTATGCTGAAGAAATGAAAGGGTTTTGTCTCACGTGTTTATCATCACCTTATTTTCCTAAAATATTGCAGAACTTCCAGTTATCTTATTCTACAGGGCCGGTAGGCCCTTGTAGATATGACATGACACCCTTCCGTAATGTTAAAAGAAAATTCACAGTTTTTAGGGTAGAAAAAGCATTAAAAAAATTTCGGGTTTTTAAGGCAATTGTGGCAGGCCATACGGAAAAAGTATAGCGAAGTTAGTTTTCGGAATACTTCTAAATTAACAAGCATTTCTTAAATGGGAAACTTACGTGTTTCGATTTTTAATTAATGAATTCTAATTTTTGTAATTTAACTAATTAAGATAGTACGTCAAAAAATTACTTTTGGGTCAGAAGTCAGCCTAACCTTATAGCGCGCTTAAACCTATTTCTTCATTTCGTTCTCGTTGAAAACTAGAAGGGCCTAGGTTTGTGGGTGCTAACAAGTTACGTTGACAAATTTCAAATGTTGGGTTTCTTGCTGATTTTCCTAATTTCTTAGCAGTAGACCCTAACCAATTACTTTGGTATTTCATCCGAGCTTGAGCACCTTTATATGTATTTTCTAATTAACTGTAGCACCCTTAATAAGAAATACGTCGTTATCAGGTCGAATTTACGTCTAGAAAAGTAATTCAGGTAAATAATTACAGTTAATAGAGGTTTTTATATCATTTAAAGTAAGCTTTTCGACGTTCTTTACGGCCAAGGCTTAAGTTTTAGTTTGTCTATGTAATATAGTGTCTTTCCTTTTAAAGATTATAAGAAAGCTTATTTCCAGCACTGTTTTGGATTGGAAATTTGGAATTACAAAAATACGCAGTCTGCTTCGATTCATGCTACAAATCCTAACCCTAGGGCCTAGGTTACCGTTTTACGCTACGTAACTTAATACTGTATTCATCATGACTGTTTGTTGGCGCTTCAACATTCTCATTTGAGGACAGGTATACTCGGTTTCATTATTTGTTAATCTCACTAAAATGCTACTAATTGTGAAGGTGTGTGATATAATTCCTGAAACTAAACCAATGTAGAGGACCAGATTATTCGTTAAAACAATTTTGATCCTATTGAATCAGTCATACTGTGATGTTACGTTATCATTTTATAAACTATTTGTTACCAACAGTCGATTGTTTAATTCATAAGTAACAGTGGTACTGGTTAATGCAGGAGGACAGTGTCGTTATATAATTTAATTAGTGAAATAATTTTCAGGTTTACAACACAGATTCTCTCAACGTAACCACGTTAGAAACGGAGGGTTACGTTGTTTGCTATTTCCACAGTCCACATTGCCGTTTCTTTATTGGTTTAAATTGCTATGAATTGTATAGGTATTTGATTTAATTACTGGTATTCAAGCTAAACTATAGAATAACATCATTCATTAACATATTGTATAGATAATCTTTGCCACAAACCTAGCACAGGATAAAAATTGAACGCAATGTGTTGGAAATAATCAAAAACTCCTCTAAACATTAGAATTAAGGTGAATTAATTGTTGAAAGTCATTTGATAAGCTTAATGAGCACTGACGACAAGTCAATTTCAACGTAATTAAGTATAATTAACGTGAAATTAAACCCCAAATATACATTTTTTGGATGAAAACTCCGATAACTCTTAAATGATGTTCTTGATTAAGATTGTATCTACCCTAGCCGTTGGTAAAGCCCCATGTTTTCTCTTTCACACTCAATCTAATTTAAATTATCTCCAAAGTACATTAATAGGCGCGAAATTCAAAAGTTTAGCGTAAAATGAGAATCGAAAACTCCACTAAAAATTGCAATTAAGGTGATGCATACATTTAAACTCATTTTATAACCTAAATGTACACTGCCAAAACACAATCCTACGTTAATTTTAACTCAATTTAATATAATTAACGTGAAATTAAACCAAAATATACATTTTTGGATAAAAGCTCAAATAACTTTTAAATAAACTGTTTAATTATGATTAAAACTACCCAAGCCATTGGTAAAGCCCAATATTTTCTAGTTCACACTTAAGTTAATTTAAATTATCTTTAAAGTACATTAATTGCCGCGAAATTAAAAAGTTTAGGGTACCATAATGATGAATATATGGCAAAAATATTAAACTGCACTAAACATTGCAATTAGGGTAAAAAATTCAAATAAATTTTAAGCTTAATCCACTCTCACGAACCACGCTCAAATTAAGATTAAAACCTCACAAGTTTTTCGTACAGCCACAGTAGTTTCCTATTTCACTTTCAAATTAATTTAAATGATCATTAAAATATATCAAAAGCGCATACTACTTGTATTATAAACTAAATCCACACTAGATTAACAAGATAAGCCGTTAAATTAAACTCGATCAAGTATAATTAATGTGAAATTAACCCAAAATACGAATGTTTTGGGTAAATTCATGGATACCTTATAATTAAACTAACAAATTAAAATTAAAACTACACTTATCTTTCACCCAGCCTCCACTTTCCTGTTTAATTCTTACGATTAATTAAATTGCCATTTAAAAGCATTTTTCCCCATTTTGAAAAGAGAGCCATTGAAAAGGAGCGATATTTAAAAGTTTTGGGGCAAAATAGTGATTGTTCCGCAAGAGTCAAACAGTCACGCCTCTAAAGTTTGCAGCTAGGGAGAATTTCTGTTCAAACTCGTTTAATAAACAGAAATAAGACTAGTAAAAGAAGATAAGCCGTTAATTTCAACTTAATAACCATATTTAACGTGAAATTAATCGAAAACAATACGTTTTTTGGGTAACTTTAGATAACTCTTAACTGAAATAATAAAATAAGATCAAACTACGCGAGTTGTTCTTTCAGCCTAAATGTTTTCCTATTTAACACTAAAATTAATTACATTATCACTATAATATATTAATAGGCTCCAAATTCAAAATTTTAGGGTAAGGAATGTGTCAAAATGAAACTTTTCCATTTAAATTTTAATTAGGCCTGTGCGAGTCCAGTTTTTTAGGGTTCGAGTCGAGTCTCGAGTCCTTAAAAAAGCTCTCATAGAATCTCGAGTCGAGTCTTTTAATTGGTATCGAGTCCTCGAGTCCTTAAGTCAGCTTAAGAACTAGGTTTCAAGTCCAGTGTCGAGTCCTGATAATTTATGGCAAGTCCCGCTCGAGTCCTATTAAATAATTTCTATTAATACTATTTTTATTTTAATTTACTTACTTTAATTTTACATAATTAATAATACAAGAATTATAATAAATTAATTTCTAATAAGGATAAATTTTACTAGCAAAGTATAAATTTCACGACGAAAATGACGCGGAGTAACAATAATTTTAACTTTTGGTTCTGGTTAGCTGAAATCAAAGTTTTGTCCAATCACCGGTCTATTCTAAACTTTAAATCGATTAAACCCCACTAGATGCGGCACTCTACTTAAAATTCTGTGTCACCGAGAAAATATTTTTGGACTTGATAAGGTGTCCGGTCTCGGTTCGAGTCCTCCTCGAGTCCAATAGTGAAGATTTTAAAGGACTCGAAATAATTTTCAAGTCCTAAAATTTTGATTTTCGAGTCTCGAGTAGAGTACTCGCACAGGCCTAATTTTAATATATCATTAACATAGTTCGCAAAATCACCAGCAACAATTTAATCTGGCAACATTCAATGTAATAATGTTACCAATAAAACAAGGGCGTCTAGCCCATAACTAAGCCACATCGCTAGCCATCTCTCGTTTTCCCTAATTCAATAAATTTTCTTCTTCTGAAATATCACCTAGCATACCAGTCAAGTGGGGGGGAGCAACAGAAAATTTTAAAGCACAGTCTTGCGATTAGTCTTGGAATTTGGGCCTCAAATTACAACCTCTAATCTGTTTGGTACACATCAACGTCAACGTAAATGTTCAATGTGATTACCATTGCGGTGCAGGCACTCTACATCTGCCCATGTCTTGCAAAAACTTTTCAAGCAACGAACTCATGACGCAGGAAGTCCAATTAAATGCCTTCAGAGATTTTCTTATCAAGAAAAAGGGTCCGATAATTTGGTTTCCAAGAATGCCCTCCCAAAAATGCACGTTATGAAGGTTTAAGGTACCATCCCTAAATAGCCTCGTCAGAGAACAGTACCTTTCTAAAAAATAATGGATCGACTTCAATTAGTTCACGCAAAGGTTTTGCCGTCTTAGGTAATCCTCGTAAACATCATGCTCAATTTGCCCTGGTTTGAATACACTGGCATTTTGTTAAGAGACGAGACTAATTAAATTCGATCCTAACTGCTACGTAACGACGATTACTTTTAACTACGGCCTTTTTTCTCGGTTCCACAGACAACTCGGACCTTCTTCAAAGTTATTCCCAAAGAAACCTTTATGTTTTCCTTATTTTGTCCAAAGTTTAAGGTTAGGGGTGTTTAAAAATTAGCCAACCATTATTACAATGGTTTTTTAACAGTATTTGTGCCTTTTTAACAGACGTATTGTTACAATTGTAACACTACAGACCTTGTATTTCTAATGGGACCAGCAATACCGCAACACTGATCCGAAAAACCAAGATGGTAATTGTTTGGACCTATCGGGTCAGGACATTGGAGGCCCAAACATACCGTGGTGTCACGTGTCGAACGTTAAAGCGACCTTCACCATTATACACACCATGACCTGCTCAAGCTGGCAATCTTTGAAAACTTTGAGGAACTTCCGGTCTCTTTAGATATACAGGGTCTTTCAGTGTCGCAACTAAGTAGTAGAATTACAGTAGTTAGTCTCGTTTCCTAGCAAAATGCCAACCTATTCTAACCAAGACAAATTGGACAGCACGTTTATTTTGGGTGAAGGTCGCGGTAACGTTCAACTAAAGGCAGTGCTTTATGCCGAACGGTCTCCACACCGACAACATTTGGGTGCGAGCACCTTCGTGATTTCGGTAGTGCAAGATCGTGAACGTAGAAGAGACTGTATAGTCTGTAATGAGGATAGAGACTTTGACATCGTAGATAGTTTTGAAGCCAATCTCATGCTAGTAGTAGAGCGGTGGAACATGAAGTTGCACTAAACCATTCTACTGTTCGTGCCAGTTTACAAGGGCATTACTACCGGCATAATCATATCCCCCTACATCAAGCCTTAACGGCAATACCATTTGTCTTACCATGCGTCATGAGTTTAGTGGTTGCAAAAGTAATGTAAGACACGGACAATGGTAGACACTTTGAATATTTACGTTGAGTTGTTTACCAAACAGTTTAGAGGTTGCAATTTGAGACCCAGGTTCTAAGAGACTAAGACTAATCGTAGGACTGTGCTTTAATATATTTTGTTGCATTCAGGCATACAATGAAACATGAATTCTAAACATTTATTTACACCCTGTATAATTTAGTATGACATCTCCCGTTGGCAGTATTGGGGGTTTTACATAAAGGAAGCTGTTGGTCTGATCTCGACAACACTGTCCATATTTCAAATACCGTCGTTTTTAAACTTCTTTAATAAATAAAGTACAACATTATTTGCTTATCGAAATCAATGTTTTTGAATATAAGTTAAATGTAATTAACGATACTTAAGTACTTCTTTAAGCAATTAGAAATAGATCAACCCCAAATGTATGACGGTAAAGCAAAAATAAAATTATTCAAATTTTAATTACAATAAGACTGAAGTGACAGATATTATAAAAAAACGTCTTGTTTTGGACCAAGGCCGAAAAACAAACGATATGTGTGAGGTTTATCATTTGACTGAAGTTTCAGATATTGCAATTGTTTTAGTTATTTTTATCCATTTAATCCTTAATCAATATTAAATTCAATCAAATGATTTTACTGTTAATCGATCTAGTCCCTCTAAATTAATTGAAAAAATTACATATCTACGCTTTTTCAAGAACAATTACATTTTCCGAAAACATTTTATCATGAAATTAATTATTTTGAAGGGATTTCGTGTCGTTGCTCACTAACTTGTAAGAACCTTGACGGGCATAGTTTTAATTGTTGTTGGCTTAACAAATTTTCAAGTTTGCACCAAAAAAGTTTAAATCTGTAGTAAGTTTCTGAGAAGACTGATTTTAGAGAAAATATGATAAAGAACTTTTTTTCTCAAACTAATGTCGTCTTCTTGAGACAAAGCAACAATGCTTATCCTGTGTGGTTTCGTTTAGTAGGTGGCTCTCTGTAGCACAGGAAAAATATGATATCGGCAAAAACGGATTTATGGGATAAGAACGTCGGATCATAGCTTTAGCCTCTAGTACCATCCTCGCATACTTTATTGAGAAACTTCGTCTGCTTATATTTTGACTCCACCCACAAATTCGATCTCTAGAAGTAGCTATATACAGAATTTGTGGGTGGAGTCAAAATATAAGCAGACGAAGTTTCTCAATAAAGTATGCGAGGATGGGGAGTGAATTCGCTAACTCCGACGTTCTTATCCCATAAATCCGTTTTTGATATCGGTATAAATATAACCAGCAGTAAGATAAGGGACTAGAATTAAAGTGCCCTAGCATTGGTAATAGAGCCTAGCACTAGTGAACAAATTTGACGATTTTATGCCGCTTCCATCACCAAGTGAAGAGTTTGGTTACCTCGTTACTTCTAGTCCCTTATCTTACTTCTGATATAACCAAAGGTAAGGGTAAAGATTACATAAAAAGAAATACTTCTCAGTACCAATGACTTGTTATATTCATTTCATGCGGAAATAATATGGGTATACGCATTATTCATTACCAGTTATGCGAAGGTCACACTTTACTCCGACCCCCCTTCCTCTATTTTCCCAATATAAAAATTTTTAAAAGCACCAGTGGTTCAAGTGTATGGGTCATCTGAGCCGTCGCAACACACTCAGCCAATAATACCATATAGTTCGAAACCTTTTCACATTAGTGACTCTCCGGACTTGCCCGCCAACCTTAATAACCTAAAACTATAAAACATTCCTGTACATGAATGATTATGGTTGTGGCTTGTCACTCACTAGCGCCTGAAGGACCGATCTCTCAGTGTAATTTGTGTACATTTGTAAGTGAGTAGACCATTTTAGAAATTACATACAGAGAAACTAAAACACAAGGGTGATGCCGCCATTGGGGTCTTCTCTCTCTCGCCTAGAAGCACCGCTATAGGCAGAGCGAATTGACTCCGTCTGGCGGTGACCCTTGGTGCGAGGGATAATACCCCAATGGTGGCCTCGCCCCTGTATGTTTTCCGAAATGGTCTTTAAGCGTGCTAAAATGATTACGCGTAATACGTAACCGGTGTACAAGTAGCGCCAACAATGTAGAAAGGGGTGGTGACGTTTCAAATGAAGACTGAGTTATGACCAAGAAATTCTAAAGCACGGAGAGGAAAATTGCAGTGCAATGTTTTCTTCATAGAGGCGACAATAGAAATGTAGCATTTCGATTAAATTTTTACATTTTCCTTTCGAATTATGTCAAAGTTCGCTTGCTCTTTTTAGAAAGTCAATAGAATATTTCAAATATTCTATGTTGATAGCTCAACACGTACTCCCTTCAAAATAATTAATTTCATGATAAAATGTTTTCGGAAAATGTAATTGTTCTTGAAAAAGCGTAGATATGTAAGTAGATAGTAAATATTGCCTTTGGGACAGTGGCGTCAGTCAGTGCCAGATGGCACCTATAAATATGGCGTCAATGGACGCCCACAGAATTTTTCCTCTTATGGCGCCAGTGAATCAAACATTTTTCACCCAATCATGTTGTCAGTGAAACGTACATGGCGTCAGTGAATCAATCATGGCGTCAATGTTAGGCTTAGGCGTCAACAGTGGTAAATAACCTTTGTCACACGCGTCATGTTCACTATAAGAACGCGATTGGTCTAAAAAGTGCGCCATGTTTACATGGTCAGAAAGTCACGTGACATTAAAGTATAAAAGACGAGGACGGTTTAAAGATAAGGCATTCTACATCCATCCTTGAAGTACCGATCCAGATCCGAAAAATGTAAGTATAAATTTCTTTAAATATAAGTTTACGGTAGTTAATTCCTCCCGCATTTATCGATATGGATTTAAGTATGCAACACCCCTTTACCGGACTAGTGGCTGGAGTCACCGGCTGTGGGAAAAGTGTTTTCGTAGGAGAATTAATTAAGCATAAGGATATATGTATTTCGCCCACCCCCGAAAGAATAATTTGGTGTTACACGGAGTATCAGTCGAAACTATACGGTGCTATACTATCCCATACTCCGAGTGTAGAATTTCACGAGGGTTTATTAGATGTTAACACCCTAGATGCTAGTGTGAGGAACTTCGTTATATTAGACGACCTACTATGTGAAATAGCGAATAATAAGGACGTGACGAATCTATTCATTAGGGGCTCGCACCATAGGAATACCTCAGTTTTAATTTTAATGCAGAATTTTTATTATCCCGGGAAGGAAATTCGTACCTTAAACTTAAATGCCCATTACTTGGTTATATTTAAAACACCACGTGATCAGTCGGCCATTATCCATCTTGCAAAACAAATTTCGCCGGGAAATAGTAAATACGTGGTAGACTCTTTTAGACAGGCGACTTTGGAACCTTACGGATATCTATTTGTAGACCTTAAGGCTAACACCCTAGATAACCACCGTCTAAGAACAGGTATACTTCCAGGTCAACAAGCAGCACTGTTCATACCGAAATGACGGCCATCCTTGAAGCGAATATTTTCCGGATTAAGGGACGATGGGTAATCAAGGAGCTGACGATGTACGTGAAGGAGACCGACGTCCACGAAGTCTGGATCTTCCAATCCCCATGCAAGTTCTCAGAGTTATCCGTCAAGGATAAAAGGCAATGCAGGTGGCTCTCAAGGAACACTTGCGATCTAGCATTCGAGGAGGGAGACTACCCATACGAGACGACGCAGGAGGCCGCCGACTATATTCGAGCTAGAGCATCGTCATACGTGACGAAAGGAGCGGAGAAGGCCGAAACCCTATCAAGGTTCTTAGGGTGCGAAGTTATCAACGCCGAAGACTACGGTTGCCCGAGATTATCAAGTATCGAGTGCGATACCCCCAGGGCTTGCACTTTTCATAGGGACAGCAACAACTGTACCTTGGTGAAGGCGTCCAAACTAGCGGAATGGCTCCGTCAAAACGAGTCGACGATAATTTAAATTTTTTAAAATATATTGCAAATTGTAACTCATGTCAAAGAAATGCCGCAATTAAATTTGCCAATAAAGAAGCGATTAAATCTATTGTCGAGTGTTGTATAAATATCCTACGGGGCAATGTCCCTCTTTCAGTGGAGGAGAAGGAGCGGTTGAAGAAACATCGACACGTTATAAGAAAGGTTACGTCCAACATACTCCCTTCAAAGAAAAGGAAACTATTAATTCAAAACGGAGGTTTCATCCCTTTACTTCTCGGACCGTTACTATCTATCATTAGTTCAGTAGCAGGTGCGGCTATAAGTCGAGCTATAAAGTAAAAATGGCGCGAAAAATGTTATTAATTTCCGAAGAAACGTATAATAGGTTAAATTCAAATAGCGGTTTAAAAGTCGACACTTCAATGGAGTTGGATAAGGAGGATAAGTTGAAATCCATCATAAACGATACTAAATTAAACGATACTGATAAACTATTAAGATATAACCACGTACTTTCGAGGGAAATTAGTAAAACGGTGAAAAGGGCGAAAGTAAAACCAGCAAAAAACCGGAATTGGGGTCCTGAAATCGTCTCTTCGGTTCCTTCCTATAGCGCAGCTGATTGTTTGAACTTGTACAAATGGATTGACCGTATATCAAAAATAAGATGGACACACGCCGGAGAGTTAATATATGAGAACCGTAAAATCATCGGTTCAAATATAATTGATTTATTAGCTTATACCGCGAAGAGTTCTAAAAAACAGTCGTCCGTCATTGGTGCCCCACAGTTTTACCAACGTTTGTATACGGTTAATGTACCAAGAACATTAATTAAAATTAGAAAAACAGACCCACCCCCGCCTGAAAAAAGTGAAGCGAAGAAAGAAAAAGTGGAGAAAGAAGAAGTGAAGGAGGATTATTATTTGCCCGCTCAGACTGGTGAGGGTTTCGGAAATTGGATAAACTTGTAGCACTTGTTTTAAATAAAATACGATTCATTTACATTCCACGTTTCATTCATTTTAAGTATTCCGATATGGAAGGTTGTGATAATCAGGTGGGTACTTTTGTGGTGTTAGCCAACCTAGTAGACACATTTTTTAAATCTCCTAAAATTTTAACTGTGGTTTTAGTAATTGCCATATTCCTAATTATAGAGGTTAGCGATTTTCTCTTCAGGCATTATCATAGTGTAACCAACTGCACCCTTAATGGATAGACTAAAAGAGATTTATTCTAATGTTTCTGACCCGGGTTCATATGGAAGTGTTCTCGGGCTATACCGAGCGGCTAAAGAGGCGGGGTTAAAGGTTACGGTAAAAGACGTGGAGACATTTTTAAAAACACAAGATACGTATACATTACACAGGAATGCTAGAAAAAACTTTAAGAGAAATAGGACAATAGTTTATGGGATCGATGAGCAGTGGCAGATTGATTTAGCTGATTTGAAGAACCTAACTCGTCACAATAAAGGGTTCAGATACCTCCTGTGCTGCATTGACGTTTTCAGTAAATACGCCTTTGTGGTGGCTACCAAGGACAAGAAAGGACCAACCATCCTTAGGGCTTTTAAGGCTATTCTCGAGTCCGGTCGCTCACCGAAGCGAGTGCAAAGTGACCACGGTAATGAGTTCATATGCAGGGATGTTCAGAGAGAGTTGAAAAGAAGGGGGATTGAGTTCTTTGCCCCGGATTCCGAACAGAAGGCTACGATAGTTGAAAGGTTCAACAGAACTCTAAAAAGTCGCATGTATCGGTATTTCACGGAAAACAATCCCTATAAGTACATTGACGCTCTTAAAGACATGGTTCAAGCTTATAATAACAATTATCACCGATCCATAAAGTGTAAACCCGTTGAAGTCACACCCGAAACATCGAGACGGGTATGGGAAAACCTTTACGGCGATATAGACTTCTCCCCACCATTAAAGTATCCTTACGATATTGGTGACGTAGTCCGGATAAGCAAACATAAGAATATTTTCGAGAAGGGTTACTTGCCCACGTGGTCGGAAGAACTTTTCAAAGTGGTGGAGAGATTACCTCGTAGTCCACCGGTGTATAGGATCCAGGATTTGAATTCGGAACCGATTACTGGTATTTTTTACAAGGAACAATTACAGAAAGTGGGTAAAGACCTAAATTCTAGCGTGTTTAAAATAGAAAAGATATTGAGGAAACGTCGCAGACCCGACGGGACGCTAGAGAAGCTAGTACGTTGGAAAGGATACTCTCCGTCTTTTGACAGTTGGGTTCAGGAAATAGATATAGTATGAGCTTTTACATCACTTTACCTTCCGACTCGTCGATGAGGTATTTCCCCGACAATACGAGAAGTAAATTCCGGACGTACCTCCCCGAACCCGTAAAATTACAGGGATTTTACGAAGTAGGCTTAGCGGAAATTAGCTACCCGCACACTTGGGATAATTTGAGTAGGACATGCTCGCTTATACTCGTGAGTAATGGTAGAGTAGTATATTCTACAATCATAGAGTTACCCGCCGGATATTATGGTAATATCCAGGACCTTATCGAGCAACTTAACTACGTCGAGGATGACGTGGCGGGCGTTATTACGCGTGAACCTTCAATTCCCGCCCAGCTCAAGTATTCCTTTAGTTACATAAAGCGCATACGAAGAGTACAAATTTCTCTCAAAGAGGATTATTTGTTAACTATACCGGGGGAGTTAGCTGTTATTCTCGGATTTTCGAAAGATTCCACGGAATCAACGACTTTTTCCCAGTCTACCATAGCCACGTACCCCTTTGACCTCGACGCGGGACTTCATTCACTCTTTGTTTATAGCGACGTGGTCGAGTCTAGACCCGTGGGAGATGTGCACATACCTCTACTAAGAATCGTTAGCGTGCAGGGTAATGACGGAGAAACGGTAGACAAAGATTTCCCTAGACCGCACTACCTCCCCCTCGCCTGCAATACTTTCCAGTCAATTGAAATTAACATAATGAGTGAGCTTGGTACCCCCATAGATTTCGTGAGAGGAAGAGTTCACGTTACTCTACACTTTAGACCCCGTAGAATGTGGTCACCATTATAAATTAGAAGGTAAAACAGGTCCTCGTGTCATTTACACTTGAAGATTTAGATGAGGAACGTCGTCAAATCGAATATGTCCTTTAACCAATCGGACTACGATCAACACTTTCTAAACCAGATCGGACATGGCGGAAAATTTGATTATTATAAACACTTTCATTCCCAAATTGGTAATTCTTTAGCGGTATACAGGGGACTTCCGGTGCAACACGGGTACGGATTGGGAAACTTCATTTCATCGGCCTTTCGCCGGGCAATACCTCTACTCAAACGGGGTGCCAGTTACCTCGGGAAAAAATTTTTGAACACAGGTGCAAAGGTCGTGGCCGACGTGGCAAACGGTGTAAACGTGAAAGCATCCGTAAAATCTCATGGAAAAGCCGCGGCTAAAGACGTCGCCCTTAGTGCGGCGGAAGAAATCCGAAAAATGACGGGGAATGGTAATAAAAGGAAACGCAGGTCTAGATCACTCGTCAGTTCAGCCTCGGCAAGAAAGAGGAAAGCAACGTCCTTTAATCATCCAGATATTTTTACCTGAAAAATATAATGACACATGTCCATCCAGGTTCGCATGGGTCGGTCGGCTCCGAAGTTGAACTTTTCGACATACCCCTTACCAATACCAGTATTCTGAGTGGAGAATGGGTCGAATACAGCCCCATCTCTAACATTAACGAAAATTCGACAATCACGTTTACCGTGGCTGGTAGTTCCGACGCGTATTTGGACTTGTCCAAGACTTTACTACATCTCCAAGTCAGGATTGTCAACCCGGCCGATGGAAAAACAATCCCAGCAGCTGCTGATAAAGTTGGACCGGTAAATAATTTCCTGCATAGTCTTTTCAGCGAAGTACACCTTTCAGCTCAAGAGAGATCGGTCACACCATCGCCGCAAAACTACCCTTACAAGGCCATGTTTCAAACGGCGGTGACATTCGGAGGACCCGCCAAAACTAGTTTTCTTACTAGTTCAATGTTTTACAAAGACACGGCCGGAAAATTTGACGTTTTGGACGATAACGAAGGGTTTAAAACACGAGCGGCCTTTGCTAGAAAAGGAACAATAGATATGGTAGGAACTGTACACTTGGATCTTTGTCAACAACCTCGATACTTCCCAAATTTAACGGATCTCAAATTCAAGTTTGTTAAAAGTCCAAACGAATTTTGCGTGCATGCAGACGGTGCAGTTAAATGGAAAGTGGTTTACGAGTTAGCATCCCTGTACGTTCGTAAAGTAAAATTACCATCGGAAGTGTTAATCGCCCACGCTAAATGTTTGGAACTGGCAACCATGAAATACCCGATTATTCGCACGGAATGTAACTCATTCTCAATTAACAGTGGTACAAAAATATGTGTTAGAGATAATTTATTCATGGGTCAACTACCCAAAAAAGTTCTTTTCGCTCTTGTAGATCAAAATGCATATTTGGGTGATTACGGAAAGTCACCCTTCAATTTTCAACCTTATGATTTAAATCATATCGCCTTGTACCTTGACGGAGCTAGCGTTCCACATAAACCTCTTACCCCAAACTTTTCTGGTGGTCAATATATGAGATCTTATACTAATCTTTTTACTCAAACCTCTCAATGGTTATTGGACGAGGGGAACTACATTTCACGGGAGGAATTCCCCAATGGGAATTGCATATTTGCTTTTGATTTAAGTCCCGACCTCAGTAGTTCAACTTCTCAATTTCAATTGATAAGGAATGGTAACTTGCGATTGGAATTAAAATTCGCCAAGGACTTGCCCAAGACTATCACAGTTTTATATTACTCTGAGTTTCAGAATTTGGTTGAGATTGATAAGAACAGAACTGTCATATACGATTACAACTAAAAGATTATGAACACTACACAATTAACTAAAATTATGCAAAGGGATAAATTCACCAAAGATCTGTTTCGAGGTGTTTTTGCAGCTGACCTGCTACCCGAGAAAGTAAAGTTTTTCCCTTCACTGTATATTGTAAATACTGGCTCTTCAGAAACTGAAGGTCAGCATTGGACTGTTATTTACTTTTCTAGTAACAAAAATACCGAGTTCTTCGATAGTTTCGGAAACCCGCCGGACATGTTTCCATTCAACGATTTTGTAGAAAGAAACAGCGTTACCGTAACTTTTAATTCTAAACAACTTCAAGGAAATTCCAGTCGGACATGTGGCGGATTTTGCGTATATTTTTCTCTGTATAGATGCAGAGGTATTAAAATGTATAATATTTGCTTAAAATTTGTAAAAGATAAGAATTTGAACGATAAAATGATATCGGAATTTATGTATAAGAGATTTTTAATAAAGTTTTTTTGATTGAATTGTATGTTTTTCTTTAAATCGCGCGCGAACCTATTCCTACACGCGCACGCGGGAAATTTAAACACGCGCACGCGGCAGGGCCACGCGGTCAACCCCCTCCCCTTAACCTGAAAAAATGTTTGCCTAAGTTGTATGAAATAAGAGGGGAGGAAAATTTGTATTTAAAATTTTTTTTTTATTTTGAATGAGAAACCGTAGTGTCACGGAGTAAAACTCATTCGAGAAAAAACAACTTAAAACTATACAATAAAACTTTGAAAATATACATATATACATTAAATTAAACTTAGAAACTATACATTAAATTAAACTTATAAATTATACATTAAACTATGAAATTTTAAAGGAAAAGGGTAAGGAAAAGGAAATTGGGCGTGGACCGATTCGGCCACTTCGCACCAAAAGGGTATGGGAGGAGGGCGTGGACCGGTTCGGCCACTTCGCCCCCCAGGAGGGGATAGGGTTATAGAAAGTTATACATTTGAAATTATTCCTTAATTTTAAAATGACCATGAGCGTATGTAGACACCCCATCGATGATAAATCTCTTATCATCGCATGGGTTAAGGGCGAGTTTCTTCTGAGTGATGGAAAATAGCTCGTGTTTAACACTGACTATCCTCTTGATCTCCTCAGTGGTGAGTTTACGTTGAAGCAGGCATTCCTTGTATTGAGCGTGACGTATCTTCTTTTTGACGACGCGACGACAGATTCCCTTCGCCGTCTTCTTTTCACCTTTTGCCGACAAGATGCTGTACATTTTCGGCCTCAAGCCGCAGAACTCTTGAATCTGGACGCTGTTGAGTTCGTCCTTGAACTTTCCGAGGGCCTTCTTGTTCTCTTCGCTGAAGAGAGGATGTTCCTTGGGGTAGGCGGAAAAGTCGAACATCTCCTTCATCTCGGCAAAGTCCCGGGGCAAATCGTCGGTGAAAATCTGATAGGTCAGGCTGTCTGCAATTATACGTAAAAACATTTAATTAGTTTTTTAAAATTGAAAGTAGAAAAAAGGATTTAAATCTAGTAAACGTTTTTAAAAAATCGTACCTGTGTCGGTAAAAAGAAGTTTGAGGTCGTCGCCGTATTTTGCCTTCATAGTGTTGTAATGGAAGTCGTACATGACCAACTTTGAGAGGTCCAAGATGGCGAAACCGGTGTAAATGGGTCGGTCCAACTTAAGTGATTTCTTTAGACGATGGATTCCAACCAGTTCGTTCCTGAAGATGGTGAACCTCTGGAATGTCGGTGAACTGGCTTTCTTGATTGCCATCTCCCGGGTCTGGACAAGATCGAAGTTGATCCTGTTGCGGAGGTTTTCCATCGTCTTCCCGAAAACACTGTTAATAGATAAAAATTTTGATTAGTTTACGTGTGAAATAATAACTTAGCGTAGCGTAGATGCGTACCTATTGTTGGCCAACTTGAAAAAATCTTTCTCAAAGTCGTTCACTGCCTGCTTCCTTTTCTCCGTGTTGAACTCGATAAATGGTTTTAACCACGCACCCTGCTCGAATGCGAGTATTCGATGGATTTTCCCCAATTTCATCCCCTTAGCGATGTAAAACTTGAGATTCCGGTAGTGGAGAACATATTTCTCCCTATTGTAGAGCGAGGGGACTAACTTTGGGAGGCTATCATGTACGTTAATTTTCAGTTTGTTCAACTGTTCAATCGAATACGGTGAAAGCTCGTCCGCGTTAATAACTCTACGTTCGGGTGCTAAGGGTAGACAATTATGTTCTTCGTGCAAACTTTCCGGGTACTCAAGATCCACCTCCAGGATAAAACCCTGGGGGTCATCGTCTGGGTGATTCAAGATAATTTCACGAGTGAAATCTTGACATGGTTGAATCCATCGAAATCCTCTCATCGGCAGGTGATGACACATTACGGTGCCGTAAAGGTTATTACAGTCTAGGTAGGTGATGTAAGAGCTACGTTCTGCCGGGTTGAATGTTTCGGGGAGATCCTTATTATTGGCTATGGCTAGTCTATGCGTAATTAGAGAAACACCCCCTCTTATACCCTTCTCAATAAAGAGATGCATATCAGGATCCTGGAGTAGTTCCAATTTCACTTGGGTCATGTGAAGTGCGCTTCGCCAAGCGAAACCAGGACCTGTATATGCGTGCGCGCAATCTAACTTGTAATATTCTAGACACATAGCCCTGAAACTTTCAAAAACATCCGCTAGGAGCAAAACGTCTGTCTTAACATATAAATCATGGTACTCACCGAGGTTAGTGAGTTGGAATTTTTCCCAAACCTTTTGAGCTTGAGAATAATCTGCCTCACTAACCTCTTCGTCAGTTAAGGAATTGAAGAAGGCATCCTTGGGTGGCAACTCGGTCTCGTCGAATTTCGTCTCGCAGTCGAAGTAGTCATAGGGGTAAACCTGTTTCCTCAGCAGATGCGGTACTTCATCAGAGCTGAAGGCAGAGTTTAAACACTTGAACTTATCGGCTCCTCCTCGAGCCAAATTCGATACGAGTGTCTCTAGCGATGCCGGCATGAACCTAATTGAGTCTAAGAATCGTAAATTACCCAGAGAAAACGAAATGTATGTTTCGGAATTCGTGGGGATACACTTAATCTCGTGATCTTTGACCAATCCAATTTTGTCCATAATAAGATGGGCATCGTAACGAGATAAGTTATGCATGAAGACCGGGACGAAATTCCGGGTCCTCAGTTTCAGGTTACACGAATTATGAGCAGCTCCCCTGTAGGCTCCGTTAGTGTGGTCGTGGTCACGAACTTTACAGTCATTTACAGTGAAAGACCTGTTACATAAGTAACAGGATTGGGCCGAGGCGAATTGCGCCTTTTCTAAGTCTGATAGATTCATGGGGGCGTTATCTTTAATCTTACGCTGAATAATTGCGTCTTCACGCAAAAGGTTTTCTAAAAACTTTTCCGTGGCATCTATCCCTCGATAAGTAACTGGTTTAGAGACTGTACCTTCGTGACTAACAATGACATAACTAAACCCACAGGAGATATGCTGCGAAGTTTTCGTGGTTGAAGAGAGGCCGGCATCGGGATCACATCGGTGAACTTTACGGAGGATGGACTCGAAATCGGCATAGATGACGTATTTAACCTGTGGAAAAATAGAAATAAAACTACATTAGATAAAATGTAAACAAAACATTCTCTCTCTCCCATGCATCTTATCGTCTGCTTTATTTATCTTGCTGTAGGCGCCGTCTGACGTCAGCCTTAGTAAACTATTTTTGGCGCGCTATTCAAAATACCCTGATAAATAACAAAAGTTTTAGTTTACCTTCTGCTGCCATGCGACGTTTTTGAATTCCAGAATAGGTTCCTTTACCGGCATCTCGATCTTCTGGGGTCCGTGTATACTGCACTCCTTGATGTGTTCCCTGTAGTTCTTCTCCGAGTTTACGCCGGAGAAACGATGCAAGCAATAACGACAGTAATAGTTCGTGTTTGTGCATGCGGTGAATGACTTTGCTAAAAGTCGACTCATGCTTCGGATTAAGCAGAAATGCTTCTTCTCACCCTCGGTTAATAGCAATAAATCTACTTGGCGCGGTTCCTCAACTCTGTTGGAACTCACGTAAAGGGGGAAGACCTCTTTCTCGTATCCGAAAACATTAATCGAAAGGTTATTCACCCGTTCGAAATTCGCTAATTTACCGGTATTTACTTCCACGGGGAACGTAATACCGGCCATGTCCAATTCATTACTATACTCTAGGTACTTTGTTACACGATGAGGGGCATTTCCATGGTTAACAGGGTGTAAATGTGCCAAAATTGACCATAAGAAACACTTATTGTCCGTATTTTGTACATTTAAAAGGGCTTTTTTAGCTAGGAGATTTTTAGGGGTTTCAAAGTACGTACCCCCGTGAAGCGGGAGGTACGCTATGATATTAATCTGCAGGAAGAGAATTTTATCTAGAACCCACCCGCTACCTTGCGCTTCGTACTCCTCCATTAAACGTTTCAGAGTCCTAATACTAAAGTCTATCTGTCCGGGGATAACGTCGGGGTTCAAAATAGCAAGGTTTTGGGTTCTATGATAAATTAAATTTTCTACTTCCTCGTCAGTGTCGGCTAACTGACGGGTGTAGCGAGCCCTGACAGTTAAATACCACTTAATCCCTCTATCCCTAGCCAGTTTATTGCGTAAGTAATTTTCAATCGCTACCCTATGTCTACCTACGTACAGCTCTACGTCTGTCTCAGTCGCTACGGGTGTGAAACGTGCACAAAAAATAGCCCTACCGAGTACTTCCAGTTCCTCTAGCTCGTCGTGAAGAGGAACTTCCGGTGACGCAACGATGGGTTCCTCCTCCTGCTCTTGGCCACCACCACCCTCCTGCTGATCCATAAAGCGATGGATGTCGCGGTTCTCCTGGCTGGAAAGGGCTGGGAAGTCCTCCTCCTGGTCCATGAACTCATTCAGGGCACGATTTCCATCGTCGGACAGCTCATCCAGATTTTCGCAAACGGCGGATGGAGGAGTTCCCAGTAGAGGTCCATTGATGACACCCTCTTCTCGGTTCATGAACTCGTTCAAGGCACGATTCCCATCGTCGGACAGTTCATCTAGATTTTCGGAAGAAAGGTCCGACGACACCCTACGAGTGACGCCGGAAAGGGGGCCGAAAACAGAGGAAGGGATAGGGTTGGACGTGGACCGTTTCGGCCGCTTCGTCTCAGGGATGGATGGGTCGGACGTGGACCGTTTCGGCCTCTGCGTCCCAGGAGGGATAAAGGTGGAGGTTGAGGGGCCCGAGAATGGGATAACAGGAGGAACAAAGGTAGAGGTTGATGGTCCCGAGAATGGGACAAAGGTAGAAGTTGATGGACCCGCATTGTTCATGAGGGGGTGTGGAACCTTAAAGTTAGAGTGTCGGGCAGCTGCGTGTAACGTTAAATTCGCAAGTCTGGTAAAAACGGCGGGACATTGCGAGCATGGGTATTTAACACCCTCGTGTTTCTCCCTTTTATGTCTCAAAAGCTCCCTGTTCCCTTGGTAGGAACACTCACAAATATTACACTTAAACATTCTCAAAGAATGATAAAGACAATCTCAGAAAAATCGCAAGTACTTGTAAAAATACGCAAGTACTTGTAAAAATACGCAAGTACTTGTAAAAAAAAATACGCAAGTACTTGTAAAAATCACAAGTAATTTCGGTACTAGCCCGTAAATTTTTTTCTTACCCTCTGCAAAATAACTTCCAACAGCAAATGTTACCAAGTATTGAAAAATACTATAAAGCAACTAAGGAGCAGGCTGGAACTCGTCTGAAGTCAGGAACAAAAGTGACTGAGTTTAGACACGTGCCAGGCTTTTATACTCTTGGCGTCGTCCATTTAATCTTTGCCCGAACATGGGTTTTTCCGTTGGCGCCAAGTCGAAAACCGCGCCATGTTTCGAAATTCGCACCAAGTTTCAATCTAGTTTGTTTATTTAAAAGTTTCCTAGCATAAACAAAAATTGTAACCCGAACTATCATCCCATGTCGACACTCAGGGTCGGAGTTTCATACAAGCGCTTATCATGATTTCTAATTATTGACATAGACCGTTTATTTGCCATCCGAGTTTCTCTATTCACGTTCACCGGCCTCGTTATTTACATTTCTTATCCCTGAAATATACCGATCAATAAAGTGAAATTGTTTTAAGTTGAAATAATTTCTAAAGTTTATAAGTTTCAATCTAGTTTGTTTATTTTTAAGTTTCCTAGCATAAACAAACATTGCAACTCGAACTATCATCCCATGTCGACACTCAGCGTTGGAGTTTCATACAAGCGCTTATCATGATTTCTAATTATTGACATAGGCCGTTTATTTACCATCCGAGTTTCTCTAATCACGTTCACCGACCTCGTTATTTACATTTCCTATCCTTGAAATAGGCCTATCAATAAAGGGAAATTGGTTTAAGTTGAAATAATTTCTAAAGTTTATATTTAGAAGTATTAAATTGAAATAACTCCTGAAATTCGGAATATGCCTATGTATTTAGTTAAATAGTATTAAACTTGAATATAAATTACTCCTAAAATTTGAAATATGCTTATATTTAGGTAAATGAAAAAGTATTAAATTTGAATGTTTATTATTTAAATTCAATGTATTACAAGAATTTTTTAGAGTTGCATACACTTAGAGAAACCATTTGCTTACAGAATTGAAAACTTAGGAAAGTGGAATTATTAAAAATATTAACTATCATCTCGATATTTAAATTGGACACGGCATTAGAAAAATGTTCA